>NW_017731351.1:7423666-7433671 GCF_001890085.2 Hipposideros armiger
GATTTAGAGTTGTGTGTCTTTGGAGCGTTTTAATAAATTATTCCACAAAGGTTTCACAATGTCATCTTTCCTTCTGAGTACATAGTTTTTTTTTAGTTTAGGAGAGAAGGCTCCTTGCAGCCCCCCCTTCAAAAAAAAAATGTTCCTCAGGTTCTGAATATCAGCTTGTAATTAGACCAACTTCTGGCCATAGAGCTCCTTAAAAAAAAGTCTTTTCAAATATCTTATTATCAGTTTCCAGATAAGATAAACAGTAAATATTCCTGGCAGTACTGAGCTCCTTTCTAATTATTTGTCCCCTTTTTCTTTTAAACTAAAGGTATACCAGTGACTTGAAAACAAAACCAATAATCCTTTTATGACCTAACCATGGATGAAGGAGGCACCCCCAAAGAGGGTATAAAAATGCAGTCCTCCCAAGATCCAAGGTGATCCCGATGTTACAAAGGAGAGAAAGACAATTTCGCGGAGAGCCAGGGACAATCGGTGGGATGCTAGCCTCAAATGGAATGTTACATTTCTGTCCAGAACTATTTTGGGGTCCCCAATCCGGTGGTTGAGCCACCTGCACACACAAGAACTGACAACCCGAATACCCTGGGCAGGCAGAAAGCCAAGCCAAGTTCTCAGGACACAAAACTAGACAAACAGGAAAGCAAAAGGTGTCCCTGGAAGGGAGGGAGAAAATCAATAACCGATGGGCACCCCCAAACCAAATTCATAAGACTCACAATCCAAATAACATTCTTACGAAAACCATTGGTTACGAAAACCAATGGTTTTCTCCAGCTCATCTGAATTTTGAAATGAAAGGTCCAAGTGAAATTTTACCTTCCTCACTCCATGGGGCCCTATAGACAGCAATCTGGGAGAACTGACTTTGTTAAAAATTCTTACCTTTCTCCAACTTCTGCTGGTTTTCCAGGGTCCTTTTGTTAAATTAATTAAACAAGGAGGTCATTTAAGGGAGGTGGCTCTAATGCAGTGGCAATCAATGTAAACAAACCAAAATCTATGCCTGTGAATGCCTCCAGGTTACGAAATCAAAACAGGAAGAACAAGTAATCTCGAACAGCCAAAAGGCCTTAACTAAAGCCTTCCATAATTTCCTTACTTTGCTTCCGCCTTTTCACTATAAAAGTGAATAAGTGGATTTGATTGAATGGGGGATTCTAAAAAGAGCAGTGGGAATTTAGGTTTGCAGGGTAGGGTGGAACCAAGTTGTGGACAGGCTTTTGACATCAGAGTAAGGATTTTGGAATATCCAGTTTGTGTGTGGACTTATTTAAGTTATTGGAGAAAGGGAGCATCCGGTAACAGTTAAGGAATATTAATCTAGTGGTGATGTCTGCAAGGCATTCAAGCAAAGAGAAGCTAGAGTAGCGGCATTATGTACATATTGTAACAGTCGGATGAGGAGGGGCTTTGAGGGTCTAAATTTTGGATCGTGCCAGTGATATTGGAAGAGGCAAGACAAGAATGTAATAAACCTAAATCCAAGACATCTGGGAAGTAGGGAGGCCGTACTTCAAGTGCAGATGCTGGCAGAACTGTTTCTAGTGTGGGGAAACCAGAGTGATGAAATATATTGGGGTTGTGTCACTAAAGGTCTAAAGCAAACTTTTGGCTTATGAATTCAGTGACAAAAATAATTAAAGCCAGTTTTCCTTTTCGTTGTTTAGTTTCGTTATTTACTATTTGTCTCTGTCTATTCTTAGAATCAGTGGTAAAATCATATGATTGCAACTAAATATATTACATGGATCAAAATGGTTCTTCTTAATAGAGGCAATATAGTTTTTTCAGATTTTACATTAGAGCTGATTGTCATATTGAATTTTTTTGGCTAGATATTACTGATCCTTTGAAAAAAAGATGTATGAATAAATATTTTTGAATGAATAAAGCATTCCATTAAATGTTTTCTTTAAAATAAGTTGAAACTCTTCAAAGTTAATTAAATTAACAACTTTTTTTTAAATTGAATTTTCCTATAGTATGGGTTTTTAATGTCTACCTTTTGAAAGTTCCACAGTTGCTATATAATCATAAGCACAAGGAATATTTTACTTACCCTACAATCATTTTAAATTTCATGGGCCAAATTCTCCCCTCAGATGTACTTTCTATAACTCCCACTGAAGTGAGTGGAAACCGAGTTAGACTATCTGAGGGCAAAAACTGGAATCACATTTCCAAAGATATTGACTTTTCCTGATTCATATTTTATTGAGAAATCAAACATTTAAATTGGCTGGGATTATCTGTAATAAAGTATTTGAACTTGATGCCATTTAGACATATTGGGAAAAGAAGAAAAATAATGTTTCACTGCAAGTCACTACTTTTCAAATTTTGACTTTCATTCCCCATGAAAAAATGTAAAACTGGAGAATTAAACACCTCCACATTTTCCCCTACTGAGCTTGAAAGTTAAAAGCATTGCAATTGCATGAGCAAAATATTTTTTACAGCATATAATAACACCGAGCTGCAGGAGACTGGAGGAAAGGGAATGGAAATAGAGGGGTGCACGAGGGGAATGCATGTGAAATATTGGACCCAGGAATCCAAAGTAAATGAACCAAATAGTTTTCAGATTAACTCATATTATTTTGTCTGTACATTCTCCTTGTAGGAAAGCTATTACGAAGATTTTAAATAGTTCTATATTTTTTGGTGTTGACTTTAATTATCTTTTCTAAATATTAGCATAATGGAGGGTATGTACCCAGACAAAATTCCGTCCCATGCAGGCAGAATTCTGCAGGGGACACGCTGACTGTGCGCTGTCCACTGGGCAGCAGACTTTTGATGGCAAAGTGCAGGTCGGGGTCATTCAGTTTCGATGTTGACAATTAATTTCCGAGAAACTCTTTCTTGTACCTAAATGAAAGATCTGTTTAAGATGACAGTACCCGCCCTACCAATGAGAAAATGTGCAGTTTATTCCTCATCCCAATTTACAACTTGCCATGTGTCCCGTTTACTACATATACTGTACATGTTGGCTCCACGATTTGTCCCACGCATCCCCATTTCCTAGCCTCGGGTGTGAAGATGGGTTCTGGCCCTTGGGAGTCCTCTTCTGTGTCTATGGGGGGGGGGGAGAATGTGTTCCTCACAGTTGTTCTTTCGGGAACCTCTGCTTCTGCCCTCTCTCATGGTGTTATGCTGAGTTGTCATAATTGGTGCTCAGAAAAGGCTTTGCGTCCTTCCTGGGAGCTCTGCGACGTGTCTGCTGTGTGTGCAAGGCCATAGCGCTCGTGTGTAATGTGACTGCTGCACATCTGTGTCCCCTTCCTATTCATGAACCAAATGCTCTAGTGACAGAGATGCTGGTAAAGCTTCCTTGTTAGGAAGACCGATTCCCCCCCACCCCCACCCGCCCCTCAACTTGCTCTGCCTCCAAGCTTAGGAAATCTGTAATTACTTGTCAGAGGGATAGGGGATGACCTTAAAGGTATCGATTTTAAAGAGAAACCACATACTTCTTAAAAATTAAAGCACTTCCTACGAAGTTTTAAATAAAGTGGGAGTAGAATCAAGGATGTCACAAATATGTTTAGCACCATGTCACTACGGGTGGGTTTATTTTCTCCCCCTAGAAAGATGCAGTTGATCTAGGAGCCCAGAGAATAAAGTTTCCTACAAGCTCGTGGTGGGAAGTTTTAGGATCCTGCTTGTGTCTGTGGAAGCGTCACTGACTTGCAGGAAGCACTGCACAGATATTAAGGACACCGTTCTTGCCTGGAAGGATGGTCCGGCGCTTCCATGTACCACCACAGTGCAAGCTAACAGACACTTCAGTGGAATCATGGCAAAACCCTCATGGCTCGGTGAAGAACGCTGGAGTATGGCTATGACACGTAGTCCTAACCCATGGTGATAACAACAATAACTTCCACATGTTTTGTACCTATTCTCTGCCTGGGTGCAGACAAAGCAGGCATTGCGGGCCTCGTACAGACAAGGCAGCAGGGTTACAGCGGTACCCGCCTCTCCTATGATCACACATGCGTGCTTCTCAGATCTATCACTCCTACTTCATACTCTGGATTCCCGGTCCTCGCTGTCCCCAGGGCTCCTTGCCACTCCGACACAGACTGGGAAGGCTGGGAAGCACCCTTAGCAGAAAGGAGCTCCCTTGGTAGGAACAATGGAGGGTGGCCATTCTGGCAGTGGTGTCTGGAGGAAGGAGTTTCCAGAAACTATTTTTGTGGGTAGCCTGTATAGCTCAGCACAGACTCTGGCAGGGTCTGTGTGATTTTTTTAAAAAGTCTCTTTGCTTCCTTCTGGTCTAAGGTTCTTTATGGTAAAATTTTGCAGAAATGGTCAGAACTGATGGCTTAAGGAAACAGCATGATGCCAATTTTTTCTTCACAGCTGCATAGTGGCCTTCAATAAAGAGAGACTTATAATATCCGAATCCTTCCAAGAGAACTGCAGTGCAAAGGCGGGCTGGCTTATAATTTATGGAGGAAACATTTGACCCGATGATATAAGAGAATCTGTTATTTTTGCCATATTTGATTATTTAAGTTTTTTTGGTATCTTTTCTCCAGAGACTATACCTGTCACACAGCCAAAAGTCTTCCATTTGTATTTCCATATGTTGACAGGTTTCTTATAACAAAGGATTTAAGTTCTCTTCAGGGCACGCAGTATTAGTAACTTATAGAATAATATATTGTTTGTTGTGCTGGTCATGCGTATGATTTAAGTACTATACCTCACACTTAGGTTTGGCTATGAAAGCTTAAGCTCTCCAAACCTATTTCAGCGACAGAAAACTCTGTTGGTGTGTTAGGAATAAGTGATATGATTGCCTATACTGTTGCCTAATTACAGAGACTTTTTAAAACAAAGTAAACCAATGTTAGTGAACACGATTTTCCTGAACTCACCTAAGAGGCCAAGTAAAAAATAACATTCTTCATTCATATTGCTTACAATTGTAAACAGCAGAGAGGAATTCTAAAATTAATGATCTTCCAACACTGTTTATTTGCTAGGATTGCACACTCAGTGTAACAGGAAAAAGTTAGCAGCTTATCTTTGTGATGACAAAATACTACATGAAACTTCGAGCTGTCAAACCTAAGAAGAAAGAAGCGGTTGGTAAAGAGGGTGCTTTAGGGAGACCCCAATTCAGTGGGGAATTACATCATTCATTGTGTATGTGCCCCTTTTTATTGAGCGGTCACCAAGATATCAGCACTGAAGTGTCATATTTATTTGAAATAACATTTTCTAGGGGAAAAGTTGGTTCTTGCCTCTGTATAATATTTAATACATAATTAGTAGACATTATTACAATAAATATTATTTTTACTTTCGCTATAGTTTCAGAGTTTATAGAAAATGCTTGCTTAAACTAAGATTCTTCCTCACTCATTTGGGATAGTGTATTAAGAAGGTGCCTTAAAAAAATAGTTCAGCTCTGTAGTCACTCTTTTATTCTAATAAGGGAAAAGGGAAGCGAGTAGAACAAACTGAGGTTTTGACAAACATAGGAGTGTTGGCATTGCTTTTGGTTAATTACTGATTCTTTTTAATATTATCATTTCTGTAGATTAAACATTTCTGGATGAGCGAGGCTGTGGTTATAAAACAGCCCACCTGCAAATATCTGCCTGATGCAGAGACACATTCTATAAGGGTGGGATCTGGTCTTCCTGACCCTCTCTGCAGAGGAGGCGTCCTTGGAGAATCACAGGATCTGTCTTCTCTTAGACGCAGTTGACTGGACCAAACTGGAACATCTGACCATGACCTTGGCCCATCAAATTTTCTTCCCAGTTTTGGTGGAGGAGTTGGAGGGGAACGGGGAGTGGAGATGAACTGGGGGGTGGGGGTGGGGAGAGAACCAGAGAGCTCCATGTGTCCTAGAGCCACTGCTAAGCTTCATGGGAAGTGTAACAGGAAAGTGAGCCAGTCGGAGCCAGCTGGATCGAGACTCAAGGGCACTGGAGTCAGCCAGTCCTGGGTCTGAACGACCTCCACCACTTCATGGATGTATGCAATTGCCTAAGATCAATCACCTCTCTGCGACTGTTTTCTCATGTGTAAAATGGGGCTAAGAAAATGGACTTTGCAGGGCTGTGATGATAGGGCCATTAGGGTTTTAAGGCAATGGACCCGAAGAACCCTGCCTGGTTTCTGGAATATACCAGGCTCAGCAGACAGGAGCTATTATCCTGACTGGTTTCCTCCAGCTTCCTGTTACCCCCCTCCATACCCTCCTCCATGAACGGAGCTGACTTTTGCAATGAGATGACCACTGATTAACACTTTGGCTTTTCTTTCCAGAAAATTACTCACTCGCGTTCCAACAACTTCTAGGTTCCTTCTAATTAAAGGATGTTATGATTCTTCTCTGGTTCTACATACAAGTCTTTGGTATTGTCACTTACGACCAAGACATGTAGGAAAATGAACGTGCAGCCTTTTTCAGGCTTCCGGGGTATCTTGTCATGGTGCTATTGCTAGTGTGGAATCCATGCGAATGAGAGATGGTGTCAGAGCCAGAATCCAACTCTGGATTTTATTTTCAAGGATCGCTCTCTCTCTCTCTCTCTCTCTCTTTTGAGCCACACCAAATAAATCTCTATTCTTCTCTGCTCAGCAAACTTGGTTTTATATTCATTCACTACAAAATCCTCCTGACTCTCAGGAAACTAAAGACAAATAAGCCGCGGTGGGTTTTTTTCTGTGAGGCTTTTCTCCTATCATGGCAATTGGAATGAGTCATTAACAACCGCGACACAATCAAAAGAACTTTGACAGTATGTGTGGTAAAATAATTAATTAATATAGAATTATAACTCAAGTCTTCCCCGTAATGAAAAAAACAAGGCTTGCACCAGTGCACGGCTTTGAATTCAATAACTACAGCTTGTTTTAAGCATATGAATAAAAAAAATTTCCTCCCAAAGCAAATTTAAAAGGACAAATGTGTTTGGAGTCATTTCTCTTGTGTTAGATAGTGCAATATTTTCTAGAATAAGTAAGTCAGGTGCATGGTAATGCTTTATCAAAATATTGATATTAAAATAATACCAGGCCTTGTTGTTTGTCAATATCTTGATTTTATTACTTATTTTTTTAAGACTGGGTTTAAACTTGTTATAAAGCAGGCTTTTAATTTCCCTTTTTTTCAAAGAGATAATATTGAAAGGTCACTTTCTAGCTTTTAAAGTTTTACGAGATGACTCATTGCACCACCACTGTCTTACAGACTTCAAAATCAAACTTCTGGTCACTACTGTGCATTTTGATTTGGCAAATGTGTTTTTATGTGTTGTAGCAGAGATTATTATTAAGAGCTGTTTATTGCTGGTTTCCATGTTTTAGGTAGTAGGTCTTCAGAACATCCCATCAAATAGATACAAAGAGCATTACAGGTTTTAATGCAATATACTGTTTGCTTCATAAAAAAAATCTCTGATGGAGAGTCATAAAATATCTGGCAAGTTTCTCTACTTATTACTTTCCGATTTCTTACAAACTTATTTATTTTCTTTTACTATTTCCTCATTCGTACAGATGCCTGTATTCAGAAAGATGAGCGTTCTCGGGCTGGCAACTTTGTTCCCCAGAAACGCTGCCCACGATCAAAAGGGGGATATGCGAAAGCAAAGGTCATCGGCGGGGAAGGGCTGTGTCCGACTGAGACCAGGAAACATGGCTTTCTTTCTCTGGTGATCAAAAGCTGTGGAAACTTCTGTTCCCAAAGAGACATGGTAGAGCATTTGACTGAGAAGCCAGTATGGCTCAAGGGCCACCTCTGAAAGACCGTGTCTGACAAAGAACTGAGCGCCCTGGGAAAAATGCCACAGGCCGCCCTGTGGGTCATGGGATGGTTCCAGCTGAGCCCAGTGGACCCGGCCTGGCTTGGCGTTAGCACTGGTTTAGAGGACCCCAGGAAAAGCTGCGTCGTCCAGGTTGTTTGAGCACAGGAAGTGCATTCTAGGCTCACCATCGATTGGTTTGAAAATCTCAGCTTAGCCTCAAAATTGACTTTCAACCAATTAATATTTATTGAACATCTATTCTGTGCTTTGAGGTTATCTAATTTCAACCCGCCCCCTCCCCCACTACCGCCAAACAAACTTTGTGTTTTTGTATTGATTCATTTCCCCTGAAAGTTGCATAATGCCTTTAATGGTCAAGAGATAAACACTCAGAGGACCATTAGGCAATGCTCCTCTCACCCCCGGCAAAGCCTCCCTTCAATTTTTCAGAAAGTGGATCATTTATTCTATTCTTTAACATCTCCGAGTATTGCTATTATACAATTTTCTTCATAGTGCTTTTTAAAAAAAAGCCTTTTTCCAAACTTTGATAAAATTCTTCTACTTAGGAAATTAGGAACTGTTTGTGTTCCCAGGCTTTCCTTAAATCCCGAAGAAGCAAGGCTCATTTCCATGGTGTGTGGGCTGTTCAAAACCAGGACAGGCCCAAAATGGAGTCCCTTACGTTAAGCTCCACAAACGCAGACTACACTTAATTACGGTTTCAGCTCTCCTAGAAATGGAATCTTAAACCAGTCAGTCAGGGGTTGTCTGACCAGCACTAGTTAGGTCATCTGCCAAGACCCCTGCCACCCCCTCAAATAAAGCTACCTCACAGCATCCAACTGGCTGTGTTCCCCGTTATAACTTGCTCCGGCGCCCTACTCCCTATAAAAGTGTTTCGTGTTGTTCAGCTCCTCTGAGCTCCCCTCTCTGCCAGCCTGGATATGGCCTGATCCGTGGATTGTTCATCAAGCCGGTAAGATCTTGACAGCTATCCTGTTGAATTCTGGGTTTGAACAGCGTGGTCTTCCATTTTGCCAAAATCATAACTTGAATGGTTTAGAAGGACCATCATATGAGGACATCAATGGTTTCCCAGAAACGACCCCCCACATAGGAACATCAAGACTAGCAAGAGAAAAGCGTCGCCAGCGCCTGGCTGACCCGAAGGCCGAAGCAGCCTTGCAGGCGCCTTCCGAGCCCACTGCAATGCCTACTAACGCCGTGAAAACACGGCGCCAGGACTTGGGGCGTCACCTCCTTGCCGTGACGGTGGGTTCCGGTGTTCGGGCGCTCCGTCCCATGTCCCCTGCCTGCACTGCGGTACGTTTGAAAAATCTATCATGGATCTGGTGATTTTCAAGCGAGAGAGGGCTAAGAAGAGTGTATCTGGGGACGTGTGGAACGTCCCGGGAGTTGGTACTATAAAAGAACTCCATTTAAATATCACCGAACGAGGCCGCGGCAAATTTTGAATTAACTTGAAACGGATTAGCTGCGCGCGGGGGTGGGGGGTGTACACCCCCTTCTCTGTCCGTTAAACAACATACTCGTTGGTCCCCTATGACTTCAAACCTCTCAGACACGCATGGAAACGGTCACGTTGCACACCTCGGAGGTGACAAGGCCGCGTACTTCCCGGACGCCAGGGGCCGTCCTCAGCAGCCCGGCACCACGCCTGCTGCCCGAGCCTGGACCTGGGCAAAGCCGCCCCGAGCTGGGTCCAAGCCCTTTCCGTTTTGCATCCAGAGTCAAGTCCCCGTCGGGGGCGGGCCGTCCGGACAGACCCGGAGCCGGCCAGGGCGGGGGCGCGCGGCCGTCCGGCCTCGGGGCGGGGGCCCGGGCGCGGGTCCGAGCCGCCGACTCGGGGCCAATCTGGCAGAGGCGGCCCCGGGCCGAGGAGGGGCCGAGCCGCGGGGGATCCTGGAATCGGCGCGGAGGTGGGGATTCTGGGAGGAGAGCTCCATTTCCTCCCTCGCACCGGCCTCGCCCCTCCGCCGGCACCCCCAATGCCGACGAGCCGCCTCCCGGGGCGCTGAGCCGGCCGCGGCCGCCGCGGCGGGAGAATGCTGGGCATGTACGTGCCGGACAGGTTCTCCCTCAAGTCGTCCCGCGTGCAGGACGGGATGGGGCTCTACACGGCCCGCAGAGTCACGAAGGTGGGTGACGGGGCGGCCGCCCCTCCGCAGGCCGGGCGCCGCCGGCC
>NW_017731351.1:7433981-7448250 GCF_001890085.2 Hipposideros armiger
CGAGCGCGTCTCCGCGTGGGCTCGGCCCGCGGGGGCGGGGGCGGGGGTCCCCACCGGCGCGCACGCAGCCCCGCCGCCGCCCTGCTGCCTCTCGGAGGCGGTCCCGCGGCCGCGGGCTCGGGGAGCCTCTCGGCACTTGCCCGGGGGCTGTTCTCTCCCGTGGATGCTGGGAGGTGCCCATTAGATGATCTTCGAACCCCTGGTCTTCCTCCTCCGCCTTTTCCCCTCTGACTAGGTCCCCCCTCCAGACGCTTAGAGGCCAGTGAGTAGGGCGAGCACGTTGGCTGCACAGACGGAACGGCCGGGACACGGTGGGGGGTGAAAGCGAAGGCCTGGGAGGACTGGGAAACGCCAGACTTTGGGGTTTGATGGGAGTTGCGTTAGAGCCTTTTCTCAGGCTCTGTGAACTCCAGAACCAGAAAGGCAGGGGTGAAGGGCCCGGGCTAACGAGAGCCGCCGTTTACTGAGCAGCTACTTCGTGCCAGGGCGTGCTTGCTACTTCACCTACGTTAGTCACTTCCCCAGCGCGCCGGCGCACTCACTCTCGTGCAAGAGATGAAGAAACAAGGACTGCGCAGCCTAATGTCCTGCGGAGTCAGCGAGTTAGGCTTCAAACCCATGGCTTCCGAGTCCAAAGCACAGGTTCTTTCCAGATCGTTCTCTGCCGGCTTCCCAGCACCACCCCCGACACCCTTAACAGATAGTTTGAAAAATGGAGGTTTGGGCAAGATCAGGCTTGTGCAGATAAGGCATGCTATGAAGAGGGTCAGGATGCACCAGACACCAGGATGCCTTTTCTCTGAGCATAAGTCTCCCCCGCCCCCCCAAAGAGCAGGGGAAGGAGGGCGGACAGGTACCTCAGGGCTTCTCTTATGGCAGAACCCGCAAGCAGCCCCCAGGGCAAACGGGAGAAAACAAGCCTATGTCCTCGTTTTCAAATGGCGATTTGGAAGAATGCTCGGAGGGACACACCAGGAGTAAGCACATTATCTGAGCTAGGGCTGTCCTGATGGGTGCTTTTGCCAAATGGACAAATGTTAAAATCAACATTCTTCCAAAGCAGAAGTTGAAATTCTGCTTTTAAGTCTTTCTTACAAGATACGATAATTCCCAAGTGGGTTTTTTCTTGAAGGTCTCAGGCCTAAATGTAATTACTTAAAACTTAAATAAGAGTTCTTAAACATCACTTTGTTTAATGTTATTAAATAGTAATACCTTAAAAAGTTGTATACATATTAGAATTATTACATGATTCCCATTTTTCTCCCTATATTGTTATTTAGGTTTTTAGAAATAGCTGGCCAATGCACTTTTTTTTTGATATCTTTGTTAATTCCAACTTATTTTTCCATGCGTTTGACTATTTGAACATGGTAATTATTTTGGGGCATAGAATAAACAGCTTCCCAAATCATCATATATTACTGCATTTTACAATTGCAGCGCTAAATTTATCTTTTCCCCAGCTCCTGAAACTTCACTATGTAAAACACACAGAGATTTTTATCCAGATCACATCTAGAATGCTTCAGGTGAATATGCAGATGTTTGCAGTAAGTCCAAATGGCATTCTGTGAGTGACAGCTTAGTTTTGATCACAAGATACTCAGTCATAAGGCCACTGACCATAGACAGGTTCAGGGATGCCAGGAATGACCCTGAAGGAGCCTTGCCTCCCAGAGGCTGAGGATGAACCTGAAGCTGGAGTCAGGTTTTGAGTGGTCAGGGTAACGCTAAGTACCCGGGCATCCCCTCCCTGTCTGCATATAGTGTCTTGCTTCTTATCTGTTTCTCTAGTTACCTTGTAGTAAGTAAGGCCTAACCGGCCGAAAGTCAAGGGGTCTGAGAAGAGAGTATTTCAGCAGTAAAATTAAGGACCTTACTTATGATTTTTTTTATGGTCTCTATTTTAAACAGTTTTTGGAATATATCCTTTTCGCTATATATGTTGGAAATTACCGATGTTTTCTCGCACTTTTAAAACACATATGCTCGTATGACACTTCTGTTTTAAAAAACGATTGCAATTCAAGCCATCTGTTGATTGCAAACTCAGAGAATCTAATAATAATCCAGGCCTGTACCAGGTTGGGGGATCTTGCTAGAGGCTCCGCCCCCACTACATTCACCATGTTGATTTGGGGTTCCCTTACCAACGGGACCCCGAATCCTTCTCTAGACCCACTCCTTTTTGTGCAGCATCTCCTAGAGTGGGGTTCCTGCAGCAGAATCGCCAAACTCCTGGGTTCTACCATAGCCCCACTAGGTTTTTCAACTTGGCTGTTAATCCTTTTTTGCAAGCCTGTTGCCTCTCTTTGGGGGAGGGGTAATGAAATCTACATAGTGACAAGAAGAAAAGGAAAGGACTTCCTTTCCTTTTGTTGCCATTATGGAAATTAGAGGTTGGATGAGGAAGGTCATTTGGTAGCTACTTCTGAGTAAGCCAGGAGTTGTTCTTGGAAAGCCCTCCAGTAGAAAAAGGAGGCCTGCGTTCATTCACAGTTATACACATTGAAATTGCTCGTGATGAGAATAATACAATGGACACTTTTCTCGCCATGGGCCAGGCAGGCTCTGTGTTATGAGCACTGTTTAATGCTTCAGTAAAGATGTGGAATTCTAGGTTATGAATATCAGTTACTCAAAACTAATAAATTAAGTATAAATATAATAAAAAGTACATTACATTTTTAATATCATGACCATTTTTTTCTCTGGCTGGGCTTATACAGTAGTCCCCACTATCCATGGGGGGCAGGTTTCCAAGACCCCCCGTGGATGCCTGAAACCATGGATGGTCCCAAACCCTATATTCTGTTTTATCCTATACATACGTATGATAAAGTTTAATTTATAAAGTACGCAATTTCATGGATAGAAGATTCGTTCTTACCTAAGTAGATCTTAGGAACGTCAGACTTTTTTCCTTATTAGGTGGAGAACTTTCACCTTTTCACTTAAAGGAAGCACTTTCTGGCTTCTCTTTGGCGTTTCTGAATCACCAGCATCGCTACTCTTGCACTTTGGGGCCATAATTAAGTAAACAGTGTGTCTTGAACACAAGCCCTGTGACACTGCCACAGCCAATCTGATAACCCAGACGGCGTGACTAACGGACGGAGAGCATGTATGCAGTATACGCATGTGGGGACGCTTGGCAAAGGGACGAGTCACGTAGGGGCTGCACTTCACGCAAGATTTCAATACGCTCCTCAGAAAATGTATGAATTGTTTATGTTTGGAATTTTCCATTTCATGTTTTTGGACTGTAGTTGACCTTGGATAACTGAAACTGAGGAAAGTGAAACCCAGCATTAAGGGGGGACAGCTTGTGATTAATCAGTGGGTGGTGGCATTTGACCTTGTGCTTGAACCCAAAAAGTGGAACGGTAAACCCTAAGTTTTCTTCAAGCTCCCAGATTCTGTGACTTGATGGAAAGCATGATGACGGGAAATATGCTACCACTACCAGTCTTCCTGCCCTTTAGGTGTATTGCAGGCTGTTGGTTTTCCTTCCTTCTGACTTCTGTCACACGTGGCAGGCACTGTGCTGGCTCTGGGGATACACGGGTGAGCAAAATGGACAACATCAGTCCACAGGAATTTGTTTTCCTATGTGGGGAGATAAGGGGTAAACAAGTAAAAAAGGGAAGATTACTAAGATAATTTAAGCATGTATATAGAGGGTGCCAAAACAATGTATACACATTTAAGAAAGGAAAAAACTATTAAAATTGTAATACTCATTATATATCGATAACGTAAGATGAATACAAGTCATGTGTGTACATTTTTTTGGCACCCCTGGTATATGGGTTGACTAGGCACTGTATTAGGCAGTGGAATTGCAGAATTGTAGCAATGTTTTGTCTGGTCATGGAGACATAAAAGTTAATAGTTTCCATACAATCTGACTAGTGCTATGACAGACAACAACACGAGGTTGTGAGGTTACATGAGATAAGAGGAACTACAGGTGTGCAGAAGATGGAGAACCCCCATCGTCATGGCAGTAAGTCATCAGAAAATGCTGGGGGGCTTCACAGAAGGCTTTATGGAGGTGCTGAATTTCATGGGGTCACATTATCATTAATATTGTCTTTGCGACAGCACTTTAACTTTACGTGCATTATTTTGTTTTACTCTTCCATGAACCCTGTGAAGTAGGTACTGTTATTGTGCCCTTTCTCAGTTGAGGAAATTGAGGCAGAAAGGTTGGCCAGGTGACACAGAATGAGTGATGGGTCTGTGATGCTGATTTCAGCGAGTCTGCCCAGATTTTGTGCTCTTTATCAGTTTGGGTGGAATGGAATGGTTTGCAGGTAGAATTGTTGGAAATAAAATGGAAGCAGTCCTTGAGGCCTACACCTTGCGACAGACCTTATTTTAGACCCGGAAGTTGTTTAAACGTTTCCACTGAAGCACCACCTTGTTCAGGGGACCCTGGAGGCAGCCTGAAACGGTCACACACAATCACACATTTTGAAGTCTGGGTTTTTCTCGTCACTATGCACTTGTGTGTGTTATTTTATTGCACAAGGGTCTTCAAAGGTTTATTATCATCCCCAGTTTATAGATTAAACACTTGCTCAATTATTACTTCTTGTTAAAAGTTCACAGGTCTTTATGTTGACCTTTCACATTTTTCTCCTTTGGAATTCATTCTTCCCTAGCTGACGAAAACCTTGCCTGACCGTCAGATATGTGGTTATCACTCTTTACATCTAGAAGCTCTTTAACTTGCATACCCTTAGCATAGCTGAGCTGGGTTTGTATTTTTAAAAAGACTGAAAGGAAGGCTAAAGACAAGCAAAAAAAAAAAAAAAAGTAAAAGAAATAACAAACTAAAATATGTCTCTCCCAGATTCCTAGTTCCCCGGTTCCAGCAGAAGCAGCAGTGAGCATTGCTGAGGTCCATGTGAACTTAAGTGAATACACACCAGCCACAGTGAGGGACGGTGTTGGGCCTCTCTCTTCCTGGCTCCCTTCCCTCCGCACCCTGTGCTCCTCTGCCCACACAGCTCCCAGGTGGCACCCGTGCCTAGGAACTCGCAGGCAGACGCCCACCACACTCTGCCCTTCTCATGAACAAATGCAGGATCCGCGTTCTAGCTTGCCAGGTGTGCTAGGACTGTATCCACAGCTGCTTTTCAGCTCAAACTTATTGACAGCACTGGGTATGAGTTTCCGGTTATTGGTGTAACGAACGATTACAAGTTTAGTGAAAACAACACTAACTGGTTCCGGAGAATAGAAACCTAAAATGGGGTGGGCTGGCTGGTTCCTTCTGGAGGCTCTAGAGAGACTTAAACCTCTGCCTTCCCCAGTTTCCTGGAGGCCGCCGGCATCGCTTTGCTCAGCGTCCATATCATCCCGACCTCTGCTTTTGTCCTCATAGCTCCTTCTCTGGTCCCCCGCCCTCTCTTAGAAGGACCCTTGCGATTACTGTAGGTCCACCCGCGTAACCCCGCATAGTCTCCTGTCTCAGAATCCCTAATGTAATGACCCTTGAAAAGCCCCTTTTACGTTGTCAGCGATATCTGGGAATTAGGATGTGAGCACTTTGGGGGGCGGGGGGTGGGGAGGTCTGTTATCCATCGTACCAGGGCTCCAAAGTATAATTCTTCCTGGCCTGGATCATGGACATTTTACAGTGACTAACAGGGTGAGTCCCAGCCCACATACTGGTCCTGATAAAAGGTACCCTCTGCAAACCTCATGTTGATGAGTATTCCGCCTCGTTTTCAGTATTGG
Organism: Hipposideros armiger; assembly: GCF_001890085.2. NCBI lineage: Eukaryota > Metazoa > Chordata > Mammalia > Chiroptera > Hipposideridae > Hipposideros > Hipposideros armiger. Next base: position 7,439,736 of record NW_017731351.1, read on the forward strand.
TTCTGGCAAAGGGCTACAGGGTTGGCGTTAGGTATGCAGAGAAGCCTGGGTGAGTGTTTCTCTTACAAAGGGGAAGAGGAAGTGTGTATGGAAGGAATGGATGCTGACAGTCTCCATGGTACTGCTCACAGGCCTGCAGGCGTCCCCTGATTGGCTCATTCCCATTGTACAGAGGAAGATACTGAAGCCCTGAGAGGCTCTGCAGGGGTCTTGCCGCGCAGCACAGCTACCTCTCAGTCTCCCACGCCTTTGCAATCCCTGCTTCCTCTCTTTCAAACCAAAGCAGACACCTTGATAAGGGATTGGAAGTAAAAACATTTGGCGAGGTCAAATCTCAAGTAAAAATATCTGAAATAAAGGTTTAAATCTGTGCTTGTGAACATACAGTAAGCTAAAAAAAAAAGGGTGGGAGGTGGCAGGTTGGCTAGGGTTAGAAAAACATGGGAAAGAGGAAACCTAAAAAGAAAAGTGAGTAAAAGCACAGAGGAAAAATCACATAATATGCATTCATGTGAATGCAGGAAGACCCGATTTTGCAGAATAAGGTGTTTTGTTGATCAGCTTAGAGGGTGGCTGTGAAGAAACAATGGATCTTTATGGCAGTGCTAAAATTCTGCCAGTGGATGTTTGCTGGAATTTCCTGGTGGCTGATGATAACCAATGTGGGGATGTAATCTGGGGGAGTCATCAGCGCCCTGCCTGCCACAGGCTCACACATTTACACTCCACGGTGGCGACTCAGTGCAGCTTCGTATATCCTGGAGGAATTACAGGTTTTTTTTAATGTAAAACTAACCCATTTAAACTAATGTTTCCTCAGCAACCTCATATTTGTTTTTTTTGTGATAACAGCTACAAGGTTAATTCTTTCAACAAATATTTATTGAGCTACTGTACTTTTTAGGCACTGGGCTAGTTGCTGGTGACAGAAGGGTGAGTGACAGATGACAATCACTGGGTGTGTTATACGGTTTATATTTAAACCCTCCAGCAAGCCTGCAAGCCATTATTTTCCTTGTTTTATAAACGAGGGAACTGATTTAGAGGAAGGTTCCATGAATCACAAGTGAATTAATCAGCATCAGGACTCAGATCATCCCATATAGCCTTTGCACTCAAAACACCAACACTGTTTCTTCTCTATGCTGGTAAAATGCGGTATCTATGCTCATGTGCCACATATACTGGCAGCCACTCACACGCTTTTAAAAAATTATTTTATAAAACTGAAGAAAGAGCAAGCTCATCGCACTATCTAACATGTCTCCTTTAACAGTATCTGGAAATCCCTCCAAGGAATCTGCTTTGGCTCTAAGTTGTTATTTTTAATGACTGAGCATATTCTATGCTGTGAATGTGCATAATTTTCACTTATTCAGATCTTGCTTTACACAATTAATCAGTAAATCTTAATCGCCAAGGTCTGTACTGGCCATTTGGAGTAAACCAGTGTACAAAAGAGAAATTCTGGCACCTGTGGAGCCTGCATTCTAGGGAAGGGAGACAGAAAAGAAACAGTGAATGTACATTTTACACTGTGTTAAGATGTGGCAAGTGCTATGGCTGAGACAAGTCGAGCTGGGTACTGCCGACTTGGCCCAGCGTGTGGGTGTGTGTGTGGGATGCTGTTATGAAGAGGTGACCCCATCAGCCCTCACCGACGGGGAAGACTGGGGCAGTGACTTAAGGGATGGGAGGAAAGCAGCCCCGTGTATTTCTAGGGATAGAGCATTGTAGGCGGTAGCCGGAGCAGAGGCCCTGAGATGGGAGTTGGCCTATTGTGCCAGGACAGTAGGCAGTGAAGCCGGGATGGAGGGGGCGAGGGGGCTGAGCCCTGAGGAGGAGGGCAGAGAGCCAGTGAAGGGGGGGCACTCAGACAAGAGCCTCATCTCTTAGGGCCTGTTAGGCCATTGTGAAGACATTGGCTTTGCTTGGAGTGAAACGGGGAGCCACTGCAGGCTTGAGCGGAGGAGTGACACGCTGTGACTTGAGTTTATCAGGGATCACCCTGACTACTGCTGAGAAGCGGTGTGAACTGGGAGACTTGTTAGGGCTCTTTACAGTAATCCGCCTGCGAGAAGATGCCGGCTGAGACCAAGATGGTGGTGATGCTGTCAGGGTACCGTGAAGATGGTGGTGACAGACTATGCTGCCGAGTTACGGGTGAAGAAAGGACAGGATCAAGGATATAGCAAGCGTTCTAGCTTGAGGAATAGGAAGGCTTAGATTTTCCAGGTCATTACTCGACCCACCACGGAGAGAGCCTCACACCAGTTCTGTGCCAGAACCGAAGGCTTCCCCGACACATAGTTGCCCATATGTGATAGTAGCAGTCGTTTTGCTCAGGATGAGCGAGTAGCTCAGGGTTGCGGTTAAGGGAAAAGACGGTGCATTCAGGTCGCCGTAGACCTGGAATCTCTTCTTCCTCACAGCTCTCCTGAATTTCCCATTTCATGAAGGATAATTCTGTTATATCATGGGCACTTGTGCATTTCTTTATCCCCGGACATCTGCCGTATCAGCTGAGAGTAATTGAGACAATGGTAGTCACCTAAGCCTTGGGGATTTTCTTCTCCCTATAACAAGAGGTCGGCAGGTGGGCATTTGCTGCTAATCAAGCAGTTCAGCTGCTCAAAATGTAAGGGTGGAAGTCTTTGTAGTTCTCTCGGCCTCAAGATGGCTGCATTAGCCCTGGCTCCCATGGTCTTATTCCAGGTGAAGAGAAACAGGAAGTCAGCAAGGCTTTAGGGGGTGCTTACCAGCTGACTTAGCGCTCAGGTAAGAGCTCGTGGTGGGTCTCTGCAGTACGATGGTTTCTGCTGGCGGTTGTCCACTGTCCTCCCTATGTTAATGGAAAGCTGGTAAACGGAGCTTTTCTACCTGGATACATGAGTCCCCTCAACGAGGTCAGTGTTCTGGTACTAAGGAGAATGGATATAGGGAGGCAGCCTGTCTGCTGGGCAGTCGCTGTAGAGAAAGAAGATGGGGTAGTTTTCAGAATATATTTTTAGAAACGTACTTTGTTAAAGGCCTAATTGTGTTGCAAGAGCACGGTAGTTTAACACTGAAACGTAATTATGTTCCAAGTGGGGACTCTAGATTCCTTCTGTGAAAAGTCATCCTTCTTTCACAGAGAAGTGATTCAGCTGCAGATGGATTCACTTTAATATAATTTATTTCATCTATATGCATATACTTGTTATTAGTTGAACCATTTCAAAGTAAACTACAGACTTCATGACAATTCATTTCTCAATATTTCAGCATCAGGACATTCTCCTAAATAGCCATAATATCATTTTCATGCCCAAGAAAAAGGACAGTCATTTCCTAATGGCTTCTAATTCCAGCCCATATTCGGGTCACTCCAGTTGCCTCCAAAATGTTTTTATAGCTGTTTTTTTTTGAACCAGGACCCGAGCACGACTCGCCCGTTACATTTGGTTATGTCGACTCAATCCGGACCGCCTCCCTCTTCCCAGCCCCGTTTTTCAGTAACTGGCTTCCTCTTCTTTCCGAAGAGATCGGCCCGCTGGTTTGTAAGTGTGCCACAATCTGATTGCTTTCCCAGGGTTTTCTGTAATGTGTTTGTCTTCCGTATTTTTCCTAATCTGGAAGTTAGCTAGACATGGTATTACTGTGTAAAAATTTGCTTTTTCACACTGGCATTGTGTATTCAACACTTCTCCCCATCCTCACAATACTTTATACATTGCAATACGTGGTGCAGTTTTAGCAGCGGAAGCAGGAAGGAACCAGGAAGAAGCCGCCTTCCTCTCCCAGGTGTTTTATCCACGTGCTCTTCCCAGGTGCTGGGTGAGACAGGCAGGGAGGCGGTCTGCCCATGCGGCCCCGCCCTTCCGTCTCAGGTGGGGCCCGGAGAGCTCTATAAACAGCCCTCTCACGTCGCTGTGGCAGACACTGGGGCATGAAGGGTCCCAATGGTTTCCTTCATAAGGCCACAAGGCAGCAGGCACATGTCTCTGGCCCTCCCGCTGTCACTAATGCCCCGCTTGGTTAAGGTAATCTCCCCCTTGTAAGGGTGCTGATACTGGACGAATATCTATTTCACTACCAACCTTTTGCCTAATGGTTTTAGTATCCATTGATCATCCTTGCCTGAATCAGTTATGTTATTAGGGGTTTCACAATGGGGATTTCTCAAATATTCCTCCTGTATTTCTAAGTTAGCATTCCTGTGTAAAGAAGGGCTTTCTTTCATAGTTTGCAGGTAACTGGTTATCCTGAACTAGGGTTGTTATGTAAAAGGTAGGATGAATGCTTGGTTCTTTCTCTTGACTAATTTCAGTAAGTTGTTATCCTCTAATGATGGCAAATGGGGATTTTTTTAAAAACAAAATTTTCTTTTTATCGTTATGGAGTTAAGAATTTGTTAATGCGTTTCAGTCAAATTACCCTCTTACTCTCTTTGGTTCTCAAATTGTTCTAAATTTGGCCTGTGGGAGCTCTTTCTAATAGAATTTAAGAGCTAGAAGAAATCTTAGAAATCGACTATTCCAAATCCAAAAATTTTATAGCTAAGGAGACTGAAGTTCAGCAGTTTGTGACATCCTTCTGTGTCACAGCTAATGAATGGCAGAGCGAGGGTTAGGATCCATATCTCTTGAGGCCTCAGCTGGTGCTTCCCCCCTTCTTCTAAGAGGGAGAGCTGGAGGAAGTCTTGCTTTTGACTTCTCACTAATAATATTAAGAAAAATAAGAGAAAATGGCCCACATGTTTGCAATCATACTTTTTTTTGTTTATTAAAAGTTATTGTCTAGCCCAGTGGGTGGCAAATTGAATGGATTAATTTATCTGCTTTGTTTAGTAACAGCAAAGAAGCACCATGGTAGGCCAGGCATTGGGCCCACCTAAGACGTGAGTGTGACTTGGACAATTTGGTGTCTGCAGATGGAATTTGTCTTGGGGTCACGTTTTATTTGACCTGTACAGAATTTTGAAAACTTGGATTTCATCGCCAATATAGAAAAGTAGTGATCACACACAAAGCTGACTCGTCAGCGTCTCTAAAATATGTGCAGCTATCTGGCAACATTGGCCCCCACGGTGAGAGAGCAGCTCTCAGCTGGAGCGGAGACAGCATATCCCGTTGGCCTCCTGGCCACGCCCTGACGTGTCCTTTACATATTTGTTGTTGGGTGCCTGAGGTTGTGCTGCTTCCTGCCTAACCTTGTGAACATTTGAGATCCTGCTGGCCCTTGAGATAGTTAGAAGCCAAGAATTCTATAGGAAGGGTCTTGCCAAGAAAGCACAGCCTGAAGGTAACAGCAGTAACTCAGGCGCACGTGAAAAGCAAAAAAACGGTGGACCCGGCAGTTTTCCTGCCGCTGGTATGAGATCTGCAGCGTGATCACAGAAAGCAAAACCAATGATGACAGGACGTCGGCTGGAAAATTTTGAAATTTTCAGGAAGATAGTTTGAAATATTGGTTTCCTTCCTATCATTAATTATGAACCTCTCCTTAGGTGTTTAAAATGCTAAGGCATGTGTGTATATATATATAATTTATATTACAATGAATCATATGAAACATTTTCATTTTTGTAGGTTGAAAATGGTCCAATATTGATAATTTCATATGGTTCAACTACTTAATATATATTATAATATATATGGTGTATATATATATGTGGTATGTACCCCAAGTCTTCCTTTCATATGTGTGTGACCCAAACATCTTTGAAGCCCACTAAGGTAGAAGGGGCGTATTCTCAGGTTAGAATTTCCATAGGCAATGGCTAGTGAACAGAGCAGTGTATATACTGCTGTTACATTGAAAGGAAGTGCTGTATAGAGGAGAAACCACAGTGAACAGAGCTGGAGAGGTGGTGGGTAGCAGGTGCTGGGGTCCTTAGGGAAAGTTTCAGAGTGAGAGTGGGTCCAGCATATATAAAATCTTCATCTAAAGCCAAATATAAATTGTTGTAACTATCTGCAAGGTGTCCTACCCCAAGTGCTGTGGATAATTAAGAGTTGACTACTCACGTTTTTGTAATCTTGCAGCCACAGAAACTCGTTTATTTAATCAAATTATCCCAAGGTACCCACAAGTGTGCTTTGAAGGCAATCTCATCAGATCCAGAGAGCTAAATATTCTTATAAATTTGCCTCCTCTATGTATGTTTTTATGTTAGTGTTTTTCAAACTGTGGATGGCAACCTATTGGTGAGTTGTGAAATTAACTTATTGGGTCAGAACTAGTATTTTTAAGTAAGTGATGAAAATAGAGTAGAAAATATGGCAGTGTGATGTACAGAGTAAGGGTAGTATTGTTTCGAGAAATTTATAGTTCTGTATGTGTGGATTTCTGTGTGTATGTGAATTTGCTAGGCTGAGATGCAAAATGTATCGTTTACTCTGGGTTGAGGAAAAAAATTGAAAGCTGTTGTTGGCAGAGGGCCAGGAGGGCAGATTCCAGGCTCTCGGCCTCACGTGGAAAAGGTGCTGGCTCCTTTATTAGATGGCCCCCAGCTGTAACCAGTGGGCCATTAGCTACTATTGTTTTGCATATACCTGCGGCAGCTGGTTAGCAAGCACAGGTGTTGCGGATGGTGCAGGTCCTGCGGCTCCTACTTCCTGTGTCTCCCCAGCCGCCAGACAGACTGTGGGGCAGGAAGACCCCTTGTGGGGGTGCTGACAGATGTTTGCTTCTCATGTCTCTACCAGCAGTCATGGAGAACATAATGTAGTGGTATGAACCCCCTATCTGTGGCTCCGTTGTTCCTTTTCGGCCTCACTGAGTCCCGCGTTCATCTGCTGGGAGCTGAGCCCCAGCATGACAGCTGTATTTCTTATAGTTTGGTAGTTTGAGTTTATGATAGAGTAGTTGTTCACTATTAATAGCAAAGCTTTAAAAGTCAGAATTCTGATTCTTATTTTGAATAGTCACAATTGTAAGTCCTTTAATAATCGGACTCAGCCTGCATCCAAGCAGGCATTTTTACTGATACCAGTGCATTTATTTGGGTTTTCAGTCCTTCCTCTTCAGTTCTTTGAACATTGCTGAATTGATTGATTCATTTTTTCCCCCTCCAACTTTGTACTGACCAGCATGGATAGACCAGTTGCCTTGGAAACTGTGAACTCAGATTATTACCTTCTGCCATAGTCGATAAAGGCTAAAACATGACCAAGTGGAGTAAAAAGCTGACCTGCATGCTTTAATACCAAATCCTCAGATTTATTACCCAAAACACACCTATTTTTGGGTCTGTCTTCCAGGCTGGCTTTAACATCAGGCAGTTGCTTCATTCTGTCCAGCAGTCAGCGTGCTGAGTGACTGCTATGAACGAGGCGTGACCAGTGTGATTACCACGTGCTGTCGCTGTCGACAGAAAGAGGGGGGGCAGGCGCTGGGTCGTGCGGCCGTCTGTCAGGGTTCTGAGGGGTGGCATGGGGAAGGGGACAGTGCCTGAGCTCCCCACCCAGAATAAACCACCGGCTCCCAGTCCTTTCTCTGACCTTTGCTAGGTGACTGGCCTTCATCCAGCAAGGGATTTAAACTCTTGGAGTCCTGGTTGCCTTCACTGTTAAATGGGGACATTCTCACATAGGATGATTTGAAGTGGGCCACATTGTAGCTCAGTCAAGATACACCTCCCTCCCGCTGCTTTCAGTTCTCATACAGCTTTTCTGAACTCCCTTTCAATACTGGGGCCGTCCCATGTGGAGGTGAGAATGATCCCCCCCTGGGGCTGTTGTCTGCCTGAGGAGTGACCCTGTGTCAGCAGAAGTGGCTGGTGATGCCTGGTGGTATCTAGAAGCAGAGACGGCTGCCAGCCCCTCTGAACCCTGCTCCCTAAACTTAGTTATAAATAGCAGTCGCCCCGTTTCTGTGGTGTGACTGTGCTGGGCGATGGGGATTCCAGTCTTGACTTGAGGAATCCCGGCGGCATTTTCTGCCCCCAAGCTAACATTAAAGACCAGGTCTTCCGGCTCCGCCATTATTTGTCGGCTCAGTTAATTGAGGGGCTGGGTTAGCTCGTTTAACTCCTTTAAGCTTCAACATTTCACTGGTCCCAGGAGCTGGGCTTTCTGTTAATTCATATGCTGTGAAACATTGCTTTGGTGGTTATTTCCCCCTGACCATGTTCATCAGAAGTTCCCCTGGAGATTTTGGTGGCTTTTTCTTTGTCCACTTCCTTCTGAAGGGAAGGCTCTGATGAGCAGTCAGCGGTGGGCTGGCAGGGCGCCCACCAAGGCTCCGCGCCCCTCAGACCCCACCCGGACAGGCTGGACCCCACCCCTGCTGTCTCTCCAGGCCCTGCTTTGGTGGCTTTGGTGAGAAAAGAGTGTCGCTTCCCCGTTTAACCTGCTCACAGGTCCTTGCAGGGCCAACTGCTGGGGACACCTATGCCTGGGACATCTCACCTGGGAGCTCGTCAAAAATGCAACTCCCCATGTCCCCCTGCCAAAGACTCTGATTTTAATAAGCCCAGGATCCTGAATTTGAAATTCTCATGCCGGGCGGGGGTGGGGTGGGGTGGGAGTGG
>NW_017731351.1:7448257-7494617 GCF_001890085.2 Hipposideros armiger
CGGGGGGGGGCTGCAAAGCGGACACTTGGAGAAATGCTGGTTCCTTTGGCTGTTTGAAAGATTGGCAGGAGAATTTAAATTTTATTTATGAAGAGTCTTCCTCTAAGAATGCCAAGCCTACTTCTTTCTTGTTCCTAATTGGGCTGAATTTATGATTTTTATGGAAACCAGGTGATTTTCAGCTTGGTGGGCTTGTCTCTCAAGTCAGGCAAAACTCAGTGCTTGTAGTTTTAGGTCCACTTGCCAGAGGCAGCAGTGGATTGAAACTAAGTTCAATGTCATGATAAGTACAAGAGCCTTATCAGGATTTGAATGTTAAGCCGTTTAACCTTTTTATCTTGGCTCCTATATTGTGGATTCAGGCTCTTAGGCTAAAAGTGGATTAACTTGTATTTTAAATGTGTAAATATTTTGCATGGTATACATTAGTTAAAATGTGTCTCGGTCATTGGGCATGAAGAGAGAGAGAAAAAAAATTTTTCCAGAAGAGACAGACATAATAGTTCATTTTGTAACTTGATAGTTGTACTAATCCTTTTTCAATGTAATTGTCCCTACTACTCAGGGTGAAAAGTTTGGACCGTTTGCTGGAGAGAAGAGGATGCCTGAAGACTTGGATGAAAATATGGATTACAGGTTGATGTGGGAGGTGAGGATGCGATGGCAATTTTACGTGCTTAAAATGTGTGTCTCTTTATCCTATTTAATGCATTTACAAGGTTAAATGAATAAATATTAATTCCAGTTGACTGTTAGCACACGGTATTAGCACAAGGATAGACGAATAGATGTTTTTGACAAAGACGTCATTAATACTGTGGTGGGGAAAGGGTGGCCTTTTCGATAATAGTTTCGGGTAAAAGTGATATCCTTATGAAAAAAGTATTTTGACCTCTAACTCACGTCATATGTAAAAACTAATTTTAAAGCATTGCAAATGGAAACCTGTCAGGGAAACACAATAAACCTTGATCTTAGGGTCGGTGGAGGTGTCTTAAATAATAAACAATAAATACTACAAAGGGGAAAAAATGGTAAATTGGAGAACAGTAACATTAAGAACTGTTCTTCAGAAGATACCATAAAATGAATGAAAAGCAAATAACAGAGGAAGAGAAGATATTTGTAGTGTGTTTGTCTGAAATAGGATTTGTATTTAAAATATATATTAAGAACTATAAATTGATGAAAGGAAAATGGGCGAAACACTTAAACAGGCATGTCACACGAGAAAATATCCAAATGGCCAATAAATATGAAAGATATGTGAGTGGCATTAGTCACTGAAGGGAATTTTTAAAGATTTCTATTAAAATATAGCTAACACACAATGTTATATTACTTTCAGGGGTACACCATAGTTATTCAACATTTATAGGCATGAAGAAGTTACCATGATAAGCCCAGCAGCCATCTGACACCGTCCCACGCTGTCACAATATTATTGACTATATTCCCTAGGGTGCACGTTACATCCCCGTTACTTGTTTTATATCTGGAAATTTGGACCTCTTATTCCCCGTCCCCTTTTTACTTCCCTTTTTCAATTACAGTTGACATTCAATATTACTTTATATAATGGTGTACAGCATAGTGGTTAGATATTTATAGAATTTAAGAAGTTGTCCTCTGACTAGTCTAGGACCCACCTGGCACTATACATACTTATTATCCTATCATTGACTGTATTCCCTATGCTTTACATCCCTGTGAGTGTTTTGTAACTACCAGCTTGTACTTCTTAGTCTCTTTACGTTTTTCGCCCTGCTCCCCAACCCCCCTCGCCTCTATCACCCTGATAAATCTAGCACCCATCTGACACTACACAGTTATTACAATATTATTGACTATATTCCTAATGCCAAAACCTACATCCTCATGACTACGTTGTAACAACCAAGTTATACTTCTTAATCACTTCCCCTTTTTCACTCACCTCCAAGCCCCCTCCCATCTGGCAACCACCAAAATGTTCTCTGTATCTATGAGTTTCTGTTTTGTTTGTTGGTTTATTTTGTTCTTTAGATTCCACATATAAGCGAAATCACATTGCATCTGTCTTTCTCTGTCTTACACTCCACTCAGCACAGTACCCTCCAGGTCCATCCATTCTGCTGCAGAGGGCAGGAACCCATTCATTCCCATGCATGGCTGAGCAATATTCCACTGTACATATGAGGTGTGATCAGAAAATACAATGTTTAAATAAAAAAAAATTATTACAGTAAAAAACGCATTGTGATTAATTCCCCTTAAAATACTTCCCCTCACTTCGAGCACACTTACACATCGTTCTTGCCACTTTCTGAAGCTGTTCTGGAAGTCCTCTTTCGTGAGTGTCTTTACTTCATCCTCCATCATGACAATGCTCCGTGTCACACATCGCTTCTGGTATGGAAATTTCTGTCATAAAAACATGACCATGTGTCCTCATCTACCCTATTCACCGGATCTGGGACTGTACAACTTCTGGCTCTTCCCCAAAGTCAAAATGACCATGAAAGGTAAACATGTTGAATCAATTCAGGACATGGAAACAGTCATGACAGTGCAACTAAAGACACGAAAGAGCACTTCCAGAACTGCTTCAGAAAGTGGCAAGAGCAATGGGATAAGGGTGTTCGAAGTGAGGGGGAGTGTTTTGTAGGGATTAATGGCATTGTGTCTTTTACTGTAATATATTTTTAAAAATTTAAACTTTCACCGTATTTTGTGATCACACCTTGTAGGTGCTGCCTCCTCTTTATCCATTCAGCCTCAGTGGACACCCAGGCTGCCTCCACATCTTGGCCATTGTCAACTATGCAGCAGTGAACATACATGGATGCACTCATCCCCTCAAAGTAGCGTTTTGGGGCTCTTCAGATCCACACCCAGTGGTGGGCTGAGGCAGGCAGGAGTCTGTTCTGTGGTTGAGGCGTGAGTTGATGGCGGCTGGACTTGGGCCTGAGCAGTGCGGTTGGTGGGACGTGGCTGGCTCCTAGTTGTATGTTGTTGGAGGTGTTCCGCAGCAGGGGGGCCTGCTGATGTATTGTGTGTTGAAAGAGACAAGTCCAGAATAACTGAAATGTTTGGCCTGAGCCACATGGGTAGAAAGTGGTGAGATTTCTGAGATAAGACAGTTGGGAGAGTGAGAGTGAAGGCGCTGGGAGGATGGGGTAGACGACTCCGCTGTAAACCTTTGAAGACAAGGCGTTGTCGTGCAAATTTTTACTCCTCAGGTCTTAGCTCCGTATCATTGGATAAAAGTACAAGTCATTGCATACTCAGTATTTAATAATGCACTCATATTCAATAAATATAATGCATAAATATAGGAGTATAAGTTATTTTTACCACTGGCATTCTTAGAAAATATGAAATTTAAAGTTTAAAAGATTCCCTTAGTATTTCACTACCGTGGGTTTTCCTGCTTTGTAGATGGTTTTCTTTTCTTTGTGGGGAAGATGGGGGTTTGACTGAAATATGGTTTTTAGAGAAGCTGATTGGTTGGGTATTGAACTAGACATTTTGTTTAGATGTTTTTCTCTCTCTCTGCAGTTATTTTGTGATTACAGCTGCTTTGCTGTTTGGGAACTTGATTCAGCACCAGGTTTCCAATGTGTTTTAGTTTTTGGAAAAAGTGTTTTCAATTGTTTAAAATCTTTTATTTTCCTTGATTGTTTATGGAAGTCCTTTTAGGTGTTTGGAACAAAGAAGTATTTTCACCAAATGTTTTTCTTTGGCAGATGATAACGTTTTGTTTTAGGTTCCAAACGGAACCACTTAGCGCAGGCAGACATTAGTGGAAAAATACCACCTAGGAAGCCTGGTAGACGGCTGGGCATCCCAAAACAGATGCCATGGTGCAGTCCTCCTGACACTCGTCCTCTAGTTGTGGGTGAAGCAAAGCGACTGAATGTTGCTTGTGTCCTGGAATTGTACATTGGCTTTGTGGTTATCTTTGTCTGCTTTTCACAAGAAGGCTCCTACCAGAGTATGTCAGCCAACTTCTGGCCATTCAAAAAAAACCCCCAAACAATATCTGCATTATTGGAGCGCTTTTACCTTATTTGTGGTTCTGATCACAACTTCCAGCGCTGTAGGAATTTCATCAACTAGATGCATTTGGCTGCAAACAATAGCAACTCCACCTCATTTATACAGCGAGGAGGACATTACGTCAGGTAAGAGGAACTCCAATAGTGCAGCAGGCTTCAGGGATGGCTGATGGATTCATGTCCCTAACGTTTCTTCCACGTCCCCGCTTTGCCTACCTTGGTGTGGCTTCATCCTCAAGCTGGTGGCAGGCATCCTCAGGCAGGGTTCAGACAAGGGGCATCCATAAGGGGCGCGGGCACCTTTTCAGGAGCCCTCTTTGTCTAGCAGATCTGCCCTAGTGTGTTAGATAGTCACTGTTGAGCCAGCAGCCAATGAGGTGGCTCTTTTCCAGTCAGGCATCACCTGGAGCTGGGCAGCTCTGCTTTTTAGGGGAGGGTGGCCACCGGAACAAATGTAGTGTTTTTGAGGCAGGAGGATGGGCAGGGTGTGTACTCAGAGGAAGGTTCTCCAGGAGAATGACCACATTTGTTTTTTGTTCATTCAAAAACTATGTCTTGAACACCTGCTCTGACCCAGATAATAATGTATTAAGTGCTGGGTTTACTTAGATAAAAGCTTAATGTCTGATAAGGAGTCCAGCATTTGTATCTTTTATTATTCCCATGTTCTCCAAATATTTTGATTGGGGAGCATAGAAAGCACACATAATAAAAGTCTTTTTGGTTATTAGAACTCTTAAAAGAACAGTGACTCTAGCAATTCTTTCTAGAAGTTGGGGTATTTCAAGGAGAGAGAAAATGTAAATGAAGGGAGATGAATATGTCAGCCAGGTTATGTTTTCAAAACATTTATTTTGCATTACACAAATCACATATGCCTGTGTGAGGTAAAATATTAGAGCATTAGACATAATGGCAATTGCATTTTTCTGCAAATGTGTAAAATAAAAAATAAAGATAATAAAGATGACAGTATGAAGAGATATTTTCAGCAAATTCAGAGTGAATTTGATAGCAAGTTTCCTCTCAATATTAAAAAAGAATCTATAAAATTGGACAAGGAATCAGAATGAAACATACAATAAAAATTTTGTGTCTGATTTCAATAGGATCTGCTATGCAGGTTTTCGTGTGCAGATAAATTTCAACTCACTTTAGTAAACACCAAGTAGTATGATTCCTGGACTGTATGATAAAAGTATGTTTCGTTTGGTTAAAAACTGCCATATGGCGGCACCATTTGCATTCACACCAGCCGGGAATGAGAGTTCCTGTGGCTCCACGTCTTGCCAGCATTTAATATCAGTGTTTCGGATTGGGGCCATTCTAGTAGGTGGGTAGAGGTGGCTCCTTGTTTTTATTTGCAATTCCCTGATGACATTTGATGCTGAACATTATGTCATATGTTAATTTGCAGTTTGTATGTCTCAGCTGAGATGTCTATTGAATCTTTTGCCCATTTTGTTTTCTTACTGTTGAATTTTAAGAAGTCTTTGTGTCCCTTAGGTACTAGCAACAATTTTCTCTCAGTAGCTTTTCTTTCGATTTTTTTCAGTGTCTTTTACAGAGCAGAAGTTTTTAATTTTAATGAAGCCTAAATTATCAACTTTTGTTCATGGATCAGTGCTTTTGGTATTGACTCTACAAAAGCCATCATCAAACCCCAGACCACCTAGGTTTTCTCCTGTATCTTGTTGGAGTTTTATACTTTCACGTTTTACATTTAGGTCTGTAATTAATTTTGAAAGTTAATTTTTTGAAAGGCATAAAGTCTATATCTAGTTTATTTTTTATATGTGTATGCCTAGTTGTTCAGCACCATTTGTTGAAAAGACTATCCTTTTTCCTTTAAATTACTTTCGCTGCTTTTGTTAGTCAGCTTATTTTTAATGAAAATTCTTACAGATTGCCTTTTAATCAAGAGATGACTTCAATGAGTTTGTTTCTTAGGGAGTCATAGGTATAATAAATCACAGAGATAAAGGTCTACAGAAGTTAGCCACTCAAAAATTGCATTGTTCTCTCAGGAATGTCTAGTTATCATGATAGACACATAAGTATTTACTTATTAGAGATGCAAATATAACTGACTGACTTCACTGACATCCAAGCTGAAAATGAGGTTGCCAGTTTTTTTTGTTTTATTTTAATAATCAAAAACTAGTTCCTTATTTTCCTTGTGTCTTTGTCTTGTGGTCAGAGATTCTTTCATACCACATTTTATGATTTCCTGGGAAGTAAACACGAAGTTGGCCTAAAGATAAGGTCACTTTAATTGAAATCATCCTTCAAACAACCGGGAATTAAACATCGGTACCAGGAGTGGAAAAGCAACTGAATTTTTAAACTGGAAAGTTATCTCAGGGACAGAATGTGGCGATCACAGGAGCTGACCACACACACGAGCGCCAGGCCAAGCAAATGTTACCTGGATTATTTCACTGGCAGTTCCAGCTTGTATGATGTGGTACATGAAAGTGGCCATGGTCAGAAATATGGGTGTTTGAGGAGGACGCTATTTGCTGCTTGTAAAGGTCACTTGTATTTCAGGAACAAAGCCTTCTATTTATTCAGTGCCATAAAAATATAGCTGAGCTCACCTCGGGTTCTCTTAAGCTTATGATTCTGAGCTCTGGCTTGTTGAACCGACCTCATCTCAAAGTTAGCCCTGGAGTCATTTTCAGCAAGCAAGCCTTTATGTTTCTCATGGAAAAAGGTATTCTCCATTTATAATAAATTATACATGGTATTACTCAGATGAGGTTTTTCTGGATAGGTCTTGATGACCCAGCTATGTTGAGTTTTGCAAGAGAATGTCCTATAAGAGTTTGTTGATCCCACATGTCTTTGTAAATTTCTGTCAGTCTTATGCTAAAGTTACATAAAGCTGCATACATACATCCTAGTTCCTGTAGCAATAGAAAGTGAAGGTGGTTTTTATTTTTCTGAAATTTTGCGTGCATTCCTTCATGTCCTGGAGATTCCAGAGACTTGCAGTTAATAGAATGCTTGGATTTTTCATCAAATGGATCTCCAATAAATCAAGCTTGTAAAATTTTAATTTTTATCCTGGAATATAACCAGACCTGGAATTTATTTCATGGCCTTCAGTGTTTTCAACTTTTTACTTTGTGAGGTCTTTTATATGTTTTGAACCTTTACATTTTAGATTGTTTCTCTTTATCTGTTTGGCTATACAGTCAGCTGTGCTAAATGCGAAAGAAAGATATGTGTGTCCCTAAAAGTCACTGCACTCTGCAAAATCGCGCAATAAAAACCACGAGGTTCACGGAAAGATGCGATTAGGGACCCAATATGCAAAAACTTCCTCAGCAGCACATACAATAAAAGATAGGAATCTCATAAAAAATGGTTAAGAAATACATACATCCTGCAGTTAATATATCAATTTACCTTTTAAAAGACCTGAACTTTGCTTGTGGAAATGTCCATCAGAAGAGTTGCCACTCGTGAGTTCTTATGAACGGTGGGAGGGGGGTTATCTGGAAGTGGAGGGAAGGCTGTGTGACCTGGAAGTGGATTGGTGTGTCTCGTAACGCATGGGGAGCCGTGGACAGTGGTGGGTGCCTGAGGGGTGTGTGCTTTGTGTGTCTCTGTGCTCAGCTCTGCTGGGTACTGTTTTCTGCTTTCACCTCGTGTTTCTGGGAGATGAAATTGTGCACAAGCCAAGTCTTAATTTGTGTTATGCTCAGATCCTTCCTGATGTATCAGTCACATTGGAACCAGTTGGCATTTTGAAAGCAAGCATGATAGCTGAACCAACTATCCACTTTTGAAATGCTGATTTTTTTAGCCTTATAAAATAGTGCTGTACAAACACCTTGGCTTAGCTTACTTATGCAACATGGCCCGTAGTCTTTAAGCAGCTATTCTCTGCAAAAAGAAATCTCTGGAATCTTCTTATTTATGGAGTAGCTACCAAAGCGCCTGCCCGTGTGTACCCTGCTCCTTCTCCACCTTTCAGACTGACGTGACCTGCTTTGCTTTGTCCAGTCACACTGTCCACTTGCCTTTCCGTTCATCATATTCCCGCTTTTCCTCTGAGATTTGACTTGGGATCTGTCTTCCTACGCAGCCACTTCTCTCTTGGAGCCGAGGGTGGTCCCCATGTTCACCTGACCTGGCCCCCCAGAAACCACACTGGCCCGCCCAGTTGCTCTGCCTCCCTGGCCCGAGAGGAGTGGTGCCGTGTGAGGTGTTGGACGTGCCATGACTGACTGACCCTCGCTTGGGAAGAAACCCCTGCTACACACACTAATTCCATGCCTGGTGAGGACAGCGGTCTGTCTGCCCCTTCGCAGCCTCGGAGTCGACAGCACAGGGCCCCAGGCAGCCACCTCCGAACTGCTGGAGTGAGCATGCCACCCGAAATCTTGCCGCCATCTTGGTTTCAACCTGTTTTCTGTGCTTGTGTGGTGTAGACCTTGGTTCCAGGATGGCCTGAGCCGGGGTCTGGCTGGGCTAACAGATCGATGCAGAAGCCTGGCCACGTGCCTTAGGTCACCAAATTTGGCAGGACGTCCACTTCAGCTATCAGTGAGGGCCAGGCCAGTCCCTCTGAACCCCACCGTGGGCAGAGAAGCCTGCTGCCTCATAAAGAAGGGGGCTCATCCACAGACCAGTAGGGGGCTTCCTGCCCGACAGCCCGGCAGGTGATGCTCACTTGCACCACAGGTCACACTGAGAACCAGAACTCCCTCTTCCTACACGGCACCACCGTGGCCTTGGGAGCAGGCTGCGGTCTCCGACCCTCGGACGTATTATACATCCTCTTCCTGTCAGGGCCAGAGGCTCCTGTGCCTCAGAAGGATGGAGAGCTGCCGCCGGGGACCCGCTCCTTCAGTGCCCCTGCTTCCGTGCGGGGCAAGGCGGGGCAAGGCTTGGTTTCACTGTGTTGGCATTGGCTAGGCTTCCAGAACCGTGTGACGCGACAATGGGCGTAATAAGCGCCTTGTCTTATTCCTGATGTTAGTGTCGGTGCTTCTGTGTTTCAGCCTTCAGTATGTTGGCTTTGATTTAAATTGGCTATGGTTTTCCTATGAAAATAATCTTTTCTCCTGAGTGAGCTCAGAGTTTTTATTGGGGATGGGGTTGAGAAGTGAAACCAGTCAAATGGAGTTAATTCAGATGATGTGTCACTGGCTTCTATCTTCTCTCGTCATTCCGAAGCAGAAATCCCATTGTAAATTACTATTTCACCTCTATTTCACCTCTATTTCATCTAATAACTAAAGACAGAGAGAAAAGATAACATTTTCACTTCCCCTGCTTCCTACTCCCACGTCCCAGCTTTGTTGATCTGGGATTAAGTCATTATTATACACTTCACATATTAATCTCCCATTTCAATAATAGAATTTTTTACTCTTGGGCATTTTGAGTCCCTGATTTTGATGACTTGGTCAATTGATTGGGAAAATTAATGAAAGTGACCCTAAATCTGGGTAAACTTTTTATAAAGTGTGTAACGTTTTATAAAGTGTACATCATAGCCAGAGATAACTGAAGTGCTAATAAAAAAAAAAAGCACCTTTTTAATTAGTTCATCTCTCCAGTCCCAGAAAAAGTATATATATACTTGGGCGCTGAAAACAACAAAGAAAAGCTCTTCTTGCAGAAACTTTGTATTATTTTTTGAGACGTCATGGAGAAGAGGGCAAATGAAGTCCCTAGTGAGGAAAAGGTAGATTCTGAGAATTATCACGTTCTTTACCTACAGAATTTTGAAACGAAATATGGGACACATTGTTTGGGAAAGCGGCAAACGCTGGAAGCCAGTCGGGTGTAATGGGGTGAGTTAGGTCACACGTGGTTGTCCTGGTTATCGGAGCCCGAGCGAGGCCCACGGCGGTAACGGCTTCTGAGTGAGACGCTTGACAGTGGCTATCGTGATAACTTGGCACAAGATGGAGAAATGTGGCCTGAGTGAGAGTATGGTTAGGAAGATTGGCTGGTGACTGGCTACTTAGTGTTGCTGGATTTTAATTACAAAGTAAGCTCTGTCTTGGCTCTTCCTGTGCATTGTTTTTTATCAAAGACTTATGGAAATTGAGTATGTACTTGAACCCCAGTTACGTATGAGCTGGGGTCAGAATGGGGGGGTAGGTAATATTTTTTCCACTTTTTTTATTGTGGTAAATAAACAGATAACAAAATTGACCATCTTAATCTGTTTTCTTAAGGCTTCTGTTCAGTAGTGTTAAGTATTGTTTTCAAACAGATCTCCAGACTTTTTCATCTCGCAAATCTGAAACTCTACACCCATCTAACAACTTTCTTTTACACTTTAAGTCCCACCGTTCTACTGTTTCTGTGGATTTGGCTACTCTTAGATACTTCATATGAGTGGGCTCATGTAGCGTCTGCCTTTTTGTGACTCGCTTATTTCACTTAGCACAATGTTTTCAAGGTTCATCCGTGTTGTAGTGTGTGACAGGATGCCCTTCCCTTTTAAGGCTGACTATTATTCCAGTGTGTGTCTGGATTGCATTTGGTTTATACAGTCATCTGTTAGTGGCTATTTCAGTTATTGTGACTGATGCTGCAGTGACCATAGGCGTACAAATATCTCTTTGAGACCCTCCTTTCAATTCTTTTGGATATCTACCTAGAAGGGCGATTACTGGGTCATACTACTGGATCTATTTTTTAATTTTTTGAGGAAACTCCCTCCTGTTTCTGCAGCATTTGCACCATTTTACAACCCTACCAATGGTGCACGTGCGTTGCGATGTTTCTACATCTTTGCCAACAGTTATTTTCTGTTTTTTTGATAGTAGTCATCCTAATGAGTGAGAAGGATTGATAACATTTTAAGATATATAGTCAATATTCAAAAACTGTTATAATTGTCCAAAACTACAGTGATGGACCTAATGCTTATGTGATGAAATTAAGCATGGGTAACTGTAAAGTCAGTTTCGAAGTTTAAGATGGGGGATACCAACCTGATGTTGACTCATATAAGAATGTCTTAAGGTTTTACCTGATTTTATGGACATGTTGCTTAGCAGTATGACTTAGTGGCTAGATCAAAAACCCAGACTGCAATAAAAGACATAGTGTTGAGATGATGGGAGAAAATAATTCTAGTGCACTACGTACTGGTCAGACTGTATTGGGAGGGTCGTGTGTCAAGTCTGGGTGTTGGCTGTCGACCTGGAAATTGGGGAACAGCTGACATTCCACCGAGAGCAGTCATACAGAGACAGGGGCTGGAAACGGCGCCCTCTAGGTCAGTCAGGACAGGGAGCTGGGGCGCTGAACCTGAGGAAGAGCAGATGCAATGTCAGATCGTTACACCAGATTTCAAGTGTTGTCATGTGGAAGATGGTTAGGCTTAGCTTTCCTGTTTAAGGATAGAACTCAAAACCAAAACAAAACATTATGTGGAACTGAGAGAAGTGTGTTTCCAATCAACCCGAGAAGAGCCTGTGTGGCAGTCACCGGTAGAGTGTCCCCTGGTGGGGAAGCGTTTGAGCTTAGAGGGGATGAAGGTAGGGGCTTTGCTATAAAGGAGCTTCCTCTGCTGGGAGGATCTGTGTTAGAACTGCTCCGTGCAGCTCACACTGGGAGAAGCCAGACGGAAAACAGGTCCTTACACAGGAAGCCTAACAGGAGTTTCGACTTCTGTCTGTCCGGGCTCTGCCCACCTGCACGGAACAACTGCATCTCCCCTTGGGAAGAGTCCAGAACGCTGGCTGTTCTGACTGCCGAGAATCCACTTGGGCTAATTCATGGTCTACATTCTCTTCCCAGAGTGCCACCAAATGTCACCTGCAGCCCTGGATCTCACTGGTCACTGACCTCTCTGCCCTTGCTCTCAGTATTCCCTGCTTCTCACGTAGCTCTTTCATAGTTCACGTCTCACTCACCTCCACGTGTGTACCTTTGCTTTTGTGGGTCCCTTCACGTGCCCTGTCCAGTCCTGTCCCCTCCTTTGCGACCCAAACCTGCCCCTTATTCCTGCCACGAGTCTGGGTCCCCTCGTCACTGCTCTGAATACCTTAGGCAGGTGCTGGCACAGCGTTCACCACAAACTGGGGTGTCTGTCCCCGTTTGCTGGACTGTGGGCTCCTTCTCAGTCACTAAGTGCTGACTTTTGACTTCTCAGTGCAAACAGGATGTATGTATGGAATGACATGAAAAGGGATGGGCCTTGATCTGTGTGCTCCCATGCCTACTGCAGTGCCCGACACACTGTAGTTGCTTATGACGGTTGGAATAATAGAAGAGGTGAATAGATGTGTAATTTTTCAGTTTTGATCATAACCTCATCATCATCTGGTTACCAGAGCTGTGCAGGCTGAGTCTCAGAGTGGGAGGCTGGGGCCCACCTGTTCCTCCTCTCTCTTGCTTCTCCCTCCTCCTTCCCTCCGCCCCCTCCCTGCCCCAACTCATCCTCTCTGCACCCCATCCTCCTCCCTCTCTCCCCTCTTTTCCCTAATGAACCCCCTGCCCCTTAAACTGCGCCGTTGCCTTACACGGTGCTCTCGTGCAGAGCCTGGCAGCCTTTCTGCGTTCTCTTGGTCCTGCATCCATTAGCTGAGCGTGAGCGTTCCCCAAGACCTCAGATGCATAGACCTGACAGAGATCCAGGCCTCTTTGTGTTGACATGAGGGTTTGTTTTTTTTCAATATGGCAAAAAAGGTTCCAACATACCTTGTTGAGTCTCCACACTTGTCTTTTTTTATTTACTTGTCTTTCTAGTTTTGTTGTTGTTTTTTTTTGTATTTGTGCCAGTCTCCTGATGCCAACCATCTGTGGATCCTCTAATATTATAGCAACACACAGGCTGTGTTTGTATTCAGGGTAGTTTACGTTTTTGTTTGCCAAGACCTTTTGCTGTTGTTATGTAGTAAATTAAATGTGAGAAAAACCGGGAGGCTGGAAGTTCCTGAGCAGATTGTTTGTATCTGAGTCTATAAGTGATTGCGTGGTTACTTAGTTTTTGGTCTGTTTCAGTAACAAATTGTAGTGCTAATTTTTGTTTAGTATAAAAAAAGTGGGTTTAATGAATTTTTTCCTAAAGTTAGATACGGCATTTTCTACCAGCCAAAAAAGCCTACTGCGCATGAACTGCTTTGTCTCCAGTGGAGGCTCTGCAACCACCGCTGAAAGTTTGCAGGAAATTCTACCTGGATGTTTTCATTTTATACAAAGAAGATTAATGTTCATGAACTTGAATAAATTCTATTTAATGATTTGGCCTATAACTCCCCCTGGTATGATAAATGAGTCTCTGAAAGTACTTTGTTCTTGGAAGAATTTTTAGGGCAGCTTAGATAATGTTTTGATGTCCGTATTTGTTACTTTTTAACTTTTGATTAACGAATCGTATTTTAAAAAAATCTTTCCTTCTGACAAGCTCTAGAGATCAACTAACACACATACATATCCTTTTGTCTCCATTTAAGATGATAATTTTGTGTTTACAAATCTCAGACGTTTCAAACTCCAGAGGAGGGCTGCGTTGACATGCTCTCCAGGTCTTGTATGTTGTCTTCAATTTGCATATTAATGTGTGGATTCCAGGTGACCCAAAGAGGAATATATTCTACGCATGGAAGAGGCTGTGAAGCTTAGTATTACATGCCCTGTTTTTAATCTGTGGGCTTCACTTCCAGGTCAGAGAGTGGGGGTAGTTCTCCACAAGGAAAATCCATCTTCTTAGGAGTTGTATGCTGAGTGGCACTGTCACAGACCTAGCACTTTAAGGATCTCTGTGGCAGGTACATTAACATGCTTTTATTGAAATCTGTGGCATTGCCTTTCTCTTGATACCATTGCCAGAGTACCTGCCATCATTCTAATAAATTTATCGCATCTCTGTGGAGAAAATGGACCTTAATGGGTTATCTGATCACTCATTGTAACCTCTAGGGTCATAGACATCTCTGGAAATTTGAAATCCAAAAAATTCCAAAAACCAAATTCTTTTTTTTTAAATAACTTATTTAGCAGCAAACCCTGACTTGCACTCAGGTGAGCCTGCGTGTAGCCTTTTGTTTTTACCTTCCTTAGCATGCCTCTTCATACCCTGAGTTCCAGAAGTGGGAGTGTGTTTGATTACGGGATGGTGTTCCGAACCCTGTAGAAATGTTCTGTAAACACAGTATATGCACCACATTGCATTTCTAAAATTTAAAAAACATCCGCTTTCCAAAACATCTGGTTCAGGAATTGTGGTGTTTCACAGGAACGGTTCCAGTTCTTGTTTAAGTAAAAGCCCAAGAACTCTAGATATTTTTGTAGGAGAGAGCCGTGGAAGGTAACATGATAGGGTGACAATTACGAGTAAAGCAGTAGGCTTTAGAGTCAGTCAGGGGCTTTTTGTGAATGAAAATAAAATGTTATGTATATTCTCGAAATGGAACATGATAACCCCCGCATGCACAAGTTGTCCTGTCTTGTAGGGTTCGCTGCACACGACATCCCAGCGCTGTGTGCAGTTTGCCCCGTGAGTGTAGCCGGAAGGTGAACTCCTGGGTCCAGTGAGCTGGTCATCAGAGTTTCGTGTTAGGGTTTTGTATGTGCCAAGGACAGGTTTTTCTCACTTTTGTGCTAACAGCTGCCAGTGAAGTGAGATATCTGTGGACAAGGAAGGTGTTTTTGTCACTTGTAATTTTAGATGACTTATCAAAAAAAAAAAAGAAAAAAAAAAGGAGTTTGTTGTAAAATTAAAAAGTCTCTTAGGGAAAGCTCTAGGTTTGTAAGCATACTTGAAAAAACTCAAACCCAAGTTACGTAATACCTTTAGAGTGTCAATTTCCCCACTTTCTCCTCTGTGTTGTGTTCTACATCTGTATTTTTAATGCTTTATTAGGCCTTTATGAGGTGAAAAAGTAATAGAAAAATATTTATGGCCCAATAGTTTCCTTATGTGTTAAATCCTTGATATAGGTTTGATATCTGTATACACAAGTGAGATTATACCCAGGCAGCTCTACAATAAATGTAAAAAAAACCCCAACAAACCCAAAACACAAATGTCCCGTGGCACTCTGCGGCCTTTTTGAATTATATTTCAGGACCATGTTTTGATATCTTTCTCTGTTGTGACTCGACTGGGACAGGAGGAGTTGGGAATCCTTGGTCAAACCACCGGATGGGTAGGAGGGTCTGAGAAGAATTTCCTGCTTTCGTTTTTGCTTGCATATCACCTAAATATTATTTCCATTTTGTGTTTGAACTCCTTGCTCTAGTTACCTTACTTAAGCCTGTCTGTCTAGTTTTGTCTGCCTTGGAGTCATACCTTCTACAAGGTTGGTCTGTCTGATTTTCTTCTTCTGTTCTCTCCTTTTCAGATATTAAGTATCAACTTTACTTGGGTTCATGGCTTTTAAATCAGCACTTCCGGTCCTCTGTCATTCTCTCCTTAAGTCTGTTTTTAAATTTAATTTAAAAGGACATTTCTTTTTTGATCTCCTTTTTTATAGTAAAATTCCCAAGTTGAATGCCAGGCTTATCTCTTCCTGTTTTCTGTTGCCCTTTGAATAGATACCCCCTTTTCAATTTCCCGTTAGCACCAGTGGTTGCTTTACATGCATTCTTATACCAAGAGAATTCATTTGTTTCTGTATCGAGTTGCATACATTTTGAAGATGTGAATAAAGAGAATACAATTAATTTAAATGGGTTGGTCAGATTCAATTTTAATAGCTGTAGAAGAACTATGTATTTAGGAAAAATCTGGAAACACAGTGACTGTAGCAGTGGCATTTGGGTTAAGACCAAAGGAAAAGTGGACTTGTGTTTCATTTTTTCTCCCTATGGACTACATACACAGTGATCTTTGTTATTCAGTCTGTTCTCTAACCTTGCACAGAAGTTTTCAGATACAAAGCATCTTCTTTTAAAAACACCGTCAAAAATATGATCTCTGGATCTTGCAGATTATCATTGTTTTTCACACGATCAGCTCTTTCAAAAGTTGCCATGTCATGACTCTTGCCTTCAGAAACTTGAAGGGCTGTATGTGGAAGAGAAATTAAAACCACCTAAGAGGGCAGAGCTGCTTCATGGCCATGGGTCACAGAGCAACACGTTTCAGTTTGGCCTGAGGAAGAGGGTCCCTTCCCCTGAAGTGGCCTCTGGATTTGCCACTTCCCAGTAACGGCACCTGGGCCTGCGTCGGGTGTTCACGCGAGGCGATTTGAATAAACATCTGGATTTGACTAGTGTTTCAGATAGCCCTCATGTTTGTTCCTTGAAAAAGTGGACAGGGCAAAACAATGGTACATACGTTCCCAGCTGTGCCGTTGAAAGCAGCTTTTGCCTTTAAGGTGCCGTGAGCCCGTTTTCTCCATTTACTTATACTTTATGATTGCTTATAGTTTATACTTTATGATTTACTTATACTGTATGGTTACACGTGGGTACACTGTCATGTATTATGTTCTATCTTATGCTCGCACCGTGCCTGTGAGGTCACAGGACAGGGACCATCACCCCTGTTTAAGAAGTCAGGAGAACCTAACTCAGCTCGGGGAGAGGAAATGACTCATCCAGAGTGATGCAGGCAGAGCTTGGACATCAAACATCTGGCGTTTTGATTCCGAGTCCAGCATTTTTACCACTCCAGGATGCGGTCCTGAGGTTCCCTTGAGCTTGAAACATTTAGGGCACTAATTATTTATAATGAAAAAGAGACTTTGTTTTTCTCATCAGTCCTTTTAAGTTACTCAGCTTTGTGTGTATTATATTCTGGTTGCTATTCAGTGAAGAGACAGGAATCCCTACGAGACTGTTTTCTCTCCATCTGCTTTCCCGTCTGAAGGCAGGAGAGTCCAGGGGTTGGGATCGTTACATAGAATGGTGGGTGGAGATAAGGCAGACATGCTGGTGTGGGGTGTGTGTGTGTGTGTGTGTGTGTGTGGTGGGTGTGTGTGGTGGGTGTGTGTGTGTGTGTGTGGGGGGTGTGGTGTGTGTGTGTGTGTGTGTGTGGTGGGTGTGTGTTTATAACCAGCAAAGCAAGCAAGAATTTTAGCCAGAATCCTTTGAAAATTCAGCAGGAAAAAACCACACCCTGTGCTTAGAAATGATAGATCCCAACAGTTTTCTAGTGATGCTCCTGGCTGTCTCTCTG
Organism: Hipposideros armiger; assembly: GCF_001890085.2. Classification (NCBI taxonomy): domain Eukaryota; kingdom Metazoa; phylum Chordata; class Mammalia; order Chiroptera; family Hipposideridae; genus Hipposideros; species Hipposideros armiger. The sequence goes on from NW_017731351.1 coordinate 7,465,406, forward strand.
AAAGCATGCCTCTCTTTGATTTCAGTCTGACAACAATGTGTGTCAGCATCGATTACTTGAGCATACTTGGAATAAAGATATTCTGAAGGCTGGTTAGCTAAATGCTGAGTGCAGGGCGTCTGGGCTCATGTCCGTTATAAACAATACAGAAAGAGGCCTGAACTTTAAACATGAGAATATGATGTCGTTTTATACTCCAAAGACATCCATACTCTACGTCTCAGTGCTTAAAACCACCTTCCTTGAAAAGCCTTGGGACAGACGGAAAGGGAAATATATTTTCTTTAATAAATAAATCATACATTGTAACATATTGTGACTTCTCATTAAGGATATTACTCCTATCTTTTTTGGAACTAACTACATTTCTCTGCCATTCAGTCTTACCATATGTTAAATAAAAGTCTATTGGTTCCATTTTGCCACGTCTGGGGACAAATCTGGCTGATTAGCTCTGCCCTGGGGGCCTGATGGCCTGTATGTAACGAGTGAAAAATTTTCCAGGCATTCAAAATATTTGGAGGAAAGCAAGACAGGAAGTGACAGTGTAGGCCCTTCCCATCCAGATAATAAGCAAGCTTCTCTGTCTATAGTTGACCAAATATAACAAAGAAAATATTTACATTTAAGAAAATTTGTATTGATGACCTATTTTCATTTTTTTCCCTCCCCTCTTTCACTTCCCTGTCAGGGTTTTCTCTTTTTGAGCTGAATCTTGTTTGCAATTCTCTCTGTCCTTTACTGGGTGGCATAAAGACGATAAATTCACCTTTTCAGACATGGGGCACAGGAAAAACAAATGCCAGATGTCTAGCATTTTATTTTATAAAACAAAGCACAGTCAGCCCAATCAGGCATGTGTTTTCACGATACAGTTGGATGATTATTCATTCACTCCACACGTGTTTGCTAAGTGCCTGCCCTGTGCCAGGAGCTGCTTAAGGCCTGGGGACCTTTCAGGGAACCGGACAGAGAGAGCCTGAGGTCCGGCACTTGAGCAGACCAGCCTAGTATATAATATAACGTCCGGTAACAGTGAGCGCCTGACAGCTAAAGCATGGTCGGAGGCAACGGGCAACGGAGTGAGGGGTGAAGGGCTCTGACGGGGGACCCTAGAAATTCACCGTGCAGGGCCAGGCCCGTGGAGGGCGGGGTGAGCGTTTCCAGGCGGAGGGAGCAGCGCGCCAGAGGCAGAGCGAAAGGCCCTGACGTGGAAACTAGGTCTGTTCCAGGAACAGCAGCCAGGCCACGAGGCTGACGCAGAAGGAGCCGTGGAGCAGGGGTAGGCGCTGAGACCCGACGGAAGGGCAGAGGCCAGTTCGTGCCCTGCCCCACAGACCAGGAAGCCATCCACGGAGCTCAGTCACCCCCAAAACCTGTTATAGGAAGGACCTGCAATTGCAGACTGAGAGTTCAAGACTCAGACGTATGAGCTCGTGGTCCAGGAAAAAGTGCAGCTTGTAGCCTGCTTCTTTCTTACATACAGCCATGTTTCTCAGATAATTCCTGTTTTCTTAAAGGGCCCCAAATCCTCCATCGCCATTAAAAGCCTCTAATGTAATGCCAGAGCCCTCACTGGGAAGCAGGAGTTTAATTTTCGATATTGTAATTGCTAAAAGGAGAACTTAGGTCTATCAGACCTTATATTTATAACTCACATGCTTAGGTGCGATGCTTGGCGAGTTGGTGACACGTCTCACTGAATAACAGACTTGGACAGTCCTGCGTTCCTGCTTCCCAGCACAGACCCCTCACTGCCTGGCGAGTGATGACAAGCCCAGCGACACTGCAGGGCTAGGTGAGAGGACACACTACCCCTCTCCTCAAAGGGGACCCCAGTTACCCTTCTTTAAACAGAGTAAATACTCCTTTTAAATATTATTTGGGAATAAAGTCTCCCAGCTTCCCTCTGTTGCTGCAGTAACGAACTGTTTATATGGACACACAGCTAGAGAAGCAGAGCAAGTAGCAACGTCACTAGACACTTGAAAGGAAAATTTTCTAAGAACTGAAATTTGCAACGAACACCTGCTGTTGAAACCCACACAATCCAAGTGATTTTACGTCGGGAACACCGATGGGTTTGTCTGTGGGCCCTCTCAGTGGAGCAGACGGAACCACATACAGAACCCGGATACTGGCCCGTCTTAGCCATCCGTGTGTGGTCCAGCATTGAGTACAAGGTACCTCAGATGCGTCTGAGTTGGGAATCCTTTCTTCGAAGATGTGAAGCATGACAGAGTTCTCTGTGACGTCCAGTCGCAGGCACGTTTTACCAGGGCCACTGTTTGTTCTGCACACGTTTCAGCGTTTTTCCAGGCCCCTCGGCCCCAGCTATGTCCGATGACCCAGTGTGAGCATCTCATCTCCTTTCCTGCCCATTGGAGGTGTGCACTTCCTGGTTGCCTGGTAGGGTCCCACTTCATATTCGGCTTAAGAGACATACATGGTTTCCATTTTGTTAACATTCTTAGGAAATCGGTCCCTTTCGATACATCCGAATTTATATACCGATTTAATATTACTTGTAACCTCATAACAACACTGTGACCGACAGTGACGTACTATCGTTGCCGACACATCCATTTTTGAAATAACTTCTTTGGTTCATTCGCAGAGCGACTGCCATTTATTTTATTCTAAACACCTTTACTCGAGTGACTTTCAATTCCTGCAGTTTTTCAGGGAACCTGTTTTTTTAGACTGTAAGTGGCTGGTTACCCCGTCACTCCACTCCCCGCCTTCACATCACTAGAGATGTGAGGTTATCTGCTCACAGGACTTTTATCCCCTCCCTAACCACAGCGTGTCCTTACGGAAGTATCTAGAAGATACATGCAGAGATAACCTAATCCATCCTGTCTCTTTTCAGAGAAACCAAATCAAAAAAGCTCCAGGCAGATGGCAGTTATTAAAGTCTCCATGTACCTATTTTAATTTGATACTGAACCCTGAGGTAATAAAAGGACCACTTTTAAAGTCTCGCCAATGAGGAAGACTCAAAATTCCTCTTAGTAGCACGTTCCAGCATCTAACTAACCTTTGCAACCAAGGTGTTTTTTTTTGTTCGAATCAAAACTTGTCTTCCAAATTACCACCTTTTATTTGGATTTTTATGGAAACGAAATGTGATCGGGGATGGTTCTGTTGAGGACTGTCTTCTGCATACCCGAGGCCAGTAATCACATCAGCATCCTCATCTGCGATAAAACCACCTCGATTCCAAACTTGGTTTGATTTGCACAGGCTTCCTAAGCCAGCTGCACAAAAGTCAGATAAGGTGGGAAAGCAAGAGAAACGCTTATGTAAAAACGAAAACCTTCACACTTCAGTAGAGCCATCCATATTGTGGCGACTTTGCTACTTTATATTGAATGACAGTTGTCACTGTGCAGGAACTCGGCAGGTTCTAGCCTCTGGTAAGTGCGACCAACATCACTTTTCAAGTGTCCAGGACAAGGCACTGCCATGCGCCTGTCCCTTCTCCCAGACTGCAGATGAGCAGTACTGAATAGAAGTCACCGCTGATTTTATTTTGATACTGAACCCTGACGTATTTGTTGAATGAATGAATGGTTGTCCAAACGTATCATGAAAACATATACCTGATTGGGCTGGTTGTGCTTTATTTTATAAAATGTTAGAAATCTGGAATCTGTTTTTCCTGCGACCCCAGTCTGCAGAGATGGATTTCTAATCTGTCTTTGTAATGCTTGGTGTTGGAAATCTGGAGTGTAAATCAGTCCTTCTCCTTCCTCGCCTGGATTCCAGTTGAATATCCACATGAAGTGACTGTTGGGTACAGACTGGTAGATGCTTGATTACGCCGAGCAAGTGCCCAGGACCCTGCAGTGCAGGGGTTTGGGGAAGCTCGGCCTGAAATAGTTTGGATTCAGGAATGTCCAGTGGACCACCTGCTCCTTGGGTGGTTACTCACCCCCCCTCCCATTGAGAGCTGATTAGATCGGACCAGGAAGGTTTATGACAGTGGTTCTCAACCTGTGGGTCGCTACCGCTTTGGGGGTCGAACGACCCTTTCACAAGGGTCGCCTAAGACCATCGGAAAACAAATACTTACATTACGATTCATAACAGTAGCAAAATTACAGTTATAGAGTAGCAACGAAAATAATTTTATGGTTGTGGTCACGACAACATGAGGAACTGTATTAAGGGGTCGCGGCATTAGGAAGGTTGAGAACTACTGGTTTATGACATGAAACCCAAAACAGAGAACCCTCTGCCCTTTTCGGTAAGCCATGAGTAGGCCAATAAAAGACAAAATGGGACTTGTTTTATTCATCCACTAATTAAAAATGTGAAATTATGGCCCAGTGGATGTCCCATTTCCACTGGTGAGATTAGCAAATTCTCATACGGAAATGCTTCAATAAGCAGGTGGAGAGAGACGTCAGAAAGATTGCTCCAGGTCCACCCCAACCCCCGAATCGGGGAACCAAGCAGTGCTAGCATCTTCTGGGCTGCCATTGTGGTCATCCCCTGAGCAATTGCAGCTGGGACACATCTACTACGATATACCTACAAATAGATAATCCTGGCCAGAAAAGCTATCAACATGGGGTGTTTCTGAGCGTTGATGGCAACTGTGAGTCATCTAGACGTCCGCCAAATGAAAGAGTAGGCTCTGTTTGTACGTATGCTTACGGGGAACAAGGGCTGTCAACCCAGCATCTACTCACTACCTGGTAACAAGAAAGGTAGATACTTATAAACAGATACCGTGTGCTAACCTTGATCATTCTCGTATGGCTAATCCTGAATCCACGAAAAACCTTTGAGCCTCTTATGTTTCAGGTTCGCGGGAGCAAGGGCGAAGTTCTGTACATTTTGGACGCCACCAACCCACGGCACTCCAACTGGCTTCGCTTCGTTCACGAGGCCCCATCACAGGAGCAGAAGAACTTGGCTGCCATTCAGGTGCGCTGGTTTGTTTCTTATTTGTACTGTGCTCTGAGGGGGTGAACTAATTTCTAGCTGTACTCCCTGTTTTAAGTTGATTTCCCAACGACTTGCTTCAAAAACAGCAACTCATAAAAGCAGAGAAATCTCCTCTCGCCAGCATTTGCAGGAAAGGGCAAACCTCGCGGTACGCTGACACCGGATCCCTCACTTGATGGGAAATCTTGAGGGCATGAATGACATGGTCTGATATTGTCTTTGGCAGGTCTTGCTATCAGGCACTTTTAATCCACTCAGTGAATGTTTATTGATAGTTTTTTTTTTTTTTAACTTGATGGCTTACTTGGCTCATAGCATCATCTGTGTTATTGCTTGGGGAAGGCTTCATGGATAAAGTTCACGTGGGTGTATCCCCACGACTAAACTTTAAACTTTGAGCTTCTTGAGGTTAGTGTATTAGTCAGGGTTCTCCAGAGACACACAACCAATATTATGTCTATGTATCTATGTATGTATCTTTCTGCTTGCCTACCTACCTGCCTATCTATCTATCTATCTATCTATCTATCTATCTATCTACCCACCCACCTATCTACCTACCTGCCTACCTAGAGAAAGAGACAGAGACAGACAGAGAGAGATTTGTTATGGGGCACTGGCTTATGCAGTTATGGAGGCTGGCAAGTCTAAAACCTGCAGAGCCAATGTCCCAGTTTGAGCCCAAAGGCCACAGGCTGTTCTAGAACAAGGAGGAGCTGATGACCCACTTCAAAGGCTGTGAGGCTGGAAAAACAGATGTTCCAGTTGGAAGGACACCAGGCAGGAGAATCCTCACTCCAGGGAGGGCCACCCTTTTGTGCTATTCAGGCCTTCAACTGATTGGACGAGGCCCACCCACATCATGGAGGACAATCTGCTTTACTCCCGTCCGTCTATTTAAATGTTAATCTCATGCAAAAACACCCTTCCCTGAAACACCCAAAATACTGTTTGAACAACTGCCTGGCACCCTGTGGCCCAGTCAAGTTGTCACATAAGAGGAACCATCCCAGGTGGGGGACGATGGTTTTTGAATTCTGAATTCTGTACTCCTGTTCCTGTCTCCTATGACAGTGCTGCATATGACATTAGGCTCTGATACAAACTACGAGTTGAGCTTATGTGCTCCCTCAGTGGCAATTAAGGGCAGAAGAGAAAAGGTTTAGGCAAGAAGTTTTTAGAGGGGGTCCTATAATTAAAACTCATCGAACAGATGATTGAGAGAATAAAGAAATATGATCTTCTGTTGGGAAATTGATCACATGCAAAAACCCAGCTCCTGGATCCTAAACTGCAGGAGAGGAGGAAAAGCTGTGGTTGGCAGAAGCAAGAGGGAAAAGAACGGGAAAAGAATAAGGGAACTGACATTTCTCTTAGTATTTACCATGTGCACTGTTCTAGAAGCTGCATAGATCTCATGTCATTTATTCACAAAATCTCTGAGAGTTTAATATTTACTGAGGGTTATGCCGATCTCATTCAATTCTGAGAATAAAACCCAACAGTGGCAAGAGGGAAAATGCACTGAATTAGATTTTAAAGTAACCAGAAAACACAGTCATCTAGAATATTCCATTTCCTGATGTTATTAGCTGTCCAAATTTTTTCAGTACAAAAAGTATTGGGTAACTGATGTGATTACTATCTCGTTTTGTATGAACAAATGAAAGATGACTGTTCAAAGGGCTGGATTGGGATGGGAAATAGGATCTTTTGGCAGCCAGATGTATTCAAGCCACTTTTTAGATTATTCATGAAATGCATTGATCCGACCACAAATTTAGGCTGATCTTTTTGTTAATGTGTAGACATTCATTTTTTTTCAAGTATTTCCTATTTTTTGTAGTTTCCTGGGGCACACTCATCTCACAGGATGTGTAGTTAGGTCATAATTTTAATTTACAGACTCAATTGAGGTGTTTCTTTGTAAATGTTACTAATACCAAAATTGCCTCTAGAACTGTGACATTTATTCTGGCCATCCCGTTGTTTTATATGTTCTTTATTATTGAGTTTTAGAGAATATTATTATATTTAAACTAGATTCTTTTCTCCTTATGCTTAAATAATGATTTTCAGCTTTCCTCAAGCTCCTGTAGTTTGAGAGGTTTCTTCCTGTTGGCTGTTATTTCTGTAGCCTCAGCGCTGACCGCTGCCCCAACTTTCAAGGTGCTAAGTGCTGAGCTTTCGATCCTGCTGCCGACTCTCCCAGGTCATCTGGTTTAAGAATTCCCTCTGTGCATTTTGCTTATAATGATCCCTTTAGAGAATGGGATGCTATGTCAGTAAGTGTTTATCTCCATCTTTTATTACCCACATTTGCTCCTCTATGCTCCTTTTATTTATTTCATTATATTGTAGCCTCCTACGCTTTACTCTTCTTTATTAAGTGCAGTTTTTAAGACTTTTGCAGTTGTCTTGTTCTTTCAGTGCAGTACTTTTCTTCTTCTATATCAGTTGTGTTTTTTTCCTTGAAAGAAAAAAGGAACCTACAGTAGATGGCTGCTGCCACGTTGGTGCTCCGAGAGACTGTGTTTAACAGAAGGGGTGCGATTAGAAAGGAAATCAGATGGACTAGAGCAGCGGTTCTCAACCTTCCTAATGCCGCGACCCCTTAATACAGTTCCTCATGTTGTGGTGACCCCCAACCATCAAATTATTTTCGTTGCTACTCTATAACTGTAATTTTGCTACTGTTATGAATCGTAATGTAAATATCTTTTTGTTTTCCGATGGTCTTAGGCGACCCCTGTGAAAGGGTTGTTCGACCCCCAAAGGGATCGCGACCCACAGGTTGAGAACCACTGGACTAGAGGCGGTTTTTCACACTTGAATTTAATGAAAACCTGCGTCTATTCAGAGGCACTGTCAGAGTCTTTGGTGCAGAAGCGACGACAGTGCCTCGGTTCCCTTTAACACCGTTTTGCCCTCTCCTAAGAGGGAGATGGACTGCATCACGACCATGTTTCCTGCCATGGGGCACAGTGTGGAGCTTTGTTAGCTCCCCTGAGGTGACGTCTTCCCCACCTGAACAGTAGCTGGAGGAGCAGATTGCTCAGGGTTCAGAGGCACATCTGACCCGGGGGCACAGAGTGGAGTAGTGGGGTCACATGGCTGAGAGCGGTCAGCTTTCTGATTAGTGGGGACAGTCTCCCAGGGACTGCATTCCAGAAACACTGAGCTGGTAAGAGAAGATCATAATGTTTCTTGCATAACAGTACGAATCCCTCACATTCCAAATTGCATCTGAAATTTGGGGTATTCAGGAAATTTTTTATTTGAGCTGTATGTCCCAGGAGTGGCGTAAATGAGAACCATTTGTGGCTATGTGGCTTTCTTGGTGGAAAGCGTCAATACTTGGTCCAATATTTTTTTGGACAAGGGATTAAGAATTTGAGGTCTGTTTTGGCAGAGGATTGGAACTCCTTTTCGAAGAGTTGATTATATTTCTAGTTATGCAATTTATTTGATTTTGGAAAATTTGCTTTGGAAATGATGATTTAAGTATCTGAATTATTGAAGAAGGATCCCGTAAGCAAACCATTCTTCCCACATGCACACATTTTGGAATAATCAGGTGAACTCTGTGTTCAAACTTCTGAAAAATGCTTCCAACTAAACCAGAAAATTCTAAATGTGAAAGATGTGGCTTAGAATGAACCCAAAGAATCCTTAAACTCTATGAGAAATGGGTGATTTTTATTAAATGTTAATTTTGTTGCAGTGAAGGAAAAAAATGCATATGTAATATTTGAAAAAAAAATTGACCTCAGCGTTTTGCAGGTTTTCAAAAATTTCTGATCTTTTGTAATCGAAAACTGTTTGTTTAAATACAGAATTATGTCACTTAAAGTTTAAACTTTGAATTTTTGGACATTTCAGAGAGAATATTATTAACATAAATGAAAGCGTGGCTTGGCGTTCTCAGGAAAAGGAGTGTATGAAAAAACAGTGGGGTCCGCGTCCACCTCCTGAGGGGTGTCTGGCTGGAGGGGTGATCTAAGGAAGTTGAAAGGGCACTGGGCGTGGAGCTGAGCTTGAGGTGTCAACACAGCTCCGTCCCAGTTTGGATCCCCCAACTCCACCACCAACACCCAGGAGAGCTATTCAGTACATATTATTTGCTCTTCTAGCTCTGCCTCCCATGAGTTCGGAGTCTGAGGCAGGTTTTCCCGGAGTCTTCTCTGGTGACAGGACATTTCGATGTCGATGTGGCAGAGAGCAGCACCTTGGATGCTCTTGAGTACAGGACTTGCTCACTGTCATTGAGCCGCCAAGGTCCACGGGCTTATCAAATAGTGTGGATGCAGAATTCAAATTGCAGTGGTACCAACAGAGCAACTAGGCAACCGGCCAAAGGAGACATCGAAAGGATTTTTCACTGAACCCCAACTTAGAAATAGTTTCCTCTAATTGTTTCTTCTCTATTTCTGTATCTTCTTATCAGATTTATACAAATGGCATTTCTACAATGTTTCTTAGAATCCGTTGTTGATAGAATTGTAAGGTGCAACTAGCTGTCTAGTGATTTTCTTTAATAATACCATAGAAATATCAGGTAAGTAACTTGCAGATCTGTCTTCTAATGGGCTGTTTTCCACTAAGGTACATATTTGTCTTTCATTAGAGAAAATGTAAGTGCAATTACAAGCAATTGGTCCTATGAGGCTGTAAGGAGCAGCCCTGCTGTGGCCACGTGTTTCTGCGGGGTGTAGGGGAACTTTATGACTTATCAATGTATTAGTTTTATTCAAGTTGTAGTTCATTGGCAGGGCAAGTGAGCATGTGTAGAAATAAACTCTAGGTGGTTTATAGCGACATGGGTTTAATTCTTGTTCACACAAGTCTGGGTGGGGGGGGTGGGGCGCTGCAGCCCTCGCCACGTGGTGTCTGAAGGAAGCACTCTGATCAAGGGATGTGCGTTTTGCCGGCAGACAGGGGGGAGGGAGGAGCAGAGGTCCGGCCTGTGAGGACTCTTAAAGCTTTTCCTTACACATGCTTCCAGTCACATTTCATGGGTCAGCACAAGTCACCTGGTCACAGTACTACCGTCCACGCCCCACAGGCAGCACTCAGCCACGTGGCAGCCTGGTACATCCTGCTGCCAGGAGGGGACTGAATACGTTGCAATGCTTGATCCATCACAGTATGTGCCGTTGTCACGAGTTTTGGTTTTATTGTTAGAATAATGTTAATGGATGTACTCAGTGAATTATATATACATATAGCCTAGTGTAGAAATGATGTTTTTCCTGATGTTTATTAGCTCTGTCTGTTGAACTCTATAGAAATGATATTGATACACACGTTGGGACCGAGTCAGGGTTTTTGTAAAGAAGAGTTAAGCGAGAGGCTATTAAATATGAAGTTCTCACTTGCTATTTCAGTATATTTCTTTTTCTCCACCTTCATCCCTTGACTCCTACTTCTATTGATTACTGAGTAGGAGTCCAAACCTCCCCTCCCCCCATACTAGTCTCGGTTGTTTAGCTTTGCAAGCCCCACAGTTGTTTTGAAGACGACCTCCTTTTGTGTCGAGGACCCATTCGTCATTTTGGTTGGATAGGCTGGGTTTTCGCATCTTACTACCTTGTTCAATACAATGCATTGTGCCTTTGCCAATTTCACAATCATGGTTTTTCTTACATCGTCCCCAAGTGGAACTCAGCCTGCCAGCAAGTAAACAAAAACCAAGTCAAGTCACAGAGACGCAGCTGAAATACCAAATTGCCATGGCCTCTTCTGGAGTTGTATTTATTTGCACACAGTGGAGATTAGTATTTCCATGCAAAACAAGAGACAGTTACTTCGGCTGTTTTGAAACAGCAGAACTGAACCTCAAATGTGTGAGTTCATGAAATTTATCCTAGTGAGGCATGGCATTTGAGAAGGGACAGTGAACACACTGTCAGAGAAAGCTGTGGTTTGTAAGTAATGCCGCATGTTGAAAGGAGATAGGGAATTTGAAAAGCAGACACATTTCCTAGCTATCCAGGGGCAAATGTTTTGAGACAGTGATAGAATCAGAAAGAATTAGGCTGGAAGGCATTGTGAGCGCCTTTAGTCCTAACTATTGCCCCAATACCGCAACAGTCACATGGATAAACTCTTACCCAGTGACGCCTTATGTTATTCTATGTAATTCTCTTCTGGAAAAGGGGCCCCAACTTTACAGGGTTGTGCGTTCCAGCTTTTTGTTGCCATCCTAGGTAAATGTACCTTTTTAATTCCTTAACATTGTTCCTTTTAGCACAGTGAGGTCTGAGAGGAAAGCCTGAGCACATCAGCCTGTGTGTGTCCTTGCCACTTCTGATTCCTGAGCTAGGCTCGCATACAGATGAGTTAGGCTCCCAGGTGACTAAATCTAGCGCTGGAAGGGTCGACATGACACAGCCCAAGTCCATCATTTTACAGATGACATAAGAGTCCCCGAGATGCTAAGAGACGTGCGCAAGGTGACAGCCCCACAAGTGAGGAAACCGAAGCCAGGAGAGCGTTGTTTTTACTCCTAATTAAGTGGTCATCCTCTTGGATACAAGGTGTAAGTGGCTACTCTAAGAATGTATTACTGTCAGGCAGTCAACGGCAGGTAAGAGCCTCCCGTGCATGAGACTGAGGCCACATAGTACATGAGAAGTTCTGAGCCCAGTGTCTTTCTGACTAAAATAAGAAAATTATTTTGTGAGTCACTGAAAAGTGAACAAAAGAATAAAAAATTATATGGAGACAAATCCCCTGTAGCTCTTAAATGCACTGGGTTATTTTAGGCTCATTTGGAAAATATGTTATCCAGGAAAATGAAAATTGCAGCCTCATAGAATAACTGGTTCTGCTTTATTCCTGACCTAGCTGTGCTGGTTCTTCTCATGGTTCTAGTTCTTCCGCGGGTTCTAGACTGGCTCTAGGAATTAGTGTGTGTGGCCTCGACAATGTATTTGTCACCTCTGAGGCTCCGTTTGCCCGTGTGTAAAATGTGGCTGGTCGGGGAGTTCTTGCTGGAGATGGACCCTATTGCTAACCGCCTCCCATAAGCCTGCAGTCCACTAGGCATACTGTGTATATTCTGCATTATTTAACCTTCAGTCAACTCTTTGAGGCAGGTTAACTGTTGACCCCATTTTTTCAGATGAGGTAGCGGGGACTAAGAGAACTTAAGGTAACCTTTCCTAAGGATACATAGCTAATAATTTGTGTACTAGGATCCAAAGTCAAGTCTATCTGACTCCAGAGCAAAGTCTGCCTGTCTCGTGTACCTGACGCCTCCATCCACACCTCGCAAGATTACTGTGAAGATCTGAGGAATCAAAGTTACATGAAAACCTTTAGGAAACTGCAGAGTGCTATATCAAGTGTGAGACTTTGGTATTTGTGCTAAGTGTTCTTAGCTGTTGATCAGAAATGAGCACAAATTAGTCCAGGGGTATTATAGTTTCTGCTTTATGGATGGAGACTGAGGCCTCCAGAGATCAGGAAGATGCCCACGGGGCCAGAAGGTGGCAGACCTTTCCAGTCCCTTGTCCTGCCTCAATGCCGGCCTCTCCCTGTTGCTTCTGAGGCCTGGGTTCTTTCTGAGATGGAGGGGGTGGGATTCCATTTCCTGTGATGGAACTTCCCAAGCTGCATGCCAAGAGACCCTGCTGAGCTAAGACATTAGGCTGCTCGTGTGGGATGACATACTGATATTGGTGATAGTGTTTTTTTAAGGCCATTTACATGAAGTTAACCACTCAAAATCCATGACAGTTGAATACCACTTTATTTATATGGCAACCCTTCCATATATATATTGGGTCGTCGGAAAAAGTCATGACGTATTTTTCTGTGTTTTTCGTTGCAAAAATGTGTCATGAATTTTCCGACAACCCAATACTTTCTGCATTTAGGAATGATTATTTTGGTGCGTAAGAATCTTGTGGAGCCCCTGCCTCAAGGGAACACTCCCAGTGGCTGTATCACGTGGCACTGCCTCCGGCTATCCTGCAAATCATCTCAGCCGAATTATCCCTTTTTCCAGATTTGTTCATCTTTATACTTTTGTTTGGTAAACCCTGACAATCAGGATATTCAGAGCTCTTGTGTATGTTAATTTGCCTGTAAATCTGAATTTCATAATATGTGATGTTACCAAAACGATGAGTCTGATAAAATCTAGGTCACTACCGTTTTTCTTCAGCTTCACTCAGAGAAACAGATCAGAGTTCTGTGCTTTTCTTATCACAGTGCATTGGCGGTCCGAAGGAAGAGCTATGCAAGTATTTTATGATCTAAAATCATTTTTTTGGTTGGGGATTATGAATGAGTCTTATTTTCTAGATTGGTTCAAGAACAGTAATTAGCTTTACAAAACAGCTGGTGTTGACCGAGATTCTTGAGCACCTGAGTGAAGAGCCACATGAAAACGTATTTATACATAGAGAGAAGATATAGATTCAAAGCAAATATCTGTAGTTGTTTTATTTTGAATCCTTGAGAAGAATTATTAACTAGAGTACCATCTGTGAGTGCTTGAGGGGCATCGTCACCACCTTGTCCTTGTCCCTTCTTCTGTCACGCCCCACACACAGTCTGTCAGGAAACAGCGTCTGCCTCCTCTCCAGTCAGACTCAGAGCCTGATTACTTCTCACTGCAAACCTCACCACTGTCTGTGACCTGGTTATTCTGATAGCCTCCCAACTATAAGCAGTAAAGGAAAATATTAGTAAACTTTTTACTAGCAAGTGCTTTTCTCCTGTAGACACAGGCATTTCCGTGTTCTCCATTATTCATATCTGTAAAGCGTTGAGCCGCTATTGTGAGCACGACTTCTGGGGTGGGGGATACATGTGGTTCTTGTTCACGGCCTTGAGGAAACCATCTTTTGGGAGGTGAGAGCAACACTTATTAGAATATCATTGGGGGGTGGGGGGTTGTTACTTTGTGAGGGTGAAAAGGGTAACTATTGCATTGTTCTGTACACCTGAAACTAACAATAAATAAATAAAAAAAAAAAAAAAAAGAATATCATTGATCACACGAGTTAAATGACAAAACCACAGAAATAAATTACAAGTAAGTCCCTAGTTGACGTCAAGACATTTTATATAGAGAACTTCTAATTAAAGGAACCTACGTGGATTTAGCAGATTAGAGATGTTTTCGTGGAGGAAGATGAAAACGAGGCGCGGGAGTCCGTTTGATACGCCATCGGAACCATATTTGGAGACATGATGACTGGGTCTAGATGTTGAGAATCCTGAGCTGGGGCTGGAGATGGGGGTCGGACCCAGTCAGTGTGATGGTAGGAAGTCTTAAGTGGAGTGGAGTTATTATACATATGTATAATATATGATAGATCTAGTTTTCTATAAATATAACATTTGATAAATCTTTTACGACCAGAAGTGATAGGTGAAATAAGTAAATTTCTGAATCAGAATATTAGAATGGCCAGGCAAGCTGGAGCATGGGGCCTAGGGAGTTGATGCTGAGTCCAGGTGTCTGGTGACACCTTTAAACCCTTCTTGCCAAAGGGCAGGAGATGGGCTGGGATGAGCCTGCAGGTGGTGAGGTCGCCCCAGAGGCCTTCAGAGATTAGAAGTCTGGTGGGTTCTGACATTGGGAGTTTTTTTTTTTTCCTTTTTATCCTTTAAAAAAAAAAAGATTTGTTTCAGGTGTAGAAAGCAACATAGTGATGAGACATTTGACATTGGGAGGTTTTGAAGAGGGAGAAGCACATAAGGAAGAGTTACGGGTGATTAAATCAGTTACGTGTCGGCCAGGACGCAATGTTAAGAGGACACTTAACTATTGCGGCAGCAAATGAGAAGGGAAAGGCTCCCGCTCTGGGCGGTGGGCGGCGTTCCACGGAGAAGGATCTGGGGAGCTCTGTGGAGTCAAGTGCAGTGGCGTTCCTCCTCTTACCACATTGGCGGCACACAGATAAGACCTGTAGGTGGTCCTCGGAGCCTGTAATGCTGTCATTACTTTTATTAAATTGAAGTTTTAACTGGTTTATTAAAATTTTCTTTCATTATAGAGCCTTTAAATTGGCATGCTGTGTCTTGGGTTTGCAGTTAATGTTATGTTTTAAAATTTAAAATTGCTCTTTTCCTAAAGGCCGTCACAAAATTGTTGACTAGTAATGCTAGAAAGGCTTTTCAGTTAACGTTTTTTGGCTATTGATCATCTAGATGAGCATTAAGATTTATGATAATATTCTGAAACCTTCATTAGGGGAGCTCTTTGGACATGAGTGGCATCCAAACCCTGGAAAGCACTGCTTCTGGGTTAATTTAAAAAAAGACCTCTCTTTTGAGTGTCTGCATCGCATTTTGTTTTGTCGCCCTAAGAGTAACAATTTCGTAGAATTTCGTTCAGTAGTCTTAGGTGGCCATAACTTTTTCTGTTTCTGGAGGTATGCTCTAAGTATTTTAGGACCCTCCTTTAATTAACTGTGGCTAAGGGCTGCGTTTTCTTCAGAGCTTTGAACTTCTGAATCAGGCCTCCTTTGAGCAGTACTTGATGGACATGATCATCGTTTCTGTCTCGTCTATGGGATTTTCTGATATTGTTTTTAAAATTACAAGGTAGTCTGTTGGAAAAAAATCTAAAACAGTATTGAATATAGACTACTCCTTCTCCCAACTTCAAAATGGTAACTGTATAAGAGTTTGATGCGTGTTTTTCCAGTTTTTCATGGGAGTTGTGCTTGTGTATGCGTTCATCGCACATAAATATCATATGTGTGCACATATAGTCATTCGTTCCACACTCCTTGTCCCTCTCTCCTCTCTCCCCCTCCTCTGTCTCCCTCTTCTTTTTCTTTTTTTTTAAGCTGAGCCATCCTGCTACCTGATGGCAGCTCAACAGCTGCTCAGCTTGGGCCAGGAATCGAACCGCTGTTGCTCAGAGCTCACACTCTTGAGCGAGCTCTTAACCAACTGAGCCACTGGGCCGGCCCCCATCTCCCTCTTCTTAACGTGCGGGCTGTGATATTGCCGAAGGAGAAAGGCTGTGCTTTGCTGGATTTCACTGCTGGTGGAGCTTATGGTCCGGCCCTTCCCCACTGTGCCCAGCTCCAAGGTTCAGTAAATTCAGGCTGTGCTTTGCTTCTCTTTATCCTCATCAGCCAAACTAGGAGCCCACCCAGAACAAATCCCCACTTATGTAGAAAACAGTGATTCTGGGTGTTTCTTCTGGGGACAGCCAGCTAAGCAGCCCCAGTTCTGTTTTTCTGGTGATAGGCCCACGGTCCACGGGGCTTTTTGTACCAGGTGATTCCAAGTGTGGAGTTCCCTGGGGTTTCCTGGGAAGAAGGCTCCCTACAGCGTTTCCTCTTCTGTGTCTCTTATGGGTTGAGATTTCTTCTGTATTCGCAAACTATCATTTCAACCCTATCTGATTTCTACCTTCTAGAATTTTCTGAAAAAATATTTTGGTATGTTGATGGAACTTGTTTTCTTTTCTTCTCCCTTCTGTCATTTTAGTGGGATTTAGGGGCCCACGACGACTCAGGGCTTTACACTGCCCCAGTGCCTAGTCCAACCTTTTCTATTTCCGGTCCAGCTGTTTGGAAATTCTTTCTGGGTTCACTTGCAATTCCTTTGGTTTGTGTTGTAACTTGGAAGTTCTTTTTTCTTCCAGTTTTGCATTTAATGTTAGTCGTGATGACATCATGGCTAAGTCATTGCTGTCTGCCTGGGTGCCGAGGTGACACTAGGACCTAACAGAGTACTTTCTTGCTGTGTTTATGGCCCTTCACAAAGTGTGATGGCATAAGGCCAATTCATGACACAGAACTCCCTTTTAGAGCTTTAAATAATTATCCTTACCTCGTTTGCTAGGTATAACCATCACCATCTATAATACACATTGGTATTTCACTGGATTATTGTCAGCTCCCTTTGTCAGGTTAACGGGATCTATCAGAAACGTCCTAGTAACATTTTATGGGCACATGGTCCTTGATGTATCGTACAGCGATTTCTTAACTATCATCAGAAACAAATGAATGGGTCAGCAGATTTTTTTATTATTGAGATATATTTGTCATACCATATATCTTTTTTAAAATTTTGCCTCAGGAAGGAGAAAACATTTTCTATTTGGCAGTTGAAGACATAGAAACAGACACAGAGTTGCTGATTGGCTACCTGGACAGCGACATGGAGGCCGAGGAGGAGGAGCAGTCGCCCTTGACGGTGATCCCAGACGGGGAAGGTAAGCATGCTAAGGAGAGTCCCCACCGGGCAGAGAGGTACTCGCCTGTCCTCGGTCACCCAGGGCACAGACACGGTAGGAGAAACCCGGCTTGGACTGTGATGGAATTAGAGTCGCATTATCGTAGGGTTTTCCCAAAGTAAAGCTAGTTCTGTCTGCAGTGCCCTCAGAAGAGGTCCAGCTGTGTGCCCACCCTTCTCCCAGCAGGACAAGCTGCTGGGCATGGGAGACAGATGTGCCAGCATGACTGCCGAAGGCAGAGGCAGCTCTGGGCTCAGGCCCCCGCTGCTCTCACTGGTGTAGGGGGGTGACCGGGAGCGAGGAGTTTTGTACTGCAGCCCTGACTCTGGCCTTACTCAGCCCTGTGACCCGGTGAGTCACCACCTCTCAGGCTTTCCTTTCTCACCTGCACGTGGGCAGGGCGGCGCAGAGGTGCGCAGAGGGCCCTACACGATTCGTCCGGGCCTCGCTCTTGTTGGAGGTTCTTTGAGAACCTGGAGCTTATGGAAATCTTTTTGCTCTGATCACAGAGGCCTGCAGGATGGCTGGGCTGTCCTCGGTGGGTAACGAGTATCTTGTGACAACCGTAGGACCGACCTGCTTGAATCAGCGCTGCAGTCCCGGAGATAGGCGTCCCTTGTTTGTCATCTACCGGGGACTAGTCAGCTGTCGCTGGGCCCTGGGTCAGTCCTGTCGTGTTTCACTCCTGAGGGGAATGAGATGGCATCGGTCTCCGCCCACTGTAATAGGCAGATACTGTGGAGCGTTTCCCCATTTTGTCTGGCAAGGCTGCTTCAGAAGTGGTGCTGGTTCCTTTAGTCACCACGGTAGTCAAGTCCTTCATAGGAATTTTCTATTCTGACTGGATGCCGTTGGCTGTGGAAGTATGAACATTCTTAGCACGGCCATCTTATGCTTGTTTCTTTATTTTACTTGGATTATTTAACGAAAGATGAGGACTGTTCTGTTTTTCAAACGTGCACGACACTGTGTGGGATGTTAGATATTGGGTTATGGGAATTATTTTTGGGTTATTCTGTGTTTTCTTTGTTTTTGTATTTATTTATTTTTCTCTATTGTCCCTAGGACATGCTGTTATTGTGTCTGTTATTTTAACTTAAAATCGCCTACTTATCTATTACTACCCTGATTTTTCTTTAGTTAACAAATATCAACTCCCATCGTTTTTTAAAAAAGAATCAACAGAAACTTAAGTATGTTTTAAAAACAGATGAATCACGTACTTATAGTGTTGGTATTTTTATTTTAGAATTTTGGGTTTAGTTTATAAAACTAAAAACCAAAATTCAAAACCAAAATAACCAAACAACTAGCAAAAGAAACTGCCCAGATGTCTAACAATGGAGAGTTTCGTTCAGTGAGTTATGGCACCTTAAGTTTTTTTAAAAAAATTTGACTTGAGAAAATGTTAAATGGAAAAAGAGAGCAACATATGACATTGTATGTGAAGTGGGATATTGGAGCTCTTCCTGGGCTGTGCATGAAATAGGGTTACAGAGCACAGGTCAGGCTCAAGTCGATGACCGCGGCTGTCTCTTCATTATGGGGCTATTGGTGATTTTTATTTTCTTCACATTTCCTGCATTTTCTAAGTCTAATCTTACTTGACAATTGGGAAAGTATGTAATTTACATAGCATACTGGGAGTCTGGGTAGAGCTGGGACCGGCTGGTAGGACTGACCAGAGAGGGGCTGGCAGAGGAACCCCCCTCTTCTGCTGTCATGAACACTGCTTTTATGATCTGGGTCTTTTCTCATACATGTGACATTCTCCTTGATGACTCAGTATAGTTCTCTGTGGCTGGATTTGTCTCTTCATGCAACTAAATGTGAACTCAGGATGACCCAGTTCAGGGAAAATGTTTGCTTTTTAATTCGACATTTGTAATAGCTCTTTGAAGAGTTAACTTTAAATTAAAACTGATTTTGTATTAACTTTGGTAGAACACAAGTGCAGTGATTTAAAATAATGTATTTCTCTTTAGTAACACTTCCCGTCATTTTTCATGGATAACACTGTTAATATTCATAGAGATAATAAGAATTTACTGATCTGATACCATGAAACACAATTAATTTGATTTTAAAATGAGGGAGAATCTGAGCAGTTCGCAGCTTCTAATTTTTGTCCAATAAACCTGTGCCCCTTTAAATGTGCAGACTGCTTTGGCTGTGCCGAGGACTACGCCTGTCCCCAGTGTGAGTCCAGCTTCACCAGCCAGGACATCCTGGCTGAGCACCTTCAGACCCTCCACCAGACGCCCACGGAGGAGAAGGATTTCAAGTGCAGGCACTGCGGAAAGGTCTTCCCAGTGAAGCAGGCTTTGCAGAGACAGTGCGTGCATTAAAGAATGTCTGTAGCATTAGAAGCTGACACTTGGTTTTTTCCATTTGGTTTCTAACGTGTGTGTGTGTGTGTGTGTGTGTGTGTGNTTCCATTTGGTTTCTAACGTGTGTGTGTGTGTGTGTGTGTGTGTGTGTGAGAGAGAGAGAGAGAGAGAGAGAGAGAGAGAGAGAGACAGACAGAGAGAGAGAGGGAGAGACGGAGACATGGAGGGAGGGAGAGATCGAGCATTCTATATTGTCACTGTCATTAACTCGTTTTTTTCTTAGTATAGTATGCTGATTTTTAAAACATTCTGATTATGAATTTAAGAAGTAAACAAGGCTTATGCTAATCAGTCTTTGTCCATTTAATAACTTGCCATTAAATATCAAGCTCACTGGTTTACTAATCTGAAATTCAGATATGTATAATTTAGCTAGTGCTTTGGGGTGACAGCTCAAGTTTCACTTGTCTGCATTTGATATTCCCTCTGAAATCAGTAAAAGTTTAACATGGAGGGAGTTGAGAGTATGAGGAACAGGGACATTTTGGGAAGCACTGTTTGTTTCACTGCAACTTTGGAGGAACCATTTAGGGATGAATGTGTGCGGGATATGACGATAAGGTGGATTAAATGATACCACACACTGCTCTGTGCCCTTTATTATTTACTTATATATTTACTGCATTTAAAATTATCCTTTAAGCACTTTCAGTAATATGAATTATTAAAAGTGAGGAAGTAGATACCTATACTTGTAAACTTTTATTTTTAACAGTGTCACTTTATAATGAGCATGAAATCTTGAACATGGATTTAATGTTTCATTTTTTTATTCATTAAAGTAAAATTCTGAAATATGCTACATTTTCTGTTAAGACTATCGCCATATGTTTTATATATCCACTTTTGCTTATGAAATTTGAGATGAAAAATTTCTGCTCAAAGCTTAAAGTTAAAAATGTTAAACTTTTATAATAAGATACCATACATTTGGAAATTCTATTATAGTCTCTTAAAAAATAAACAAGCAAGAGCTATACCCTTTTTTTGTTGTTTGAGCTGTATACACTTTTTAATTCATAGAATTTAAAACTGCATTCCAGCCAGCTGTTACTGAATTTAATATTATGCATTCTACACCTAAGATACTTTTGCCGAGCTGGGTCTTATAGTTAAATTAAGTAAGACTAAAAATTTAAAAGGGCAAAAGATGGAGTGAAAACAAAGATCACAACCATGACTGTATTCAAAGTAGAGACATTCTCATCGGTTTTTGTCTAAGACTTTTTGTTCCTTTTATTTCCCCTCAGCGTTCTTCAGTGTCCAGCGAAAAGCAGCCTGAGGGAGTCTTCGCGAGGTTTCCAGTGCTCAGTTTGCAGTTCCCCCTTCAGCTCAGCATCCAGGTTTGGTGTCCGAGTTTCCCGATGTGCGCGCTGTGTCTGGGGGTCGCTTTTGGCTGCATGCTCTCAGGCGTCTTCCTGACTTAGCATCTGGCTGCGGAATTGGACGTTTCCCTTTGTACCTGCCGGGGCAATGCATGAACGACCCCGACCCTCTCCCACGGAGCACGCGCTACAAAAGCCTGCACGGTGCTCCAGTCTCCGCCGTGTCATCACCTGTGTCCTCCCTGTCCCCCTTTCCTTGCTGTCCTGTAGCTGTGAGCAGCACCAGGAGACTTGCCGGAGCAAAGCCCGGTTCGTGTGCAAGGCTGACAGCTGCGGGAAGAGGCTGAGGAGCAAGGACGCCCTGAGGAGACACCAGGAAAATGTCCACGCTGGTGAGTCACTGAGGGCGGTTTTGAAGGCCCCCCCCCGCCCTGCTGCAGCAGCCTGTGTCCCTGTCACTCTCCAGGACAGAGCTGGCGTTTCATTGTCACACAGGTGTGGCGCTAAGGCAGTGGGCGTCTTCCTTCCACTGAACACCACTTCTTCTTCGAGTTGATTTGGGCAGCGTGGGTTGTTTTTCTCTGTGACTTCATCCTGACTGGAAGTCTAGCTAGAATCTGGCTGTGCTTGGGAGTCAGGTGCATTCAGAAGTAATATTCTTAAATAATGATTTTAATGTTTCGGCTCTTGAAATTCCCCTTTTAGTATATATTTTTAAAGTACTAGGTGATGCCTTATTATTTTTACAGTAAAATGCTGTTTCTTGATGCTTATATTTCTCCTATGATGGAGAAAATTTTTGACATGGGGATTGAATGTCTGGATTAATAAAGCACATACCACTTGAATTCCTTTTAATGGCTAAATAAACAATGAGGCAAACGTAAAATGCAACTGGTGCTCAGACTTGATCTGCTTCGCACATGGTAAGCGTAGCTTGGTTTAGGAATGGACCCCCCAGCGCTGAGGCGAACAGACAGCTGCGCTGCAGTGAACTTTTCATTTGCTGAGAGTCTTTTTCTTAAGGAGGTGGAGGTTCACAGAACCCCTGACATCCCTCTGTGCTGATATTTTTCTTGTGCGTTTCCTTGTGCCCTCTGCTTGTGAAAATGGGTGGAACTGTGTCTTTCTGCATGTGGGGGAAGTGGATTTCTTCTCTTCCATCTTGTTTATTGCCACCTTCAGGAGACAAGGATCATGAATTCTCAGCCTCTGTATTGTGTGTGTGTTCATTGTCCCCAGTGTAACTTCTTCACTACTAACGTCATAGAAGCCGGTGTGAGCGCACTGGCGCATCCCACTTTGGGCTGTGTGTTAGGTGTGAGCTCTGTGTGAAAGCTCTGCGGAGCGGGGGCGTGGCCTTGAGTATCAGCTTCAGGTTGGTGCCCGTCCTGTGAGCTGTACCATGTTCTGATTTCTTCCTTCCCTTCTGAACAATGCGTGGCTCATTTAGGGAAGACAGCATTTGTCTCTGAATTCGCTGTACTTGGGCCTTCCCTCTGCTGGCAGAAGGCAAGCGTAACTCCTTGTTAGACCTGTCGACGTAGGTTTTTTCTAAGCTGTGATGTTTAAAATACTGTTCTTAATTTTCTCCATCTTTAGGACACATATTTCATGTCATTTTTAAAGTGAACTTTGCTGAACTAAGTGAAAAGGCAGACGCTTGCTGGCTACCTCTGGAAACCTGTGTTCTTCCTTGTTATTGGGCGTCGGTCTTCAGGTTGTGCTATAAGCATCATTTCTTTGAGGCTTCTTGCAGTTGGCCTTGAATATTAGAATAGTCCTCATTCTGAAAACTCATGGTGATTTTGTAGGAAACAATTTACAAGAGGAAGTTTTTTGTTTTTTATGTTGTGGGCCGTATAAAATGTGCAGCTTCCTGTTTCCAGCCCGAGGTCACCACCATGTACACCTTCTGCTGGCCCATAGTCTGTCTCTCATTCGTTCTCTCTCTCTTGCTTCTCCCCTTTTCTCTGTGACTTACAGACTTTTGGGGGCAAGAATATTCCATACTTAGAAGAGCAAGCAAAGCAGTGTTCACACAATGTGGCTGTAGAACCCTTTTCTAGAAAGGCAGGGTATTCCAGGAAAGGGAAGATGGTGCAGCTTTCACCACTGATGATGACAAATGTCCCTGGTTAGTGAAATGAACTGAAGATGCTGAGAAGAGTGAAGCTGAATTTTTAAAGATGCATCACATCCTCCCATAGAAACCAGAACTCGCGTCGGATGTTTTCTGCCCAGCTCCTAGAAGCATGCTGAGCCCATGGGCACTTAGTGACTGCATGTCTCAGGCATTGCCTACCTTTGTCAGTAATGTGTTCCTGAGTATTTTTGAAAGTTGAATCTGAAATCAGCCCAATATCAGATTTCTCTGAATGTAGGAAAACTAACTTTGTATAAAGTCTAGTTATGGCTTTGTAGGTGTTGTTGTCCTTGAACCTGGGGACGCTGGTAGAGTGGGGAGAGCCTTCAGTTACCCAGGAGAAAACGGAGAGCGTGCAGGGGCTGACTTCCTCACCCACTTCCCATCATTCTCATTTGCTTCGACTCCGTGGACGCTAACGGAGAGATTTTTGTACTTACGGGAGATCACATTTATCTGTGCTTTGGGTGAATAAACTTTCCCCATATTTCTTCCCAGAGGAGCTAGGACTCCAGTTCAAAGGTGAAAAATAGCATGAGGAGAGAAACACCTAAAAACACTGTGTCTGTTGCTGCTCTTCATAGTCTCATTTAAATCATGATGGTATTTTGTTTTTATTTCAGGAGACCCTAAGAAAAAGCTCGTATGTTCGGTGTGCAATAAAAAGTGTTCTTCAGCATCCAGCTTACAGGAGCATAGAAAGGTCGGTAAGATCAAGGTTCATGTTCATCAGACAACAAGACCTTTTAGTCACTTATGGTGTCTGTCATGCAAATTTGTAGTTGATTTTTTTATATTGTAAAGACAGAGCTTAGCCGTTAAATACGAACCTATTTTTTTTTTTTTTTTAAGATTTTTATTGTGGAATTGGGGGAGGGAACAGCGCTGGGGAATTGGGGAAGGGGAACAGACAAGTTGCTGTCCTTTTGTTCTTCAGTCTAGTTGTGGAGGACGTTGCTTCACTGGCCCATGTTGTTGGTATTATCATTGTGCTCTTCCCGGGTGAGGCAGATCGGTTGCTGGCCTCTAGACCACTCACAGCGGTTCTTGGCAGCTCACACCGGCTGCCAGCCACTCATGCTGGCTGCTGGCCACACACGGTAGCTTATGGCAGCTCACTGCAGCAGGGGCTGCAGCCTATGCCGTCACCGGCAACTCACGGCAGCCCAGCTCCAGGTCAAGCTGTTGTTCAGCATCTTAGCTGTAGAGGGCGCAGTGTCACTGGCCCTCATATGTGGGATCCGAACCGGGGCCCTCTGGCGTCCCAAGCCACTTCTTAACCATCGCGCCACTCGGCTGGCCCTATATTATAATATATTATATATTATATTTTACTATACTATATTATGGTATTTCAACAAAGATGATCTATAATATATAAGTGATTATTTTCTCCTTTCACCTGTTTTTTCAGAATATCTAGGAGCGTATAGTATTTTCTTTTAGTGATTTAATACCAAAGGAGAGGGGAGATAGTACCAGTGAAAGTAAAATTTCACTTTGTTGTATTTTGTAAAATGAACTTTGTCTCTCTATTTGTATATAGAGGAATTCCAAAGTAACTTGACAGGCCTTAAAATTCATATAATATTCAATCTGATAGCTGTAAACATGTGCTTTGGATTTAACCCATAACATATGAAACAGTTAAATTGCTGTGTTAAGATGCCTGCGGCCGTATCCTGATATTGAGTGACTTTGATCCTTAGGGGGAAAGAACGGACCAAGCGCGGGACTGAGCGTCAGGACTGTGCGTGTGCTCTGCTTCTGGCTCTAACCCTCGTGTAATAGGGGCCTCTGTCTGTTTCTTCATTTATTAAATGTGACATTGAACTGACCAGTGCTTTTTAAATTTTTTCTCTGTCATGCAGCTTTTGGTTTTTGTTTTTTCAGTTTCCAAATGGTTATTTTATCAGATTGTTTAGAAATACGGAACCCTTGAAGAATTTGTGTGTCATTCTTGTGCAGGGGCCATGCTGATTTTCTCCGTATAAATCCACTTTTAGTATATGTGCTGTGGAAAATGTCCTCTTTTCCATTTATTTTCTTCGTACTATAAGAACTCGTTTTTCGTGGTAGAACCGGTTTTATCTTAGATCTAAATCGTACCTGGTGCTGATGGAATAGAGCACCTACGATGTCTCTACAGGTGTCAGTAACTGATTAACTCAGGGCGGCACAGCTCCTCTGACAGCCTTTCGGAAGCCACAGGCAGCTTTGACTGACCCCACTTTTTACTTGACCGCTTACATACCGTTGGTAGGTCTAGTGTCTAATAGAGTTTGGTTGCAGTGCTTTATCTTGCCAGCAGATGGTGCTTTATGACGCCAGATTACCTTATGGTCCAGGGCCGTATCCTAGGTTACTATGTACTCTCCTACATTCCAATACCATGTATTATGGTCCCTCTTGAAAATTATTTGGGACTTCAGATTAAGTTAATACCCTCCATATCAGTTTAGCAAGCTAGACCTCTTACAAAATGTGCTTTACTTAGCATTAGGCATAAATAAATAGCATTACCTCTCATTTTCACTTTCAATCTGATTCTTTTATTAAACTTTTTTAGGAATTTTGAAAACAGTTTTGGCCTGACGTTTTCACTATAAATAAGATATTCAATGCAGAAATGCTTTCAGGCATAGTAAACGCTCTATTTTATAATTTGGGGACTATCAGTTCAACCTTTAAAAATGTTTCATGTTTCAGAAACCATGAGAGTTAAAAAGTGAACACATATGAGCACTATTTTGCAGTATTTTTGCAACAATTACCATTTTATATACCTATTACTAATTTAAAAAATTTTACATACTGATAAAAATTTAACATTAAAAATTTAAAAAGCTAAATGCTCTTATTCACGGATGACTGAGAAGGCACATTTTCTTTTTTAGAGTACCTCGTTCTATATTATGTAGTATAGAAACACAGAGTTTAAGACTATACATCTGTTCTTACTATGTTTAAATAAACATGGCACATCGTATCGTTGCTCCTCAAATGCGGGTGTGCAGCTGAAGCCCCTGTTGAGGGTCTGTGATGATTAAAAGGCTGCCTGCCTTTAACACGTCTTAGGCTAAGAGCCTTTCCTGTGCCGCATGGTACTGTCTTCTGAGTACTTGTGCAGGTAAGTGCCACTCTGCTTTCTGAGGGGCCGTACAACTCTCTAGACTGTTCCTGTCCCCCGATCCGATTAGATGCCGCCGCATCTGAGCAGGGCTGTAAGTCGGACCTGGAATGACCGCTTTCTGCATCTGCCTTGTTTTTCTACCTTTGCCCTGCTTTTCATGACTGAGTTTACAGACTGATCGAGAGTCAGCTCTGAGGAAAGCAGAAGGCGGGTGGACAGCCTGTGACATTTGGGTGGGCACAGGATTGAGACACAGGCCTGTTAGCCTTGCCCGGGCTGTTTCCCTGCCGTGTCCCGTCTTTTCGTGGCCACTTAGATCAAGGGAGCCGTTCACCAGGAGGCAGCCTTGTCTCCCACGCTTGCTCATGACTCACTGCTGTCCCAGGTCTGTGCCTTCGCCTTGACCGTCCCCTGTGGAATGGCCCTAGTTATCTTCCGGAAGCACCCTGGTATCTTGGCTCCCTGCACAAGGGCCTTTGCTGCTCTGGGAATCAGCATTGTGAGCATTACTGTTAATGAGCTTGAAACAAAAACATGACGTTTTCAAGTCTTCAGCAAAACAGTGCTGTGCTTAGTTCCTTGGGGTGATCGATGCTTCTAATAGGGGACTCCGTGCAGAACACGCCTCCTAGAACCTCGTACATTGTTTTGATAATAAAATGGACTTACACTTTTCACACCACCCAGCCAGTTTCTCAGGTTAGTGTCTGGGAGGGAAAGAACCAACCTTCAGATTCAGTGTGATTTTTATGGCAGCCAGTTGTCTGCTGAAGTCATCTTCCCCTTACTTACTGTGGGGTTTGATTATTCTTTTGTCTGCGGTCCTCCTATCGCACGAGAGCCTTGCTGTGAGCAAATGTGTTTCAGAATCCTATGTCTTCTTGTCTTTCATGGGAATTAATGTCTTGTTCTGTACTATAATACATACAGTTAAGTTTAAAATACTGTTGACTACTGTAAAGGCAATATTATTACCTGCAGGTTACATATTTCCATGTCTAAATTTGTGCATGACATAAAGAGTTAATATGTACTAGTATAATTCTTTATAGAGAATATAAATTTAATATGTACTAGGTAACTTATGCTCACTCTATGTAGGATAGTATGAACAAGTCAGGGCTGAATTATGATATACGGTTTGGACACTGCAGTAGCTACTTTCCACATATTTATACTTTTACTTTGAGCTCTATATAATTTATTTGGCTTTGACAGTTGGTTTAGCTGTCAATTTAACCTTTTGCAGATTCACGAGATATTTGATTGTCAAGAATGTATGAAGAAATTTATTTCAGCGAATCAGCTAAAACGTCACATGATCACCCACTCAGGTAAAATACATATTTTTTAAAATTTATATTGAAATCACTACAAAAGATTCCCTTTGTCATTTTCAGGAGCTCTCAGAGTAATTATTGGGAGACCTGGCTATTGGTTTTAGCTTGGCCATTCACGAGCTGTGTGATTTTGAACAAGTTATGTAACTTCCCCAGACTTAAGTGTGGACTGAATGCTATTGGAAATCTTCAAAACCACCACTTAATTTGTTACTTATTCCTCCCTGAACCTCAGTTTCTGTATTATTCTTCTATGAAATGGGATACTGACTCCTATCCTTCAGAATTGCATGAAGGTTAAATGAGCTCATGCATGTACTGTGCCAGCTTAGGGTCTGACGCCAGCGAGGGAGGCAGCAGTTAGAGTTCCTACATTTCTAGATACTTGTACATTCTAAGTAAGGTATTAGTAAACATTAGTGAGAAATTTATAAATACGTTTTGAAAATACAAGTTTTGAAAACCATAGCTTCATTTAAAGCAAGTCTGCATAATAGATCTGTTATACAGATTTAAAAAACTCAGCTGTGAAAGTAAGTTTTGCTTTATGAAGCCTCTCTCTCTCGAGTTCAGGGTGTCTGTAATGGGAGGCCGTGGAAGTCAGGTTCTCTTTGAATAGCCACTTTGGCGATAGATATATTTTGGCAAATGAAAATAGGAGATCAAAAACAGCAGCTTTCACACATGCTGTGTTTGAAACAAACAGTATTTTTTATCTAGTTGTCCACCTTACATGAATGTCGTATAAATGTGGGTTTTACACAGGGATGCAAGGGCGCAGTTTCTGCAGAGACTTGGAATCTCGGCCTGTATGGGGTCACGTGGCCAGTCGGTTGCATCCACGCGGTTGGGCCACTCGTAGCAGTCACAGTTGGGACCTTGACATAAACCCACACCTGCCAGCAGAGTTTTTTCACCTACACGTAGGGTTGCTTTTTTGAATGTAAACTTTTTCTTTGTATCTAAGCTACTTTATACATTTAGTTGACAAAACGGGGGTATAAAGAACAAGCTGGCACTTATTTTGTGAACAGGCCCCGCGATCTAACAGCTGGATCGGGCAGTAGATTTTGTTCATTTGTGCTCAGTGTTTTAGCTGACTTATCCATGAGAAGTAATATGAGGTAAGGCTGTTTCTCTTTTTATCCTTTACTTTATATAGATATGAGATTGTCTCCACTCATTTTTCACAGAGAAACGACCCTATAATTGTGAGATTTGTAATAAATCTTTCAAGAGGCTTGATCAAGTGGGTGCCCACAAGGTTATACACAGTGAAGACAAACCTTACAAATGCAAGCTGTGTGGAAAGGGATTTGCCCACAGAAATGTTTACAAGAATCACAAGAAGGTAACAGCTTATTCATGTTGTCGCGCTTTTTTCTTTGCTGATCTGCTGACATGACTTCCAGTTGTTTCCCTTGCAAGGAAGTTTCTGTGTGCCTGGGGCAAGCTGTACCTGGGGTAACTAGAGAAGCTCCTGTGCTGACGTTAGCCCCTCACCCAGGCCACGAGCCCCGGGGCCTCCTTCTGCCTTCCGTTCTCTGCTGAAACGGCTCCCCTCCCGAGCAGCGCCACCCAGAGTTCCCCAGGGCTGTGCGATGGCCGTGTTTATTCCCTTCCTTCTTTCTCTGAAGTCCGACACTCTTGTTCATGTTGCCTCCCTGAAATTCTCTTCATCTGTGGTGTCATCACAGTT
>NW_017731351.1:7494647-7502253 GCF_001890085.2 Hipposideros armiger
ACGTGGTGATGGCTTGTTACAGCGAGAGAAGACATAGCTTAGGAAAGTAAGCACTGGGACTCATGGAGCATAGCAAAAGGGGAAAATTAGCACCACCCCCCCCACCTGGATGCTTTGGCTGGACCACTTCTGTGTTCTCTGTGTCAGCTACATCTGGGACTTCTGCTGTCAGCTCTATTCTGACGAACTCCGAATGATTTATTATTTTTTTTAATCACCAGCTTCAGACCCACATTTACTACTGCTTATTTGATATATAACTGAGCATCTTTTTCACCCAGTACACTTTAGCGTGTTCCACAATGGCCTTGTCATTCGTTTTGCCCCAGATAATCCCTCTTTGGAGTTTCCTGTTTCTGTGCATGATGAAATCATTAGAATTATGCCTGCTTCTCGCTTTAATCTTAGCTCCTTTTTGAAATGAGAAAGCAGTTCTTAGAGATTTTTCTCTCTGCATCATCTCAGCTCCTTCTGTCACCCGTTCCTTTGCCATTCCACATCCTGCTGGTTTTTCACCTTCATCACCTTAATTCCCGTCTAATGTCTAATGAGGCTTCATGTTTGTTATCACTTCCCCCTACAGTCCCTCCTACCAGGTCAACAGTCGCGAAGCACCGTTCCATGTGTCACTTTGTCCTCTGATTTCCAGTGCCTGTGTAAGTTTTAGCATAGCCACCTGAACCTGTTCATCCAGACTTTATACCGGAGCCTCCCCATACTGTCCCCGCTTGCTGTCCTTCCACCCTCTGCGTCACCGTGCCTGAAACAACTTGCCTTCTTCATTAACGTGACCCCCTAACTTCGGCTTCTTCCCTTCTAACGAGATTACCGTCCAAAGCTACCATCTTCCTGTCTCGATGCTTTTTGTTTGCTTTTCCTACACTTCTCCTTTAGTCAAGCTCTTGCCTCAGCATATTCGTTTTATCTACTTTGTGTATATAATAATGTTGGAATTGAATTCAGAAAAATGTGTCCAAAGAGATTCAACATCTTAGAAATGTATGTTAAAGTGTTTTGTGATGTGATAAATATTTGCTTATTAGTTTTGGTTGATACATTTTGGCATGCTATTAAGTAACATGTATACATCGTATTTCTCCATGTATAAGATGCACCCTTTTTTGAAAAATTTGGGGTCTAAAAACTGGGTGCATCTTATACAGTGGTTGTAGATTTTTTTGACAGTGATGAGGAGTTGTATGAATTTTATGATGAATAAAACTTGAGTTCAATAACTTTATGTAATACATTTTTTTCTTCAAATTTCGGGCTCCAAAATTAAGGTGCGTCTTATACATGGGGAAATATGGTAATATCTTTTGAAATAACTTGTAACTTGTTTGTTCACTTGGAATATTCCATTGGAATTATAGTTATTTCAGTGTTTGTTGGGACTCTTCAAAAACATCTCTTTTGAAATCGTTTCAAGAGTGATTATATTGATTTCAGATTCAGTCTAAAAAGAATGAAAAAAAGGCAGGCTTACCACAGAATGAGCAGGGCTGACTGGGAGCGTCCGCAGGCGTCTGCCCGGTTCCGCGCTGACGCCCTAACGTGGCCTCAGGCCTCTGTGCTCAGGAGCCCAGCTCATTCACGTCTGCTGCTTTGGACCCGCACGACTGTAAAACTTCTCTGGGCCGTTTCCTGCCCCATCCCTGGAACTCGCTCCTTTCTTTGATGAAACTGATCTGCCCACATTTACGAGGTTTTCACAGTTCGGCTTATGTTATGTGCCATCTGGGAATCGGGCGCAGGATTTTTGCACCCTCTCTCATACTTTTGGTCATAAATCATGTGAAAGTAATAATGACGTCTAGGAAAGGATAGAAACAATGATGCCTGTAATTTCCAACGTGGAAAGTGCATTCCATCCTTCTGCTGTAGACAAATGTGCTGCTCATTGTATTGTGATTGTAGCATGTAGTTGGTATGGTTACGGGAGAATGTCTGAAATAGTCTCCAAGAGTTTGTGAAAAAAGCGAATCAACTTTGTCTTCTGTCATTATTAATGGTCAGTTAGGAAGTTGAAAAATATGGATGTAAGGAGAGTAGGAAAAAAGCCATTAAGTCAGACTAATCATCATTTAGCATGATCGAAGGTTGTTATTTTCAATAAATTAATACTTTTTGGGTTTTGATTATATAGCCTATGCATTTTTATTGTACTTATTTGATTTATTTTGGGGTCAATTCTTTTAACATTTAGATTTGCTTGAAAAGGGAATATTATTTTTCACTGTGATTATGACAGTAGTGGAATTTTGGAGTGATTGCTAAAACTTAATCACTGGTTTAATTTTCTTGCCAGTTACATAGGCTCGATAGGTCAGAATTAGCTTTTCTTCTCCCTACTCTTTTCTGACAATCATTTGACCTGACTCATAGTTGTATTTTAGGGTCAAGCTAAGGTAAAGATTGTTTATCTGGATCCAAGTGGAGTTTGATCCTTTAAATCCCAATTGGACAGACATTTCTGAACCACAGAGACAGAAGCCACTCAATTAGCCTTCACCTGTCACTTAACTCCCTGTCACATTCAAGGCAAAGCACAGGTGACATCAGGTACCCCTCCTGCTGGACGCAGGACGTCCAGATGGACCGGAGCGTGTTGGATCCTGGAGCTGGCAGTGCCCACTTGACGATGACCGTGGGTACAGAGGGCTTTTGTCCTGATGAAGCCATAAACGAGCTCCTGGTGGGGGAGGGGGGGCAGCGGGGGTGTATTCAAACAAAAGGCCCTTTGCGTGACCCCAGAGGGGAGCATTAGGGGTCTGTGAGGAACTGTGGTCACAGCCTCTCCTGGAGTGACTCCACTGGGCCTCCTGGATCACTCATCCCGTGGTTTCCAAACCCTGGGCCATGACCATCCTGTGGGTCTTGAAATCAGTTTACAGGGTCATGAATAGCCATTTAAAAAATAGAATAGAAAGTGTAAGAATAAGGGTCATTAAACGAAATAATATGCCCCTCTGTGTGTGTGTGTGTGTGTGTGTGTGTGTGTGTGTGTGTACGTGTGTACATGTGTTGGACTTTGTTATAAAAAGTTACTTCTTTGGTCATGATCAAGCTGTTTGAAAGACACTGTAGATCAGACTTTGTCCAGGTGAAATTTTATTAGACATTAAAGAAAAGGACAAGTCTTACTCTAAATAGATCATGGATTAGGTTCTAAAACCATACTTTATGATTTTAGACTTTTTCTAAAGTCTTTTATATGGTGTTTTGGGCAAACTAATGTTAACAAGCAGACTGTTCACCGCTGCTTCCTTTTTATCTCCCTGGAGATCAATATCACATATATTAAAATACAGCCCTTCTTCACAAAAATTCTTCTTATAAGCACTTCATATAAACACTGGCTTTGGTTCAGACATGTTTTGTTCTTTCCCCTTTTTGGAAGATAAAGCAGGAAACAAAAACATAGCTCATTTTCCTCTATAATCATGAAATGAATTCTCCACTACGGCTATTTTCAATTTTTCATGTATTAAAACATGTTATTTAGCTGTAACGCGGAGATCCTTCCCATATCACTTCCACTTTTACTCTACCTGAAATTCCACCCAGCTGGGTTGATGTGTTTCCTAGCCCCATTAGAAGACTGAGCGAAACAGGATTGAAATAACAACCTTAGCTGGAAGACGTGGTGATGGCTTGTTACAGCGAGAGAAGACATAGCTTAGGAAAGTAAGCACTGGGACTCATGGAGCATAGCAAAAGGGGAAAATTAGCACCAGGTCAAGGAATACGCATGCGTGAAACCTCAGTTCACAGGGTAATGAAATTTAAATGACATCAACGATTGTAGTGAGTAGGTAATAGACATTTGAAAGCTAAGTTAAATGGAAAATTATTACATCTTTGAAAAATAGATACTCTCCTTTCTTATAAAACAATTTGTATCATACTAGAAAACACCAGAAACCTGAAACAAATGAAAACTAGAAATGTACAAATGAGAACTGTATGTTATAATTAAAATATGCTGAAGCGCAGTGATCTCAGTAGAAAATGGGCGTTGAACCTAACATCCTGTCTTGGATGTTTTATATTTAAAATAAGAAACTGACTGTAAACTGTGATCTTTTGACTTTAGTTTACATCTGTATTCTGTTGGAAAACAGGTTAGTTTTTATGAGGTTTCATTGAGAATATGTCCTTTGGTGATGTGAACACTTAGATAATTGGTTGGTGGCTTACAGACACATCAGTCTGTCATTTATCTGTCTGTCTGTCTGTCTATCTACCTACCTACCTACCTGACCAAATATTTGGAGTCCTGTTATCTGTTAATTTTTAGGGACTTACACTGTAAGGAAACAATTTGCTATTTAGAACTTGCATGAATTTTTAGAGAGTATAATTTTGGATAGGAGTGGAATTGTTCTGTCATTTATTTGTCTGTTTGTACTTTAGGAATCTGCACATAAAGTTCAATGGAGAATTACCAATTTATTTAGCCATCTTGCCTAGCAAACTGTCTACTAGAGCAGCTAGTATATTTATGATTTGTGACATGAGTTATAAAAGTTTGGATGCCTACCTGTGTGTAGAAAATCCTGTTCTACAATTACTGTGATGCATCTGAAAAACTGTGTCTTCCTGAGTGAGGCTGCAGGTGTCTGTCATCTGGACAGTTTGTGAAAAGACATGGGCACTGTTTTCATACTTTCAAAGAGCCTCATGGGGAGAGACTAAACTTATGGATATGGCTCTAGGGAGGGGTAGCAGATGGCAGCCATTGTGGGGGCAGAACTTTTCAATTCATGGTCCCATCAGTGAGCCTGATAGTGCCTGTGTTCGAAGCAGTGTACTAGAAGCATCCTTGGTGAGGAACATGATATAGCCGAGTCGTAGAGGGGAAGGCTCCCCGCATGGGGCTCGAAGTCGCTGCCGTCAGGCAGACTCCTTCTGAAAGTCCGTGGTGGTCGCTTCTCCCAGCAAATCCCCTTCGCTCTGCTCAGGGCATCATTGAGGCGTGGGGGTTTCATCGTTGGCTCCTTGGGTTGTGGCCTCGTACTCAGGCGCTTGTGTCTTTCAAGCAGTGGAAAGGTCGGGCGTAGTTCTTTAAGGGCATCAGCCACGTGTCGACTTAACTACCTTTTTCTGTACTGAGCTTCAAGAAACTGATTTCTTCTCTGTCTCCCCAGTTTCCATTCATTTTTGTGAGGAGGGGGCCTTCTAAACAAGCCAGTTATAAAGCTCACAGTAAAAATTTAATTCACAGACCCTGTAAACAGCTAGATGACACAATTTTATGTGGCTTTAGGTTTATTGTGTGACCCAGTGGGGCAGTAATATGCTTATGATATGCAGACTCGAGACTTCAGTAAGAAAACTCTTTTTTAAAATAGTTCTAATGCACATATCTCTGGAATATTTTCTCCAAATTTGTCTCTATGTATTTCCCCTGAATTTTATGAAAGTTTTCTTGCTGTGTACATGACCCAAAGAATACCGTTTCCAGTAAATACGGTTACCGTGGAGCAATATGTATTTTGATAGTCAAGGTGATAATTTTTAATTGATGAAAATTTTATTCTCTTAGAAAATTAATATTTGGTCTGTGTGGCTAGAAATGTGCTAATTTGGTAATTCTTATATAACAATGATGCCATAAACCTTCTGAAGCATTATTTCTGACATTTTATTAGGTGTTGTAAGTAGTGTAACAAATTTTCTCATGTGCTTTCTACATCTGCAGCAGTAGTCAGACGCGGTGCATAAAAATATACATTTCATAGTTCATGGACTAGTTCATTTGTTACATCAGCAGATGCTGGCGTCATCGGCGACTCGGCATTTAAGTGGGCGGATGCTGCATAGCTCGAGGGTTATGCGATTAATTAAGTCCATCAAAGGTTGGTCTCCCTTTAGAAATGAAGAATTGAAGAGGAAGTCATCTTTAGAAAAGCTTAATTTTGTCTGGTCCTTGTAAAAATCTCCACACGTGCCAGCTTTTTACCACCACCTTGCTTAAATAAGATGGCCTCGCAGGGTCTCCCTAGCGGCTGGATGGCAGGAGTCTGTGCTGAGACCGTCACAAGTCGTGCCATCGCACCTGGGTGACAAAGCAGTCATTCACCTGGCTATGAACTAATAATAGCTTCTTACTTCAAGTGTGCTCTTTCCTTCGGGCCAATATCTTGATGGTCTGGCTTTGGTTTGGTTATTCTAGAACTGCTGTCCCAAGTTCTTTCATCTCTAGCTACTAAGTCATAGCCACAAGTTGTTTTGTCCTGGATTTGGAAAGAGGACGCAGGAGTTAGGGGGGGCTCTGATACGTTCGGAACACTAGAGCAACTCTATGTTCCAATCTGGATGCTCTAGAAACAAAATCGATTTTTAATAATAATGTCTGCTTATTGTAGAAAATTAATACATGAAAGAAAGGCATGAAGGAGAAAGCAAAAGCTCTGTCGGATATTCTCCACGTGACTGTGAAAACCCTCCTCACGGTTTTGTAGAGTATTTTCTTAGACCCCGTTCTATGGGAATACGTGTGTGTGGCGGAAGTGGTCCTCTACATGTGATGTTTTGCATTCTGCTTTTGACACTCAAACTATGTCATGGAAGATTTTTCACATCAAAGAGAATAAATATATAATATCCACTATAATTTAGTTAACCAGCTTTACATCTGTTAGTGTGCATTTAGGAGTTTTCCTTTTTACAGAACATTGTGTAGAAATTTGTTGGACATATTTCTGTAAGGGAACTGGTTGGTCCAAGGGTGTGCGCATTTGTCGCTTGGCCCCCAGGACCACAGAACGTGTACTGACGCTCCTGAGTACAGGATGTGAGAGCGTCTGCCCCAACCCTTTAGCCCACACTGACAGTATCCATTTTCTTCACTCTTGCTAACCTGAGCCCACAGGCGGTATTTTGTTTTGAATGTTTCATTCTTTCATTGTCTTCATGACTCTAAACAGTAATACCATATATGATCTCACATCTGCACGTTTGATACCGTATAACCCAGAATCGGAATAGTCAGCTGCCTGCGAGCATCTTTTGTACTCGTGGGAACTCCCCTGAAATCGAACCCCTTTGCGTTTCAGCCACACTTGTGTGTCGCCTGTTCTTTATGGGCTGGTTCCGGCTCATGTTACAGTCTTCCCCCTTTCTATGCCTCGTGCTTCATATCTAAGTCCCTCCGAAAACCTGTTCACTTTCATACTATGACCCGGGAGCTGACGGCTTTCTGCATCTGCAGCTTCCTCCTGGGCTTGGCCTTAATCGTCTCTTGCTTGGCTGGTTGCTGCCATTCCCTGGTTCCCCCCTTTTCTTGCCCCCCTGCGTCCTGTTCTCTGCACAGCCACCTTAGCGCTCTGTTAAATGCCAGGGGACTCATGGCAGTCATCCGCTCCAGGGCTTTAGAGATTTGACAGGTCTCAGTAAGAGAGAGTCCCTGCAGAGGCTGCAGGCCCCATGTGGTTTGTTCCTCCACCCCTTACTTCTCCCGTGTCTCTGACCTCCGCTCTCCACTTCTGCATCCCTTCCCCTGGGCCCTCTGGCCTCCATCCTGCCTAGGTCACCTAGAGAGACACACCCAGCTCCCTCACTTCTCTCTCTGTTCTCTCAAATTTCACCTTCTCAGCAGCAA
>NW_017731351.1:7503043-7548620 GCF_001890085.2 Hipposideros armiger
TCACGGCAGCCCAGCTCCAGGTTGAGCTGTTGTTCAGCATCTTAGCTGTAGAGGGCAGTGTCACTGGCCTTCATATGTGGGATCCGAACCGGGGCCCTCTGGCGTCCCAAGCCAGCTCTTAACCATCGCGCCACTCGGCCGGCCCTATTCTTGACTTTTTTAAGACACCTGAACTGACATGGGATTTATCTTTTTGTAAGGGGTGTGGAATAGACCCAGCTTAATTTTTTCCTGCGTGTCTAGACAGTTGCATAAAGCACTTTTACTAAACATTTTATGGTTTTCCTTTCAATTTGAAATGCCATATTTTCCTATAAAAAAAGTTTATTTTATATAACGAAAGAAGCCTATTACTATTTTCTATTTTATTCACCTATTTATTTGCACCTATCATTTTATTTTCTCTGGCTAAACACCACATTTGAATATCGGTAGTTCATCCTGATTTTAAAATGTCTGTTCCCCCATCCTTTCTCTATACTTGCCACAACAGAAAGCATGATAATACCTTTCTCGCCAACATTATGTGTGTAGGTAATGCTTGCATCTTCAATGTTATAATGTCCACTAGACTAAAATGTTTAAATCAATATGTTGTGAATAAAGTGACTTTCCTTTCAATTCCCTTTATTTTTATGACACCTGTATTGTAAAAACCCCTCGATGATAAGACTTCTTTTCTTATAATAAGAGAGCACAATTCAGTTTTTGATATTATAGTGTTATCTTGCCATCCATGGTGGAAAAGGGTTTTTTTTTTATCACTGATTTGGGCCAAATGGATTAATGTTGGCATATAACGGAAAACAGGTTTTAGCTCTGTTGTTTTTGTTTTTCAGTTTTAGACCTAGCAGGTAGTTTTCTATTGTTTCTTGTTTATCAGATATTTTTGTATGTCTTGTTTTTAATGGTGCTTGCTGCATCTATGCTTTTTGACATTTGGCAGATTACTGAAACTTGTTCAGACTTAGTTTCCTCATCTGTAAAATAGGGACAATAATCATATTTTTATTCATTGAATTACTGTTAGAATTAAGTGAAGTAATTCATAGAAAGTGTTTAGCGTTTGACACAAAATAAATAGTTAATGCATGTTACGTAATGTGCATCATAACATGAGTGAATGCTCTAATTTATGGGAAAAGCATCACCTAGGACTAAAAATTATTTGAAGTTATTCAGTGAAATTGTTGGAAAAGGGTGGAAACGGTCTCCCTTTTACCAATTTTCCTTTGTTTGTGTTGGAAATGTTGTACTGGCGTGGTTATAGCTTGCCCAGTGACTCAGAGAAATCGCACGTTATCTTACTCTGCAAAGGAGAGCCTGAGAAACCTCTGTGTGTATTCAGATGAGCTTTCAGTGATTAGAAGAACAGTTGTCTGCAGTATTGATCAAATTTCTGATTGTGAGAATTAGAAGACACGGTTGTGCTTCCCTGTGACGCTGCTGAGTGTGCGCACGCGTCTATGAAGCCTGTCAGCAGGAGCCACGGGATGCTTTCCGCCTCCCCCTCTTCCCGCCTTCACATCATGAATCCAGGCTCCGTCGTCGTGACGACCGGTTGGCTCTGACTCCGGTTTCTCTCGCCTGCAGACGCACTCCGAGGAGAGGCCGTTCCAGTGCGAGGAGTGCAAAGCCCTGTTCCGGACCCCATTCTCCTTGCAGAGACACCTGCTCATCCACAACAGTGAGTCCCCGCGCAGGCCGTGCAGGTCGGGAGGGCGAGAGGGACTGCCACACTTCGCTCTTGTGAACTTTCAGCACGTGGGCGTCACGCGCGGTCCCTGACGTCCTGATGTGACCTGCTTGTACTGATACTTCTGCCTCCGTTTTCTTCCTTTATCCTTCATTTATGTTCCCACAGTAAGGTTCAGCATTTTATAAGACATTTTATTTTATATCATTTCTTCCCATTATTTAAAGTTTGTATATAAAAGCACTTCCTGACCTTGGTAAGGTATCTTTGAAATTTGTTTAAAACAGACGTTTTGGTCCCTTGTAAATGTAACGATTTACATGCCAGGGTGCTGGAACTGTTTTATATTTTGATCTGGGTAGCAGTCGCCCGGATATATGCAAATCTCATTGAGATGTGGGTACTTCACGGTAAAATACATGTAGCGACCGAGGTAACATGTCGGACGCTAAAACACGCAGAATGTGGCATGGTTTTGTTAGCTCTCAGACTCGTCACGTTGGAAAGGATCAGGGTACACATCTAATTTGACCTCTTAGTTTGAGGACAGTGGAGAAGATTGAGACTCAGAAACGCAAGGACGTCCGCAGGCCCCGGGGAGCGTCAGGTCTGACCATCCCTGCTTTTCCCACTTGCCAGCCTGGGGTCGGACTTCTCTTGGCGGGGGCATTGTTTTCCTTTAGTTTAAGTCACACACATCCACACCAGGCACTCTGTCTAGGAGTCACACTTAGAGCTCTTTCTAGAATACCACACACCTCATGGCCATGTCACTGAAGGAGACGCTGTGTCAGAGAAGAAAATGTTCCTGCTGAGCTGAGTCTCAAAGTAAGTCCTCTGCTCAGATGGCGAGGTAACCGGGGCTTTCTGCAGCACTGTCTCGAACAACAGTGGTCTAACAGTAATATTTATATCCATTTTCCATCCGAGTTGAATCAGTAGAACATCCTCTACACATGAAGTTTCTACTGCTCATAACATTTTTGATATTTCAGAAGAAAGCAAAATAATCTT
The DNA here is from genome assembly GCF_001890085.2 of Hipposideros armiger. NCBI lineage: Eukaryota > Metazoa > Chordata > Mammalia > Chiroptera > Hipposideridae > Hipposideros > Hipposideros armiger. The sequence goes on from NW_017731351.1 coordinate 7,505,754, forward strand.
GACAATTGATTGGACAGATAAAATAGTATTGTGGAAGAAATTTTCTCTGGTCAAGTAGAAGTATCTAAAATTCAAAATAATAATGACATGAAAGATTTTGTGAATACTGAGTGGTCATGCATATAGTGGAATGCGTCTTTTCCCACAGTCAAGATAGTGTCTGCTTCTCATGCTGCCCCACAGCCACCTCACAGCTCTGGAGATGGTCTTAGCACAACTTTCCACTTTCCTTTTAAAAACAGCTCTACACTTAAGAAATAAAATTTGTCATGGAAGAGCAGGAATTTCCACTCCATTTCACTATCATTTTGTGAAGAAAAGCAACTGTTACGAGATGAATGGATTTCAGAATAGGGATTTAGACAAGGGAGCCTCCTTCCTAGTAGTAAGACTTTTAAACTTGGTCTATTGCTCAGGAAATGTTTCCTTGGATAGATGGAATTTTATTTGCAATAACAGCAAGGGGTTTTCAGTATAAGGAAACTAAGACTGGATGTCAGCTCGCTGGTTCTCATCAGCTGAGGATGTGGCTGAGGCGACCGAGTGTAGACTGTGCTTTCTGTATTTAATGTAACGGGCAGCACACCCGGGATCAAAGCTTTGGGAAGCCGCACGGAGACGCTTGCTGAGGAACACCAACTCTGAGTGAGTAAATGAGTGATTAGAGGTAAAATTAGACATCGGTTAAGGCCGGTGAGCTAACAGGATAGGAAAACCACAAGTGGCTTAAGTAGAGATGACAAAATACTAGATCTTGTCTAACACAATATGAAAATTAATACCTGGTTACCTTCAAAACATGAAGTCGTTAGAAACTTACATCAGTACTCTGGCTCAAGAAAAGAAGAATAACTTGTCATAATTATTTTGGAAATTACTGCAATTTCCTAATACTCTGAAAACTAAAAGGCAGGTTACTAGCCAGCTCTAAGATAAGGAAAAGTCCTGATAAATTTAAGGCAAAGAAATCTCACATCAGAATTTTAAAATTCTGATAAACCAAGGAAATCTGGAATTAAAATATGAAAGAAGAAAGGAAAGCACTCCTTTGGTGTATCTTGGTGAAGTTTTTGTACAGGAACCAATATTTTGATTCCCTGGATAGTTGAATGAAAATGCTTTGATAGGAGCAATTTTGGAGGATTTAAAAAAATTTCTTTCAGTGCCTAAATAAGATATGCTATTAATGTTTGCAATCTTATGTGGATTGATATTTCCTTTTACTCTCACTGGTTATATTTTATACATATACAATGCTTAAATACATCTAAAAAGATACCTAAGGACAACTAGGCCAGGACTTAACACCCTGAAACGAAAAGGCACAAAGGCAACAACAAAGGTCAGACTCTCCAACTCCTGAGGATTTGGGTGGGACTTAGTTTCAAGCATTGGGTTTCAATAAGGCTCTAAGAGACTTCAAACTAAGGAGGCGTCACTCTACTTGGAAAGACAAAGGGAGGGTAATTTTTCTTTTCCTTTTTTCTTCCTTCTTTTTGTCCTTCCTCCCTTAAATTTGCTATGAAGAAATAATAGGCTCTTCACATTGCTAAGTGCATGCTGGTTATAATAAAGGGGCGTTAGATGAGCTTGGTTGAAATTGAGGTAGTTTCTTATTTAGATGTAGAAAAATATGTATTTTGTCTCATAGTGAATTTGTAAATCGGTGCTCATATAATGGTTCTCTAAGAAGGGAATATCTACTCAGGTACTGGTCTGTCTAAATCGTGATCATGTGCTGCGTACGTTTTATAGCTCCCTGAGGGAGAGCACTGACTTCCGATAGGGCACACGCATTGCTTGTATGTAGCCTCACAGGCCCAGGCTACAGAAAGAGAAGCCGGCGAAGGCCTGGCAAATAGCAGAGCCTCTGGGGTATAAATGGGGATTGCCATGCTGGGTCCCTCTGCCCCAATCCAACTGCCTCTTGAGAGGCGGCCCCCCACACTGTGTGAGAGCCTGGGAGGCCGAGGCCCACTCCCAGCTGTCTCACAGCTGACTACGGAGCCGCCAGTTCAAGCTGCTGAGACAGGAAGGGGCATCCCAGTCCTGGGATGAGAGGGCTGCTCTGAGCCCCTGCTGGCTGCCTGTGGGCAGGCCAGCCTGCTCCCTTGTCCGCCAGAGGCCACAGGGCTAGTGCTGGAATTGAGGGGAGCTAGGAGGGATCCCAAAAGTGACTCCTTCTGCTGTACAGAGTCCTTTTGTCACAAGAATCTCCTTATCTCAAACCCCACTGTTGTCTTAGAAACTTACTTTTAAAGAAAGCTCATGGTACCTCTAGGAAGTTAACTAAATCCCAACATTTTCCAGTTAAAGAGACTGAAAATAGAATAAGGTTAAAGGACTTCCCCCAGTCACACTGATTTAGCAAATGTGGAGCCAAAATTTGTTGTGAAACATTACCTTTTATGGTTGCGGTAAGTTGTTAGAGCCATAAAGCTAACTTTTTTGGGGAAACCAGACTAAATCTGTGGGGGGGGAGTTAGCAGGATCCTGCTGTTGCATCTTACTTGTCCCTGATTTGACCTTTTAATTTTCTAAGGTGAGAGGACTTTCAAGTGTCATCACTGTGATGCTACGTTCAAAAGGAAAGATACCTTAAATGTTCACGTCCAGGTGGTTCACGAAAGACACAAGAAATACAGATGCGAGCTGTGCAATAAGGCATTCGTTACACCTTCAGTGCTTAGAAGTCATAAGAAAGTAAGTGGAAGCCTGCTGGGAGCTTGAATGGGGTACAGATTTAAGCATGTCTGTTAATTACCATGGGGGCATCAATTTTATATGAAATGCCTTGGCTATTATAAACAATGCTGCAGTGAACACAGGTGTACAGGTATCGTTTTTGAATTAGTGTTTTCATTTTCTTTGGATAAATACCCAGCAGTGGAATTGCTGAGTCATGTGGTGGTTCTATCGTTACCTTTTTGAGGAGCCTCCACACTGTGTTCATGGCGGCTGCACCATTTACATCCCCACCAGCAGTGTCGGAGGGTCCCCTTTTCTCCACAGCCTCGCCAGTACCTATTTGTTGACTGTTTGATGAGAGACATTCTAACAGGCGTGAGGTGTCAAAATTTGCTTTTGAATGATACTCCTTTACCTTTCCTTATTTTTTTTTTATGCCCAGATTAAAGGTATGTTGAGGGCAGTACTGTTCTTTCAAATTGACTGTTCAGTTCACACCTGCTGATTTTGAAGGTCATGTCAGATTTATCTTCCTCTTTGCTTTGTAGCAAAATTAGTCCAGTCAGACAAGCATAATGCAAGGAACAGATTACTTTATTGAGATGAATTCTGTCTGGAAGCGTTAAATACACACGAAGTATGTGAAAAGTGCTTCGAAGGAAATGTTTCTTGGCAGCAGGCAAGGGCAACTGTAGCCCCATTTGGAGTACAGTTTTGCCAGCATATACTGGTTTGGTATAACTCCATCATTCTTAGATGGGGGCTTTATAAAGGCTTAAAAAGTAAACTGTGGAATTATTTTCAAATGAACACTAATGTATGATTCCAAGCTTTTTTTTGAGCCGGTGGGAATACCCATGATAAGTGGTTGAAAATCTCATTGTGATATGATATCATTTTAATGAAACATAATCCTGGGAATAAAGGATTTAGCATTGTCACAGGCACTTAATCACCTTCACCTGGTTCTCCACCCTTTCTCTTCCACTCCACATAGACACACACGGGAGAAAAGGAAAAAATCTGCCCATACTGTGGTCAGAAGTTTGCCAGCAGCGGGACCCTGAGAGTTCACATCCGGAGCCACACAGGTACGTGGGCCGTACCTGGTGATAAGAACAACCAGGAGAAATCACATTCTTCCAAGACGAGGAGTACTGTAATATTACCGACTAGCTCCCAGATTCAGAATTCATCTTGGCTGTTTTCTCTCCCATAAAGTTTCGTAAAATCCAATTTCTTACTCTGGAAAAATTTTGACTAAATATACTTTCTCAAACTAAGTTAACTATCTAAAGTGGAAATAATCTGATTAATGTTTGGTTGTGATATACCTGTGACTTAATTTATATATTCTAATGGGTGGAATAGCAGTTTCACTTTTCATAGAAGGCAAAGGCCTACTCTTAAAAATCCCTTTGTGTAAAACTCAACAAGTGTTAGTTTTTAAAGAGGCACTGTTGTATGGAATCTAAAATCATCTCAGGGAATGTTTCCTGTCCTGTTATATGAAAATCCATTGGTAGCTCCTGTGCTTTGAATGAGGTTACCTTTTGTTAATATTGTTAAAAGAAAACATTTAAGCAAGTTCTCCGGTTCCTTCACGTTTTGATTGATTTTCTCCTTTACTTCCTTAAATAACCACCCAGTTGTGTGCTGGCTTCACCTTCTTTTTTCTGTCTCCTCTTTTCCCATTAACCACTGTCCTAGGGTGAAGTCTGACCTCACTTTTGGGTTTTCCATTAACTTTGAAATATTATTTTTCATAAACTCTGTACTCCTTCATAATTAGGTGATTAGAATAAAGGTATGCACAGCAAGTGTGCACAAGACGTCCACTTTCATAGATTATTAAAATACAGTAGGCTTGATTTTTCGAATAGAAAGGGATTTCAGGAAGTTTCTAGTTCAAGCCTCTTAATTGACCTAAGACCCAGCAAGATATAGTGCTTTGCTGAGGTCACACAACTTGTGCGCAGTTCATCTAGGACTCAAGTGAGGCTTCAGTGCTGCCAGGGCTTCCATTGCTGGTATTTTTTGTGTTATTAACACATGACCTGACCCTTGCCGTCGCTCTTGAACTTCCCCCAGACCGCCCTGCATACCTTCCCTAATGTTTGATGACCTATCCTGTGGCCTATCAACCAGCTGAGGATAATAGCTAGACTTGGAAGCCTGAGGGTCTGCGGTTTGTTTCTTATGGTCTAACAGAGACCTGAACTCCACCCATGGAGAAGCCTTCCCACCACAAAATCCGCTGGCGCGCATACCTGATTACTTCATACCTGATTACTTCATACCTGGTTCATATGGAGAGCACAGAACCTGGAGTCAGCTTAGGGGCTTCCCAAGTCCGCTGTGCTTCTCTCCTCCCTGCACGAGCCTGTAAATCACTCAGTGTCTTCGCAGCGTCCTGTCCTCCTCTGAAGCCCAGGCGTGATAACGGTCCCAGCGGCCAGTGTGGGCCCAGGGACAGATGAAGGTGCGTGTGGACAGCACTGCGCCTGGCCCCAGGACGCCTGCTGGAACGGGCTGCGCCGCCCCGGCGCTGTGTGTTTTGTTTTTGCTCCTACCTGTACTGACTCGCAGGTATGCGCGCCCCTGGTGATACAGCCTGACTGTCTTTTGGTGTCATCATCCTTCTCTCTCTGTACAACGTTCAGCAGCAGAGTAAACATCATCTACAGAACAGAGATGAGGGCTTGCTGTCCGAGGCCGGGCCGGGTGCGCGGCCTCCTGGTCCGGGAAGGTGCGCGTTTCGGGCCGTGCCTGGCGGCCGCTCTGCAATCCATCATCCCGTGTCCTGTGCTCGCAGGCAGAGACGGCGCCCCGGGGGTCAGCGGAGATAGCAGAGCGAATTCTCCTGTTGCTTTATAGCTTCTTGGGGTCAGTGAGAGCTGGGGTTAATTCTGCAAGAGAATCCACAGGCTGTGACATGAATTCCATTAGTTGTTCATAAATTATGAAAGAAATTCTAGGAACCGCTTTTGGGGTTTTAAAGCCCTGGGCCAGAAGGTTAATTGCTTGCCTACAGTTGCAACCCGCTTTCCGTGTTAATCGATACCGGCTGCGCTGGCCCTTGTGGCCTCGGCCTGCTCGCACGCAGCTATTTGAATGTAGCAGTAAATCACTGCCCTGGGACATACCTACTTTTGTTTAGTAAATAGCTGTGATCAGCTTAGAAATAATGGATCGGCATATTACACTTTGATTATCCTTGGATTTTAGCCCCTGAGTTTTCTTTCTTCTCTAATACTTTTTCGGAGGAATTTATTCACTTTTAAAAATATTTGTTCACAGTTTGCAAAACAGTAGTTGTAAATAATTATAAATATAGGACACTGTGGCAATTATTAATAAAAATAGAATTAACAAAGTAATTATAAACACATGAAAGTTGGAAGTATGTTTTTCACATTTTTATGAGAATTAGATAACCTTCATATGAGGAAAGGGAATTTATTTTGCAATATTTATTGTCTAAATGGTTAATTACTAATATTAGGCCAAATCAAATGTTCTCCTACCTGAGGTAATCTAAGAGTTAACAGAATAGTTGACTGTAAAATTCGCATAGAAATACACCAGATTTTCCCTAAGAAGTCTTATTTATAGGTAAAGTCCTGAACTCCATAATTTTTTCTCCTCTGTTATTTTGACACTTCAAATAATTTCTGATCAACAAACATATCAATGGAATGGACTGCTTCTTTTCTGTTTTTCATTTCTGTCCTCGGCTCCTCCCAGTTGAATTTGGGTTAGTGACAACTAAAGACAGTCATTTTCATAGTATGATTATTTTTTCAAAAATATCAAAGACCCTAATTTTTTTAATGCAGAAATTACAGTGCTTCTGTCAAGGTGTGTCACAGGCTGGGATTTGCGGCACAGAGGGCAGATTGAGGGAGTAACATTCGTCTTACAATGTGTGGGCAGTCACCAAATGAATTATTCATATACTCACAGAGACTCTAATAAGATGGACGATTTAAAATACACCATCATTTATGTGACTTTTGATCATTTCTTCATTTTCTAATAGACGGGGGTCCTTAAAAATGGAAGTAGCCTGGGCAACAGTTTTCATCACTGTATTTAAACAGCTTTATCTGCTGGTAAATTATTACATAGTATTACTCACAGCGACCTCGGTGAAATTGGGAACACCACCACTTTCCGATTTCGTCTGATCGGCGCTTTCTCCTGCCATCGCTACCATTTTCCCCCAAGAGCGACTGTTCTTTTTCTGCAACTCTGAATTGCGCTTCAGGTCTGGGAAGGCTTCACAGCTCCCCTAGTTTTTGAGCACGGAGAACCATTTTCCGGGCTTCTTGCTGCTCAGCTCTGTGCTCTCGATTCCTCCCCGCCCAGCACTGACAGGGAGAGCCCCTGGGGCAGGCCCCTCGGTTTCACAGTTTAATCCCTCCGTGAACACTGTTCACAAAGTATGCTTGTAAATACTGGGTGAAATGAAAGCTCTGGTAGGAATTCCTAAAACGGCACTGCTGGGTGAAAGTACTCCGTCACCTGGCCTTGCGTCGCTCCCCCCCGCCCCGGCTCTAATGTGTGCCTTCACGGAGCGCCGTGGACAGCTCACATAGACGTTTCTCTTTTTTGGTCAGAACCTTGAAGACTTGGCCAGTGTCGATTGCTCAGATGTCTCTCTTTATGCAACAGTCTCCTTTGCTTCTGTCCGCACACACACCAAGGGCCCCGGGAGGGTGTCCTGCTCCCAGTAGACACATCACACGTAGCGGGCGCCATTTACATGCCTTGCTGGCCTGAACCAGAGTGTCCTGAGTGGGGAATCGCTTACTTTCTCTCCCTAGATAATTATATTGTAAAGTTATTCATTGACTCTTGTCTTTTTTTGTTCCACATCTCATACTCTGTTGGCAGCAGTAAAACGCAGGTTTTGTTTTGCCTTCAACCTGTGAATAGGTCTGGCTCTTCAGTCTTTGAGACAAAGTTCCAAATTCCTGCTTCCCAGTGAACCCCGCTTGATTTGCCATCTCTTCAAAAATGAGGGAGGGATACTGTAACTGTAAGATGCATACGGAAAAGGATGTAACTTTTACTTTTTTGTAGCTCCATTCATAGAACCTCGCATTTAAAAGCAAACTTGTTTTGATTTGGGTGGTAAAAGTATTTTGAGAAGTAAAGGTCTTCTCATTCAGTCACTTTCTGATTTTTATATTTTATTGCCCATTTCCTTATAATAGTAGACTCTTGAAACTTATAAAAGGAGACTATCTCCTCCATAAATATTCTAGGAGTAAATGTCAAGGTCAGATTTTTGTTGTCTTTCTTTCAAATATGGTGTCCTCAGGGGGTTTAACTTCTTTCGGCAGACTGAGATTCGGCAGGATTTAATTCACAGGAACATTCCAAGGGGAACAGTGTGGGGTGCGCTGAGGTTAGTGGGGTTTCATGGCTTTTTTTCTGCACACACACAAAAAAGATTTCAATTCATAGAAAAGCGCCAAGAATGAACTTGAGCTACGTCCATTTGTCCGTGGAGCATTTCACCTCCCTCTGTGGTATACTCGTAATTGCTAGACGCCCCAGCGGTTGAGGGGCTTGGGATGGTGGAATTGGAAAAGCACCTGGGTGGTGCTTGCACAATTATGTTTTCCGGTTTAATTTTCATTTAGAACAAGTCACTTGGATGTTTTGAACAATTTCCTTTGTCCACAAAAGCAAAATAAGCCCGTCCCATGACATTTGTGGAAAGCAAATATAAAGTTCTTCTAAAGAATTACCGCATAATACGTGTATTATAAAGTTCAACTACTTGGAACCATGGTAGAGTATTTTTCATGAAACATACACTGTTGCTGTTTGCTTTTTTTGTTTGAAAGTTGCCATCGTCAAAACCGATTTTTGTTGGGAAAACTCAAAGTAAAAAGTAAAACAATAACTCTAAAACCTTTAAATATTATTTAATTTAACTTAATTATTTAAATATTTAATTTGGATTCTTTGAAAGTAAGAGCTTGACTCTGTTTCGTCTTAAGTTACATTTTCTGTGTTTACATATTTTCAGAGAATATGAGAGCCCTTTGAAATCTACATAGCTTTAAAAAAATTCTGACAAAAGTTTAAATTATTAAAATGCTGTTTGAAAATAGTCTATGTAATTAAAATATCTTAAAAGCTATACATTATATGTTAAATTTTCCTGTTTGCTTAAAAATCTTTGAAAACATAGGGCTCATTTGATGCACACTTTTTAAATTGTGGTAAAATATATATAACAAAATTTATCACTTACCATTTTGTAAAGTTTTCCAGATTGATCATAATCATTTTACTCAATCTCTTGCATTCAATATGTTTAACAGTATGAAATAAATTTTGATCCCTGAGCCCTCTGACTTAGCGGTCAGTTCATTTCTTAAATTAAATCCATTGTCTAATTTAAGAAATCAAGATATGAAATTTAAGAATATCAAGGTTTGTAAGATTTTTCTTTATTAGTTTCCTGTTATGTAAACATAGATCATAGAGAGGGTTTGTGTCAGGATATGGGACGTTGAGGTGGTTGTGTGACAATAGATGGATAGTCAGCGGCTCTGTGACGTTAGGGTCCTTGTGTCAGAAAGACGCGCGCTGACCGTCACTCCCCCCACGAGCTGAAGACGCTGTTTCCCTGTGAGCGTGTTCATCCTTTGGTGAGGGCCAGAGTTCTGATGTCTTTACCATTGCAGTGCGTAAAACAATGGCAACGTCTGTAAATTGTTATTCTAATAGCATATATTAAACCAGACGCTGATTTCTTCCTGTTGTTTTTAGCCATATTTGCCAGTGCATGGTCGTTGTTGGTAATGCATTTTCTTTGTCAAAGACTCAGGGTGACTTGAGGACCAGGCTAGACTGGTAAGGTTCCATGTGGCATCTAGATGTCCCTTGTCATCACCACCCGCTGCCTGTGACAGGCCGATGTCCAGTTTCTGGAGCGTTTTTTCTGAACATCCTCCCCCTACCCCCACCCCTGGTGCATTTCAGCTCCTTCCACCTCAGCTGTGTCTTGAGGATTTAGAGGCACTTAGTTCAAGCCCAGTCAAATAATTCGAATTCAAAGGAAAAGCATTACCACAAAGGTGTCTTGACTGATGTTCAGTAGGCACGAGGAACTGCACTCGTTCAGTGCTTCTGTCTTTTCTGACGCCCTGTGCTTGGTCCTTCTCCTGCCCACGCCCACACAGAGCTTTCTTAAAACCATCTCCTTGCTTTCTTTTCCTCTCATAGTTTATCAGTATCTGAAATGATCGTGTGTTTTCTCTTTAACTTTTGCTCGTCTTTCTCATGACACTAGTAAAGTAGAAGGGACGGTAATTTTGTGAATCTGTTCGTAACTCCATTCCCACAGCCCAGGCCAGTAACTGGCAGATGGTCAGTGCTCGAAAACTGTGTATTTAATCAATCAGTCAGTGAGCTTCCTGGAGTAGCCGCTTTGTGGCACCTTTTAAAATCAACTTAAAATCAACCCTTTATAGTTGCCAATATTTTTCTGTTTGTTCCTTGATGGGTTTGAGGAAAACACCAGTGGGTTTTAGTGTTATTCAGTGTCAGCACATAGTGTAAAGAAAGAAGCAGATGCAAAGAGCTCCTCTATTTTCCTTAGTGAAGTGAAAAATACGTTGCAGTTATGTACATATCAGTGTTATTTGTGCTACTGTGCTCATTAAATCTGACCGCTGGTAGCTCAGTCGCATCGTGTGGTGTGTGATACTTGCCAGTATTGTATTTCCCTTCTCAGTGTCGAAGGCGATTACCTAGATGTAGTTCTCCGGGCTCAGCTTCACGTTATGTCAGGATTTGCAATCACTTGGGACCCGCTTTGAGACAAAACACACATTCCTGACCTGCCCCAGAGTTTTTTCTGATGAGCTTTGATAACTAGAAGGATGCCGCCATCTACCAGGTGGAAAGCTCTGGTTCATGTGAACTGTCACTGCAAAAAGCAGAGTTTCTGCCAATAACTTTAAAAAGTCTAACCTATTTTAGACAGAATACTAGCCATGTCATTAATGTGTGTGATGGCACAGAGTTAAGGATTAAGGTGAGGGTTCATTTCTGATTCCACTGTTTGATAGCTGCGTCCTCTTGAGCAAATGACTTATCCTTTTGGTGTCTTACTCTCTTTATTTGTATACTAGGGATATGATACTTAGATCATAAGGTTGTTGCAAGAATTAAAATTGCTACTCTAAGCATCATAAACAGAACAGAGGCTGATCATAGGCGCTGAACGTTTCAGCTGCTGTTATAATTATTTCCACTGTAGATGGGGTTTTAGCTCCATTTTATTAGCTAATTTTCAGCTTAACTAATTTGCATGCTAGTCAGAACTTGAGCACTGTGATTAGCCCAAACAAAATGAAGACAGTGTCTGGATCTACCAGAGGTGTTAAAAAGGAGTGCCTCTTTGGATTTGCATCCTGCTGTGCACAGGACCTGTGGACCGACAGTGCTGAAGTGAGAAAGCAAGACCCACGTTTTGAGTTCTCTCAGGCTGAAGGTTACTTCCCGTTCATACCAGGGTAATTTTCTGTGCAGACAAAATATTTCCTTCAAACGTACCCATCACAATAATTTTAGATAATGAAGGAAAGAAAGTATTATACACATACTGTGAAAAACACCCAGGAACAAACAGCTTGTCTTTAATAGACAAGTGAAGCAAATGACTTTAATAGTTAGGGATACATTGGCTCGTCCAGGTTTCCCCAGTGTGAGAGTGGGGGGGCAGCCATGGTTTTGTCCTCAGAGTCTGAGAAACACAGGAGTACCCTAAACATGCTCCATCCAGAAGAGGAGAGGGCAGCAGTGGAGCGTAGCCTGTAGGTCTGCGGAGCACACTGTAGTTTCCCGACACATTCCCTTTATCAAAGTCATTTAGGGACACCTTTAAAACTGGAGCTCTGTTCTGGACCAGTAGAAGGAGTGGAGTCGAAGTCACCAGGTTTCTCAAACATGGCAGCTCAGTGCCACTGGCTCTCCGGGCGGCAGGGGACTGGGGGACAAATCCGGCTGTCTAGACCTTCCGGCTTCGGTCCTGAGCAACTGCACAGGCCTCACGGGCAGCAGCTAGATGGACGTGAGTGACAGTCTTTGCTGCCATGATGACGAGGTGATGGCATTAGTTTGCTTGGTAACGAGGCATCACAAAGTGAGTGGCTTAAACAGTGAGACTTTGTCATCTAACAGTTCTGGAGGCTGCAAGTCTGAGACCAGAGGGAGTCAGCAGGGCCACCCCTCTGCCCTGAAGGTGCTCCCCTCTTCCTGTGGCATCGTCCCTCTGTGTCTGTCTTCACATGGCCATCTTCTTAATAGGACATTAGTCATATCAGGTTAGGGGCCCACTATCCCAGTAACATGTGCCAGGACCCTAAGGACCCTATTTCCAAATGAGGTCACACCCTGAGGTCCTGGGGTTAGGACTTCAACATGTGGATTTTGGTTTGCGCGGTGGGTAGACACGGGACAATTCAGTCCACAACAGGTGACCATATATTTTTATGTTCCTGATTGGGACACTTGTGAAAGTGGGAGGGAGTACTGTTCACACTTGTGCCAGGAGCGGCAGCATGAGCCTGCCTCGCGCAAACCTGAATACGCGGTTGCTGCACCCGTGAGACGGACAGAATTACCTCATTTTTAGAGGTTCGGTGAGGTTAAATCTCTCTCCCAGAGTTACAGCTGGAAAGATGGGCAGAACTCCTCAGGACAATCAGATTCTGAAAAGGGAGAAAAGACCATGCTTTTAAAAGAAGTTAACCTTTTCCTGGTGATAGAGGAAATGTAGCTATTATGAAAGAAAATAATAGCCAGTCTGCTAGATGAGGCTTAATTAGCATATAAATTAGCTGATAACTGCGTTCTTTGATGTTGTTTGCTGGCTATTCTGTGGGTGCTGGAGAGCAAAACCGCACATAGGCTGGGGGACCTGAAGACTAGCTGCGAGGGAAAGACAGAAGTTTTGTGTGTCGAAAGGCAACTGTTCTATTGTATTGGTCTTTGATTGCAAGCTGGGTCTCCTGTCTCCCATGTCAGTATTTAAATCAGGGAATAAATACTTAGTGATTTGGAGTTACTGCCCATTGTATGATTAGACTGGTGGAGGGCTGCTGCAGATTCCTCCTGGAGATCAAGTTTTGTCACATTTTTTTCACATTTCACAATAGAACTTTAAAAAAAAAATGTGATGTGTATATGTATGCTTGCTTGTGTTGCAAAATGGCTTGACTATTTTCTGGATAACCTTTAGATGAGAGGTACTCAGTTTTATCAGAAAGTGTGTATCTATCTACTATTAGTTTAACTGCCAATGGTTCTGTTTAACATGCACCAATTCTATGAAATCATTTGGAAACTCAGCGCCCTGACATAGAATATGAAATCCCCCCTTTTTTTTTTTAAACAAAGTGTCCATGAAGCAATGGAAGCCGCCCAGTACAGTGACAGAGGGAGCTGAGTCACGGCCAGGCCACTGCCCGGCCCCGCCAGGGTGTGTCCGCCCTGCCCCGCCAGGGTGTGTCCGCCCTGCCATGCATGCAGGGCGGTGGGGACAGGGTCTGATGTGGGAGGAGGGGTTGGCACGTGCTCGCTCTGCTCCGTCGTGCTTTACTCCATGAAGCCTCCCTCTGTTTTGTAGGTGAGCGTCCTTACCAGTGCCCTTACTGTGACAAAGGGTTCAGCAAAAACGACGGACTGAAAATGCACATCCGGACCCACACCAGGGTAAGACTATTTCCTATGTCAGTCATATTGCTCATAAAAACCATACTCCTGTAAACAAACTTAGGGCTACGTGAGAAAATAGAGGCAATGTATCAAAATTGTATGTTTATATTTATGATAGACATTTGGGGATTTGTTTTGAAAGACAAAACAATGAAAGAAACAGAAATCCAAACCCCTAACGAGTGCCCGTTCTTTGAACTGTGATACTGTGTTCACGGGTAGTAGGAGTTATAAATGACCAACTGCCAAATAAACACATTGTGACATTTTAACGCTAATGAATAAGAAGGTGCCGTCTTGCAGAGCAGTTGCCAGTGACAGGAACGTTCCTGAATAGAGGTGAGTCAGCGTGTGGCCGCAATACACGTGAACAGGTATATCGGCCAGAAAGCTGGTGAAAATTCTGTAAATGGTGGGAGAGGTGGGAGGCAAAGGCGGACAGCTCCCCGTTTGCAGGCGTGCCCGGGGCGTCGGCCTCTCTCCCAGGGTGCCCTGTGTTCCTCTGCTGTGCTCCCCTCTCCCTGCACGGCTGTCATTCTGTCACAGATGGGCTTTCCCAGACTCAAGCGCCCGCCTCCCATTCTGTAAACAGCCTGAGCGGCTCCCCCTCCATCCAGACCAGAGTATTCAGTTTGGGGCACACTTAGACTCCGCCTGTGGACTTGCCGCGTGAAAACTGGGTGTTGTTTTGAATAGCTCTTCTTGGTTCTGCTCCATCCATCTTCTCACTGCATCGTCGTTGTGCTCAGAGTTCCTTGCCAGTGTGGCCTTTAATGGGCTTGCGGTCTGTATATAAAAGACATTTTCAAAATTTAAGAGACATGCCTCATCCCCTTAAGAGCAATTCGAATTCGAGCCTCTGCTGGATTTTACTGTTACCTTAGCTGTAACATAAAAGCTTTAGAGAAAGCACATAATGACGATGTCCTTCCCAGGATAGTAATGCTCTAGCCCTCCACTTCACTTCTGCGGGCCGTAAAGCTACTGTCTGGGGTTCTTAGGAGAGTGCTCTTCTGGTGTTTGTGGTGGAGGAGAGCTGCTTGTCGGCTCATTAAAGCAAACCCACGGCAGGTTTGCCATTCTGATTCATAATATCATGCCCATCTCATACGGACATTAGGAGCTGGAGTACCTCCGAAACGTTAAATTGCTCCATGTAACAGTAAAGGGTTAGACCGCTATTACTGCTCAGAATAATAGGATTTAAATGTGCATATTCAAAAAACGGATTTCACAGTGAGACTCGTTCCAGAGGCGGGAGTTAGTTTTAGTGTAGTTACTTTATACGTGTGCAGTGGTCACAGAGGTGCCAACAATGTGTTTTGAAGATGCCGACGTACAGGCAGAAGGCCCCAGTTCCTCTTATCAGAACCGGAGATGTTACCAGAACCTTTGCCCATGAGTGCCTGTGACACTGTCTCCATGGCTCTGAACACGGACATGGGTACCCCACACAAGGGGCTGTTTCTATCACTTCAGCAAAAAGAACACTGTTGGGGTTTTACCAGGAAAGTGTGTTATTTCCAATTCAATTAATTTGTCTTGTACTTTGTTTTAATCTAAAGTTGATTCATCAGAATGATACAAATAGTTAAAATGTATGCAAAGACCACCAGGGATATGCCAGGTCCTGTTCTGGGCCTTACAGTTATGAGTTCATTGAAGGCTCGCAGCAGGCCAGCCATGCCTGGAACAATTCACTGAAGCCGCTGTGAGGCGGGTGTGGTTATGATTCGTTTGTAAACATGAGAAACTGAGGCACAAGCGGGTAAGGGGCAGAGTGGGGACCAACCCAGGCCGAAGGACTGCAGAGTTAACCCGCTTACCTACCACAAACGTTTACCTTTTATTCAGTCACATAGTCTCTGGTCTACTTTCCTCAAATGAAACAAACGGCAGTAATGACCCCACCTTTATAAGTCTCATGTTCATTTGAATATTTGAGCCTTGACTCAGGGATCACGAAGCCGCCTCAAGGCGCCCAGGTGCAGGCTGGTACCTTTGCAGCACTCACACACGCTCACTGCCCATGAGGAGAGCAGACCTGGCCTTGACTCCGGGGACCCCCGTGGGCTGGACCTCAGACGGGATCCCACACCGCGAGTGGAGCGGACCAGCAGGGACCTGGGTTGGGAGATACCAGCCATGCAGGGTGGGCCTCAGACTCTGCTTTAATTTCTCTTTTCCATGCATTCTTTATATTTTATCCCAGAGCTTTAGTTTTGAAATCCTGTTTCCTAAGCTTTGGATAAATTCAGATAGTCTTTGCATATGAGTGCAACTTTTCAAAAGCGAATTGGGATTATTGGCTACAGCAATCAAATCAATATCAAGAACCAAAAAAAAAAAAAGTTCTAGAACAACAATCTCTGTAAGTTCATATTTTCCCCATATTATCTGGGTTTTACAAGACTCAATTAAAAAAAGATACCATTGCGTTTGGACCATAACATGGTTAGTTTCAGTTTTGTATTCACACTGCATTTAGTATTTAGATGGCTCTAATTCCAGACATTTTTTTTGTCCCATTTGAAAAGCTAATTTTAATCCCATTACAACAATAACCAAAACTGTGTCGTTCAGTGAGTTACAGCTTTAGGAAGTTTTGGTGGGTCTGCACAAAATGCCATGCCAGGCTGGTTCCTGTGTGGGCGCCTCAGGGGGAGACACAGAGTCCTGTCACTCTGGGTACTGTTTATGGGGTGTAGTAGGGACCACGTGGGGGAGATAACTGCTAACGTCCTACTTTTGCTAAAAGGCTGAACAGTCTTTCGTTCTTGCACGGAGAGACCAGGCCTGGTCATTCCTTCATTTCCTTCAATATATTTGCCTTAGTTTTAGTTTAGCCGCCTGTGTTGTGCTAGGCGTGTTTCTCTGTTTCATTCTGCTCTGTGCTGTTAGGAGTTCCTCATGTAGTCATCTCCACTTGTTTCTGCTGACCCGCTCTGGCAGCGGCAGCCTCTTCCCCTGAGCTCTGACGGAGACGCACCAGTTCTCTGCTCCATCTTGGTGACTGTTCAGTTCACCTGCTTGTCCCATGACCTCCGTCCACACTTCATGACATTGGGTTCCTGACAGTGACGCAGATCCCAGCTTTTCCCCTTGTTAGGGACGGGGTGATGTTCCCTGTGGCTTTCTGCGTCCTGAGAGCAGTAACAGATTCGGAGCTGTCTAGGTTTCCCTTCTTCCCCTCATGGCTGCAGATAACTTTCTGCTCCTTGGGGACTGATGGAAACAGAAGTCCTTACACTGCATGTCCAGGTAGCACCCCCATTTAGCCGGGGAGACAACCCATTTACAGGCTGCGGGCCGCAGGCCGTGTGTGAGGTGTGTACACGGGGCCCTGCCCCCAGGGTGCAGAGCTCAGGTGCCGGCCGCTCAGCAAGCTCCTGCGGCCGTGCAGGGGCCTCCCGTCTGCCATTTCTCCTCCCATTCGTGGGCCTTGTCTTTGCCAGGCATGGAGGAAATAGCATTTGGGGGAAGCAGAGCCTCTTTGGGGGCAATTTTCATACTGTGGACACTGTGGCTTGAAACCAAGGCTTTTTAAAACAACCTCAAGAGGAGACGTGAATTTTCCCAGGGCTGTTCGTCTTGGAAGCGCTCCCGGCATCCTGCCAGGCCCTCTCCTCTGTACGCCTGCTGTCCGTCTAATGGTTTGCTGACCTTCCCAGATCCGTGTGAGGCAGATAAACGTCAGCGGCTTCATTTTCTGGGTGGAACTCCTCAAGTCCATCGAGTATGTTGCACTCAGGGACGATAGATCACCTGGAAATCGTGGGCTGTAGGTTTTCTTGTCTCGGACGCATTGAGCCAGAACACTCACTGTCGGTCAGCCGGGGGCCATGCTCATAAATATCCATTTCGAAAACATCGGCTTCAAAAGAAATTGTTGTTTGCATCCACTTAGCACAGAAAGCTTCATGTCTTATTTAATCACTTTTGATTTTCAACATGAAAAGCACCTGGACCCATTAGAAAGTTATTTCAGAACTCTGCCTTTTGAACACCCCTTAAAAGCCCCAATTAGCTTCCACAGGTTTGAGGGGTCTAAGTTCACAGCTGCCTCTCCAGCCTGCTTTGCAGGAACAGGCAAATTAGCTCTACAGATATTAAAGTGGAATTACTCGCCGTGGTCCAAAGTAGCAGCAAGCCTTTTATGTTGTTTGGTATTTTGTCACTTTTGTTTTATGAAACTTCCTGTCCCCGATCCTCAGATGGTCCAGACTGTTGGGGAGTTTAACAGACGTATGTACTTTGCACGTTCTCCTGACACCGTACAGAGGGGGTGTCTCAGAGTCCCCAGGCATTGGGCGCTGCTGGGCGTAGCCAGAGGCTTTTGGGTACTCTGCTGATGGAACCATTTGAAAACTAAGCAAAACAATAAACAAACCAAACCCTGTGCAGATCATGCTGCTGGGCAGTCATGCGAGTGCCATGGAAGCACGAGGTTGAAGGAAGAGTGAAGTCATTCTGGGGGAAGGTGCCGGAGGAGGAGGAAGGAGGCGCGGATGCTAAGGGCAGAGGCCAGACGAACCTCTCCAGCTGCGAGGGCGTCGCGTGGGATTTCTGCAGCCTGGTGGAGAAGGGCAAGGGGCCTCATAAGGGGGAGCCCCAGCTGGTAGTCTTCATGGGCGCATGATGAGGCCTGCGGAGGGACCTAGAGACAGACGCAGACACAGGTCTGTTGAGTGGGGCAGGGCCTGGTGAAGCGACCCCGGGAAATGCTGCGGAGAGTGTGGCATCCGAGCTTTGAGGAATATGGCGGAGGGCTGGCTATGAGGTGTGATAAAAAAAATATGAATGTTTAAATAAAAAAAAATTACAGTAAAAGACACATTTCCATTAATCCTCCTCAAAGTACTCCCCCTCACTTCAAACACACTTATCCCATCGTTCTCACCACTTTCTGAAGCAGTTCTGGAAGTCCTGTTTCGTGTCTTCAGTTGCGCTATTGTGGCTGCTTCGCTGTCCTGAGTCATTTTGATTTTGGGGAAGAGCCAGAAGTTGCACGGTGCCAGGTCCAGTGAATAAGGTGGATGAGGACACAGCGTAATGTTTTTATTTGTCGGAAATTGCCATATACCAGAGGCGAAGTGTGACACAGAGCATTGTCCTGATGGAGAATGAAGTAACGACACTGAAGAAAGAGGACTTCCAGAACTGCTTCAGAAAGTGGCAAGAACGATGGGATAAGTGTGTTCAAAGTGATGGGGGTATTTTGAGGGGGATTAATGGCAATGTGTCTTTTACTGTAATAATTTTTCTAAAATGTAAACATTCACTGTATTTTCCAATCACACCTGGTAGGGACTTGTAACCGCCTGGCAAAGTGAGAAAGGTGCTTACAGCTGTAGTCAGGACAGCCTGTCCACGGTGACAGCTGAGGATGCGTGGTGGAGTCTGATGGCCACTGCCATATGCTGGGGACTCCGTATGAGTCTTGGAAGCACGTTTTGTTATGTGTGATGTGTTTTGTGGGAGTGACATGAGCAGCCCGCTTTGACAAAGGCTGCTGTGAAGTCCTGCTTGAGAAGGAATTGAAGGAGGCAGGACAGGAGGCAGGCTGCGGCCAGGTGAGGGAGGCATGCCAGGTGGCTGTGGGGTTGGAAAGTAGGCAGGGATCTGAGAGACACCGCTGACATAGTACTGCCGGGTTTGGACGCATAGTGTTTATATTAGGTGGCGAATAATGGGGAGAAGTACTGGTGAGCTTGGGCTCCTAGAAGGGGCACGTGGGGTTTGGTGACATTTCCTGGCGAGAAGCCACCAGCAGCTTTAGAGAGGGCGCTGGGTCACATGTACAGGCTGAGCGCCAGGGGAGCACACTCGCTACTTCTGTTTTTACTTCTAGATAAGAGGAAGAGATTAAAAACAAACTTAATCACTTTTTTAAAAGTTTATTATGATTTCACAGGAAACTTTTAAATTTGTTTTCATTTTTTATTTTTCTAAACTTCATCAGCTTTTGTTCTGTGTGGACAAGAGGATGTGGCTCATTGCCACTATTGAGAATACCTTTAATTTGGCTTTGTTGTTTCTAGAACCCACCTATTTCTTGGGGGATTTTATATGTCTTGTAAATGAATCATTTAAGATAAATGGCTTTAAGGTACCATTGTGTTTTAGTTGGCTCAGAAAATATACCTGCTAAGGAACATTCATATTCTATCACAGTAAGCCGCCTTTCCTTTGTAAAAGGGGAAAATCATACTATTTGAAAAATCACTTCCTTTTCAGGGACTGACAGCATCATTTTGTCCCTAAAAAATATGCTTTTTCTATGGAGTTTTTCAATGACACTTTCATTTCCATTCACTATTTCTGTGCCTAATTTGATTTTGGGGGCTGGGGAAAGAAAGCCGGTCTTATCGCTCTAAAACCACATGTTAATTGGAATAACGGTGTGGTGAGGGGGTCGCTGAGGGGGTCACCATGTCTCCCTCCCCCCATGATTTTTCCATCAACAGGTAGGCTGACTTCCCTTCCTTTGAATCGGGGCTGGCCTCAGTGACTTGCTTGGCCAGTAGAATGCCCCAGAAGTAATATTCTAGGACCGCAGAGGCCAGGTCAGAAGAGCCCTTGCCGCTCTCGCCGGTATTTCTCGGAACCGACGCCCCAGCTATAAGGCCCGCAGGTCACATGGTGAAGCCCCAGGCCCGCATTCCAGGCAGCAGCCAGCCGGCCGTGTGCATGAGCCCTCTGGACACCGTGCTCGGTGGGGCCTTGAGATTTCCACTGCAGCCACCTGACTTCAACTGCAAGGCAGGTTCTAAGCGAGGACTGTTGGCAGGGCCCAGTCAAGCCACAAAACCATGAGAAACAAGTCATTTTAGGTCGCTGAGTGTGGGGTGGTTGCTTTTGAAGTGATCCGGTGCTTATTCGGCAATAGATAACCGGCGCAAGTGTGAAATACTGCGCATCTGCTGAATAGGTACAATTTTAGTTGTGTCGAATGCATTTGAAGTGATCCATTCGTCCCTGCTCTGTAGGGCACTGCGGCACAGAGCCGATGTCACAGATGTGCCTCTTTCATTCTCATCTGTCACCTGACCCTCAGGGACTGTGACCACAGCTGGGATCAAGATGATGTTGTGACAGGTATGGTGACACTGAGCTCATTATCATTTGAGCTGATGAGTAAAGTTTAGATAGGATTACATTCCTAGGGGTCATCTGTGGACCATTTGGTTAACTGACTTATATTGCTGTTATCCTGGGCAATGGGAATAAAATCAGGTCCCTGTGTTGTAAGTTGCGAATACTTACGGCATGTGGCTTTCTCGGCGACCTCACATGATGTCTGAAAACTCAAGCACAGCAGAATGTATCCCCAGGAACTCGGCGACAGCTTCTAGTTAACTGTGCTTCCCAGTGCCTTTACCAGTTGTTGCGTTTGTAGAGAGCCCCTGATGAAGGAAACTTTCTTTGACTAATGTGGTATGTTTCTAACTGTGATTCTTGAAGATTTGGAAGAGCATTCTTAGGCTCAGCCAACTAAATTTTGTTGAGTCAACTTCTGTTATGTGGTGTGTTTTCAAGGAAGGGTTAGGAAAAGGTTCTGGCCCACAGGATTCTGGGGAGGAGAGGATGAGACCGACCGAGCGTGGCAAAGGCTGGAGAGGTGTTAGGGGTGCTGCGAACCCCACAGGGGGAGCGCCGAGCTCACGTGGGAGGGGGTGCAGGTGGGAACCGGCCAGGGACACAGGTGAGAGTTCAGTCTGCCGGGGCAGAGAGCTCCCTCTGAGGCCTAAGGAATGAGCAGAAAACGGCCGAGTGCAGGAGGTCCAGCAAAAGGGAACTGAGAGGAGCCCAGGGGGTTGCGGGAGGGGGCACGGGAGGGGCCTGAGCAGAGCATGGAAACCAAGGGAAGATTGGGGGCCCCTGGGATCACCACCCGCTGTCCTCCCAGAGTTCTGAGATCTAGAGGCATGTCACAGGCTCTGAAAAGTCCTGCAATAAAGACAGTTGATGTAGTTTGTTTAACCAGTGTTTGCCAGGATAATCTGAGCAGGGCGAGTGAGTGAGAGTGCATGTGTGTGTACGTGTGTGTTGTGTGCTCTGTGTATGTGTGCTCTGTGTGCTGTGTGTTTGTGTGTGTTCTGTGCTGTGTACGCACATGTGTGTTCATGCCCTATGCCACCTCACTGGGGCTAGTGTCCCATAACCACAAGTTAAGGAACCCGGGTCCAGGCCGTGCCATGAAGGCTGCCCCAATAATGCTTCCGAAGGTGGGCGCCTGGCAGGGGCTCCCTCGCCCCCTGATGCTCCCCAGTGGGCCTCCTCTCCTGAGCACAGACACACTCTGGGCCTCGGCCTGTGATCACGCATCTCCCGAAGCACGCCATGCTCTTTTTTGCATCTGCCTCGGTATTTCTTCAGGGTGTAAATGAAATATCCCTTGCTGTCTCATCTGTCTTTGGAGTCCTCCCTGCCGCCGCCTTCTCCCTGTGGGGACCTTTGCTCTCCTTCGAGCTCCTGGTCGGGCATCACTTCCTGGCCAGCCTTCCTGCCACCTCGGCTCGGACACATTTGCTGAGACATTAATCCACTCTGTTAGCTCAGGTTTTCCACTTTGGTGGCAGAGTTTTCCTTAGAATTTTGTTCTTTTATTCATTCATCCATTCGATAATATAATTGTACATCTTATCATTTTATACTTATCCTTAGTGGTATTTACATATCTTTTCTGTAAAAATGGACTTTGTAACTAGACCTCCGCTGATGTTGAAAGGACAGACTCCCTGAGACCTGGCCTCTGCCACCAGCTCTCTGCGTGCTCAGGAGGGGAGATGGGCCTTCATGCGCTTGCACGGGGCTTCCTTTCAGACAGTGAGCGATGGGGATGGGCCCGGGCACGTGGGAAGCAGAGCAGCTGACTGTGCCCGAGGGGGTCCAGGGAGAGTTCACTGAAGTGCTTTGAATTGGGTCAGAAAGCTTGGTTATGACTTGTCCAGGAAAGGAGCAGCGTTGGGGGTAGAATGTGCCAGGCGCACTGAGAGCTGTGTGCAGTGCCGTGAGGCTGTGCTTTGTGCGTTGGTGAGAATCCCAGGGGCCGAGCCCAGGGTGTGCGCTGGGAGGACTGGGCAGGAGGTAGGGGACCCGGCAGGTCCCACAGACTGGGAGGGGCTTCCTGTGCTGAGCTGGGAAGGGAGGCTCCAGTCTGCAGGTGCTAAGGAGTTCCCGGGGAGGGAAGGAAGAAGGTAAGCAATAATCTCAGGTGTTCCTGGCTTACTAGAAACACAAAACTGGGACACGAAAGACAAATATTTACCCCAAGCAACTCAACGCCCTGAAATAACTTTTTATATGTTGTTTTAATTACAAAAACTGTCTTGCAGCTTAAGACTAATAGTTCTAACTCAATTGCTAAGTAAGGTAGTACGTACGATCACTGCCCTGCGAACGAAATACAGCGCTCACGTTTCTAAAACATCTTCCTATTTTGAGTTGTTGTTGAACTGACTATAAAGCGTCAGTAATTACCGTAGATCACGGACTCGCAGTCAGTGGTGTTCCAGTCCAGCCAGCATTTCCCCGCCCCCGCAGTGGAAACCTGACACGTCGCCTTGGTGTCCCTGTGTCCGACAGAACCTGTTCCCGGACACAGTGGCATCGGAGCACTGGTCCCCCTCCACACACCCCCCCCGCTCGGGCAGCCCCATCTGCAATAACAATGCAGTTCTCACTGAGCTGTCTCCTGAACTCCCTTGTGAACTTGGGGTATCCACGGGGAGGACATGGACAGCAGTTTGCAGATTTAGCTAAAATAAAACTATAAACATTAGCATTTGAGCTGGTGGCTGCTTCACCACTGTGGTATCATTATCTTTGGACTTTAATAATATCCTGTAGGATTTCCAGGCCAGTGCCTGCTGCCTGAAACGTATAAAGGGAATTTTCCTTTGTTTTTAACATAGGCAATAGGCAATTAATTTTTTAAAGAGGTGGGACCGTCATTTTTAGAAAAGTAATACATTTTCCATACTATTTTCTCTCTGAAACAGAACTCTCTATTCATCTTGCACTCTGTTCAGGGGGTTTAGCTGCTAAAGGATCATGAGTCTTGAAATAAAGGACCATCTATTTATAGGAAGGTCCCATGAATGGATTTCGAGAGCAATGCTATATGGAGAGATTGCTACCTAATTTCCTTTCTTCATAAAATCCCCCCAGTTATACTTTCATAGTGTGCCTTTTTCAATTTGAATTATATGAGTCCCATGCATATTTTGATAATGCATAGAAGAAAACAGGTTAATATAATACAAAATCAGGATAAGCAAATCCTATGACATAGGAATAATATCTCATGTTACAGATGAGGGCTGCGGGGCTGAGAGAGGTTAAGTGACCTGTCACAGTCATACTGCTAGTGATGGGCGGCAGGAAGATGGGGAATTAGATGTCCTCATTGATAGGCCTTATTCTTCATTACTATGTGTATAGCTCTCAGGATGCTCTAAAGAATTACGCTCCATGTTGTACGAACCAATCTTTTACAAAAGTTCCAAGAAAGCTGGTGCTGATTCTCAGTGAGCTCAAAACCAGCTTGGTGCCTCTCCCCCCTCCCCCGCTCACTGCAGGGAGCCCAGGTCTCCTGCTACAAAGGCGCTGCAGGAGCACGCCCCACGGTGACTGTCAGAAGGCGCCCCTCACAGGAACCATTGGACAGTGCCAGGACGACTCTGCAGGCATTTCCCTTCACTTGCACTGTTCAAGCTCTTTTCCGTAAAAGACTGTTAATGTCTTGGAAGCTGCCCAGGAGGGATAGTTCATGTCCCTTGTAATCCATTTCAGTAAGGGAGATTTCGGTGTAGGGAGATTGACCGCCTCACATTTTACCTAAATTCCTGTTTCAAAGGATTGCAGTTTCTCTGCATCGTTGGAATGAAAACAGCAGTTTCAATGTAAGGCGTTTTCAGATCTTTGAGGATGGTTATTTCAGGTGTCACACTTTTCCAGGAAGATACGTGCAGGCTGAGCACGACTCACCGTCGGTCCTGGGGCAGGTTGATGTCAAGGTCTGGTCAGGCCAAGGGAGTCGGGCTTTGGAGGACCCGTCCGGCCTCTCGGTCACGCAGCCTTTCTCTCAGAGAGGTTGTGGGTAGTGTTTAAATCTTTGATTATTTTTTTATTTCTAGGTATTATCATGAAATTTATTCTTAAATTCAAGAAGGAAGGAGAGGGCCTTGAGGGTACAGGTCATGTATTTTGACTTCAGTTTAAATTAAAGGGGAAATCTTTGACTTCTTTATTTTTAACTCTTGAAGAGGCAGCTGGTGGTTCTAAGACATGAATATCCTTTACCATTTAGTTTCCTGTATCATCATATGCTCAAGATTATAAATAGAAATAATAGGAATCAGGATTGAAGCAATTTCTCAACTACGTCGTGTTGCTTATTTAAGACTCATCAGACCAATAGGCTGTTTCCCTGTTTTCTTCTCCTTTGTAAAGCTCTGGTTTATGGGGACTGTGATGGTGCTGCTTGCCAGGGCCGCAGTGTCGCGTAGTAACGGATGCACAGGAGGGGTTCCTGATTGGAGATCTGGTTTTCCGAAGCCGTGAGGCAGGAGGGATGGGCAGGAGGCTTTGGGGACTGGAAATCAGATCGGAGCCTTGAACTCCAGGGTCAGCAGTTGAGGGCTGAGTGAGGGCAGCTTGGGAGTGACATATAACACTTGCCCATGGACCGATCCTTATCATGATGGAAAACCATGGTCCCCGACTCCTCAGCGGTGCCTTCACTGTCAAGTACTTTCTGCTGCAGCAACAGTGACAGACATGTGAGAACCGCTGTGAGCTTTACGACTAGCCTGGAGGTCCCCTGAGTGCCTGGCCATGCAGCCCTGAAGCCAGTGGTACTGGGCTCGACCCAGCTCTCGACATCCCAGGGTATTCATGCCAGACGCAGGCTGCATCCCAGCCCCCAAGTGAGTGGAGCAGCGGGGCAGTGCTAGAGGCTGTGCCAGGACTGGTCTCCGGATGCACTCCACTTAACCAAGTTAAATTAGTTCCGAGCAATGCACACTGCACCGTTATCGTTCTCATCGGGCCTGTACGTGCAGGACACACACCGTTCCTGGGTACGAGGTTTGCTGACGCAGTTGCTCGTCTCAGTGAGTGAATGTATTTGGCTCACGGTGCCAGCGTAAGTTAAAACGAACATTTTGCTGGAATGTGCTGTGCGTGATTGCTTTGGATCTATTATATATATATATTTGAAGAGGCAACAGAAGTAAAGGAACTAAAATTAACATGTGTTTTTAGACATGGAAGCAGCGTACCAGGTCACTGCCAAATATGACGTCCCAGCTACACTAGGGCCTGTAACATGAGGCACAGTTAGTTTATCACCAAGCAGTATATGACTCAGTGCTGAAATCTCAATTGCTGCGTTATTAAATTCTGTTTGGATTTCTCCATTGGCAGGACATGGGTGCGCGCCCCAACATGTGTCCTCATGAGCGCTGTCGCCTGTGCCGCACGCCTGTCCCTTTGCACGCAGTGCTGAGGCCCTGGAGACCGGCCCCCTGCCCACCCCCACCCCCACCTTCGTGCGCTGCCATGGCCAGTGTATGTTCTTTCACCCCGTCTGCAGAGAGCTTTGCAGGCGGCTCTGTCCTTGATTTGATAGGAAAGGGCCATGTGCACTTGGGAAGCCTATATGAGCATTGGGCCTCATGTGGCTTGGTTCTTTGTGTGTGAGATAAGACAGGTTAACTGAATCTTCCGCCAAGTGGATTATTTGTGTCGTTGTAACTGAGAGGATACCTGTCTACTAGAAGAAAAACCATTACAGTTATTAACAGAGAGCACATTTCTAAGAGATTGTACCCTCAATTCTATTCTTACATGTTAGCATACTTGGATAGCTAAACCAAAAAACAAATGTAGAGAATTCAAACTATAAACAAGGTCACTTAAGAATGCAAAGTAATGGTTCAGAATTGAGACCTGTGATTCCATTAGGGTCTCTGTCTTGGAATTTAGCAAAACCAAGGAGATTGCCTCAATTCAGTCTCTTACCTAATATACTCTGAGAGAGAAAGCGTTGGAAAACTTCTGAGTAACGTGGCCAGTCCACAAGTCAAATGTCCTTTTAAACAAAACAAGGAATGAAATCTTGGTCCCTCCAGCTGTAGCGCCGCTCGCCTTGGCCTCCATGCAGCTGCCCTCGTCCTATGTCCCAGCCCCTGGCCGCTCTCCTCGGGGGTGGGCGGGGGGTGGCCAGTCCTTTGCCAGGGTAGTTGATTCATCCTGCCAATGACATGACAGGCTGGGACTACGTACAGGAGACAGACGCGGGGAGCTCAGGCAGGCTTCGTGTTAGCAGCCTTTCCTGGTCAGTCCCCTATCAGCTGACAGCTGAGTGGATTTACAGGGATGATGCATATGGTCCCCTAGAAGGCAGCTCAGTGGGACCTGACACTGGACCATTACTCCTAAACTCAGGCGCTACGGTTAATGCAGAAATGGCCTGGCTCTGTCTTGCTCCTTGTCCCACACTGAGGGGTTTGCTGGGATGTGGGACTTTCAGGGCCAAAACTGACTAATCCCGGGAAAACCAGGACAGTTGGTCATAGGAGTCATGGCTCTGGAAAGACATCCCTTCTCCGGGAACATACTGAGCCCAGGACAATCAGAAGCTAGCAGGTACAAAGTCACTATTATTATTATTATTATTATTATTATTATTATTATTATTATTAACATGAAATCTGATTTGTTTGGTTACTGTTGAGGATAGGCAGTCTTTTTATTTTGGGGGCTTGAATGGTATTTTGCAGAAGGCGTGAAGTACACTCCAGCCTACTGGCGTCTGTGTAGCACCACCAGAAATTACACTTTTCACAAAAAACTCAACCATTTGTGAAAGAAGACTGAACTCAAATTTACTTGCAGAAGAAAACTGTATCAGAGGAAAAGGGCAAACAATGAAGACGCTAATTTAATGCGTAAAAATAATGTTCTGCAGTTACCTTTGGGATAAAAGTGTTGATAATATTCAAATTTGGAAACAGAAATTTCTCCACTTATTACAATAATCCTATTATGCCGTCCTCTTTGTCGTCTTCTTTTTTTAACCTTTTAGGCTGGCTGATTTTTTTTTTTTTTTTTTTTTCCAAACGTTTTATGACTTGAGCACTTTGAAATCTAGCAGAATCTCTGCCAGGACAACTGTGGGCTCCTCACCTGTGCAAACAGGCAGCTGTTTTGTTTTTCTCCAGCATTTTTGAGGTTTGAAAGGAGCAATTTATGCTACTAGCTCGCTCCCTGCCCTGTGTGCAGCGTGCTGATGTAGAGATGTAACTTATACCGATGATCTGATTTCCTCTGCCCTCTGCCCGCTCCTGATGGCTTTGTTTCACCTGTTGACATGAACTTGGCTGAAACGAATGCTCTCTTGGCCGTGGTGAATTAGTTGCACGTGTGATAGCACCTTTCTGCTGTGTTCTTATTATTTTCAAAATTGTGTAATGGGATAAGTATGTTATTTCTTTAGAATTAGATATCCCCTTTCTAAGGCTTTGCATTTACATAATTCCTTTCTCCTCCAGACCTTGGCATAAGCCTTAGGGTTTTATTCAAAGATGGATTACACTTGCCACCATCACATATGTCAGAAAGCATGTTTGTTATTTTTGGAAGTAGGCAGGTTGAATTAAATCAGTGCTCTGTGGACTGATTGGACCTGCTTCTTACATGTAAGATTCTGTGACTAGATTAAGTTCTCACGTCACACCATTCTCTGTACCTTTACGATGTGCCCCCTAAATTGATAGGGATATTTAGTGTGTGCCTCGTAGCCTAGTTAAAATTGTGTAGCCACAAAAGCTCAGGTTGATGCACAAGAGCACCGCCTACTGTCTGCCTTGGCGTTGCTGTGCAAACCGTTTGGACTCTTCTCAGGATGAGGACCATGTTTTCACCCTCATGTGTCCCACAGTTTGTAACACAGCAGACGCTCAATACACATGGAGACTTTTCCTGATGAATTTCCCCTCAATTGCATCATCATTTGATCATGGGAATTATCTTGGCTGCTTTCAGCTCACTTGTCAATAGAGCTTGAAACATGCAAATTAAATGGTTTGTACCCTGAAAGTACTAGGTCCAGTAGAGCAAAGGACCTTTTTAGAGGCAGTACTTAATACTTTCCTTCGTATATTTGCTTTTGCTGGTGGATTACTGTGTCTGAGACTAAATTTTTCAGGAATATGCTATTGGTAAATGAAGCGCCATAGACTATGAAAAAAAATAGGCTCTAAAACGTGTAAGACTTTGATTTTCAGTAGCAGGTTTTTCAGATACAGCCAACAAAAATGTTGAGGACAGTGTTTGATAAGAGAAGGCACCTGCATTAACCACCTGTGCTCTCACAACGCTGACAATTTGTTTTCACAATCCGCGTCCATTCTGATTGTTATTGGAATCTCAACATTTTTGCCTTGGACACAGTGTGTGTGTGTGTATATATATATTTTTTTATCTTGTCCTTATAGCCTTTATATTTTCAATTATATTTATTTTTTTCTGTTTCTTTCCTGTATATTTTCTTATATTCTCATTATAATTTGCATTTATATTTCACAGTTTAATTTACAATTTTTAGAATGGTGAGCATAATTTTTCCTTATAAAATGTACCTGTTCATATGATTAGTGTTCTTCTGTAAGGTTTTTGAGAAAAAAAAAAAACCCTAAACAATTAGTTATTATGCAGGGAAAGAAATAGTTTCCCTTTAGCTAATTTAAATAATAATGCTCTCCCACTTAAGCAGCGTTCCTTTTCTTCCCAGCATTACAAAGAACATTCTTGACAATGCACAGATCTCATATTGTTCTCAGAATTCTTATCAGCAAATATATTTTCAGTTCTTTTTTAACTCGCTTCCTGTGTATAAGAAAAACCCTGCTGTCTAGAGGGGCACGCACTCCCTTTTTCAGAGCGGGGGTGTGTAGACTGTTGTATGTTATTGCTGTACATATAAGCCAGCCACTGACGAGCTTCGATTCACTGTTGTAGTGCTACGCTTCAGTCTGAGCTGGAAGGCATCTCTGCCACCAAGGAGGGCCGTCGGAATATGGGGTGGTGCCTGGGAAGAGGTAGACAGTAGAATGATTTCATTCCTACGTAACTGTAAGCCTGACTCAAGGGGCTTAAACGATGGCACGTAAGTCACGTAACGGGGACGCCCCATGGCTGGTTAGTGCAGGGGCCCCCAAGGTCTTCGCCGTCCAGGTTCCCCTAGCCTCTCCTGCAGCAGCTCCGGCCCCACCGCCAGGCACAGTCGGCCTCAGCAGCCACAAGAGGCCTTTGTGGCGTCCCCTGGGGACTTTTTCTCTGCTCTAACCACAGTCATGTCACCTGATCTGATCTATGCACATCACTGCCAAGGAAATGAAATCTCCTTCACTGGCTCAGGGCCGTGGTTCCCAGTGTGTCTGCGATGCAAATATGTAAAAATATCAAAGCCCAGGCCACTGAATCCACACTCCTGGGGGTGCGGGGTCAGGACGGCAGCGTTTTTAGAAGCTCCCAGACCGCCACATGTGCAGGCAGGTTGGAGGGCCCTGGCGCAGCCTGAACAGGCTCCCCTCTCTCCGCTGGGCTGGCGGCGCTTCGCCCAGAGCCCTTGACCAGGCGCACGGAGCCTCCACGGGGTCAGAGTCCCACCAGCAGGGACCCTGGAGACGAGGGAGGGGGTGGGGGTGGGTAGGAAGCCAGCAGTCACTGCGGAAGCCGGCCCTGGAGTGAATGCGCCTTATTTTGAGTTCTGCCGTCTCTACCCAATTGTGTGACCTCTTCATGACTATGACTCTGCAAAGTGAAACCGACACATAAAATGGGCAGCGTCACTGAACAATTACATGGAAAGAAGTCCATACAGGTTCCTAGCACTCTGCCAGCCAGCACGAGGCAGGCGTGTGGCAGGGAGTCCTGGGACGCGGAGACGTAGACGCCATTGGTGCTGTTGTTTACTGATTATTATTATTATTACAATGATGGCTGGGGAGGATGGTGGCAGTCAGCAGGTCTCACCTCTGGTGGCACTATCGAAGCACCTCGGGGACTGTGACAGACACCAGGGCCTGGCCTCGCCCAGCCCAGGTAAACCAGGCATCGGTGTTTTTACAGATTCCTGATGTGCAGGCGTGCTGAAGTCCTCTGGGCCAGGGGCTAGGAGTGCATGGGGCGAGTCGATGTGGTCAGTTTGCCTGGCTCTCCCAAATGGGCCAATCGGAATCACTGCTGGACCCCGGGAAATGAGGTTTTAGAGCTGGTTTGGGGGATTCTTTGCTTGCTCGATGCCAGACAAGTTCTCCTGTCACCTCTGTGTAAGCGACAGAGCTTTCTTCCAGCTATTTCATTTACACACATTGTTCTCAAAGTGGATTAATTAAAAAGGGTCCAAGTGCCGGTTGTTTCTATTTAAAGTCTATACACAGCACGTTAGTATAAAAGTTGTATTCTATTTACTGTGCTTATTTTTAGTTTTCTGTGTGTGTGAGTTATGCCATTCATTATCGTACAAAGTGTGTGTTTCATTAGCTACAAAGCAAAACCAGTTATGATGTCTTATGTGGAAACCTGCTTTAACCGTTCTCCCAGCTCTCTGTCAGCTTGCCTACGAGTTCTGATTTTTAGGTGCGTTGTTTACGAGGCCATGGGTATGTTTTGTCATATGTTGAAAGATTAGATGGCTATAAAAATAAGATGGTGACTAAAAAGCCACAAACATCTGTTAAAGATGTTTTCCAGGCCCAGCGTCTCATCAGAGGGAAACACGGTGCATTCGGACGGTGGGCAGCTGATGGCGCCGCACCTCCGGGAACCGTCGTTTATGGGACACGCTGTCCTGTGGGCTGTGGGTCTGGCCCCTTGGCTGAGTGTCACAGCAATCGTGGGGCCACACTCGCTACGCCTCCTCTAAATTCCACCACAATTCTGTTGCGAATTGTGTGTTTTACAGAACGGGGGCTCACCATTAGTGAGGCCTGTCTCACTGAGAGCATTAGCTCCTAGGAAGGAGGAAAGGTCTGGAAGCAGCAGTGTGGGCTTCCCAGTGCCTGCCACACGGAGGAGCACGTCAGGCTGAGCTCTGGGCAGTGACAGGGACACGGGTGCTGCCCACAGGCTCCTGTTCCCGAAGGATATGTCACATGAGGGACATGTGCTGACCCAGTTAAACCGGTGACCCCATCTGACCAGGGCACAGACAACTGCCGGCTCTGGTCGCACATCTGTGTGAACAGCCTGGGCTGGGGCGAGGCGCTGGGTCTCGGAGCCGCCCACTCCTGTGGCGACAGCAGGGCCCGTCCCTAGCAGGCTCATCAGATGCACTTCTGACGGTGGGATGTTTTCTCACTCCATCTTCCTGATATCAAAAATGGCTCCTGGAAAAAGACAAGACCTTTGACAATGGTGAGGTTTTAAGTTTTAGAATAACATGAAAGCAATTTTAAAAAATTTTCTTTTGACTTTTCAGAAGGAAAATTTCCAACCTGCAGAAGCAGAGAGCCTGGGATAATGGATCCCCATGTATTCACCTTTTTCCCGTTATAACCTCCCCACTCCCCCAACCATAAAACTTGGGAGTTGTTATATATGATGTGAAAATGATATTCAAGGCATAGATGTCATCCTGGTGGTAGGCACCTTTTGTATATGGCGTATTACAGAATTTGTTCACCAAGATGATGGTAAGATTGAATCATGGAAATCCTGTGAGCAAAGACGTTTTTATTCGAGGCCAGGGCTCTTCCAAGTGTGGCGCCAGGAGCAGGTCAGGCCCACACGTTCCGCTGCGGGTCTGTGATAAGGCCCGGAGCTGGGAGGCAGCGTGTAGACATTTCATAGCGCTCCGGCGGCACATCTAAGTGCAGGGTGTCTCTCAGGGGGTTCGCTCTTCTTATATTTTACAAAGTACCAGTCAGCAGCACATCGGGAACACACACCGTCTTTCACTACAGATAGTTCGAGAAGCACTCTTTTAAGTAGAGCTTCTGTGATTTTTGTCCCTCAGGGGACATTTGGAAGTCTGGAGATATTTTGAGTTGTCTCCACTTGGAGTGAAGTGGGGTGTGCTGCTGACATTTAGTGGGTGCACAGGACAGCTCCCCCAAACAGAATGAGTTGGCTCCAAATAACCTGGGGCAGAGGTTGAGAACCCGCCCTGGGCCAGGGGGCTTTGGGCTGCTTTGTGCCTTGTCTAAGGAAGGATTCAAATGGGTCCTGCCAGGGTGCAGGCTGGGGAAGGTTTTCCTTACACTGAGGGCTCTATAAGCCCCTTTGGGAATTAGATATTTTGCAGATGGAAACATTGGAGGGTTAAGTGACTTTGCCTCAAATTTAAAAATATAACACAGCCCTTTCAGTCACAAGCTGCCTATTTCTTCTCTGCCAAGATTTGTGGCATGTCCAACAGGGAAAGTCAGCCACTACTGTGGCAGCTGAGAACATGGAAACTAGAAATTTATATATTTTCTGTTTACTTAAAAATTATATACTTCAGAAATTCACACCAAATCTCTGTTTCATGAGGTTTTTAAGATTTTCTTTTAAATTTATAAATAGGAGGTGCTCATCCAGCAAAAGCGGATGAGTTCATTTTTGTGAACTCTCACAGAGTGAATATTAATAGCTATAAGGTACTTTAAGCTAGAAAAAGTAATCAGATGAAATTAATTTGGAACAAAAGGTAACTTTTCTACCCTAACACACGTGTGTTGTGCCTATGAACGAGAGACGGGGAGATTCCTGTGTGAGTATCTTCTCTCAGATTGCATTTGCTGTCCGGTGGCTCACAGGGAAGCCATTTCGTTACCAGTGAGGACCCTGCCCCATTACAGCTTTGAGCAGGATAGACAGAGAAAAGGTTTGTCCACCAAGTGGATGCGTAAGAGAGAACAGCCGAGGAGCCTGGGTTTCACTCACAGATTGGACCTTCTTTTTAGCAAACTGTTCATATTGATTCAGAATCCTGCAGGCTGTGCATCTGCACACTCGTGCCTGTTGGCCGAGTTCATTCCTAATTCTCCTTCCCTGACTCCTCTGGGTCCGACCTCCACGGCCACGAACACGTAGGAAGCGTCGTCCTGTGACTCCCTGACACTGTGTACCTTGAACTCTGACTACAAGGGGAAAAGCTGAGTTGTTAGATTTTGTGTTTATGCTTGTGGCCTAACGTGACAGCCGCTGTGGGCAGTGCCTACAGCGTGTAAGGATCACGTGCCTACGGCGTGTAGAAAATGTCCCCAGGATTGTCCTTGTCTTCAGGAGTCTTTGAAGTGGGGCGCGTGTGTTTTTTCCCTCCTGGAAAGCCAATTTTAGCTACATTAAGAGGAAGCCTCCAATAAATTTCTATTTCAAAGAACTTTCCAAACCCTCCGAGATTGATAAAAAACATGACTTTGTTTCTACAGAGCCCTCTCAAATGATGGCAAAAATAGAACGTTTGAAGTTCTTTTCTATAGATGGGCCTTAGTAGCACAGAAATATGGCTTTTTATTAGCTCCCTCCCAAGGTGCAGGGTGTCGAGCTCTATAAATCCTACCTTCTGAATGAATTCTGCCAAATGCTGCTTAATTAAAGCTAGACTGATTAGGCTGCTGATTAATTCTGCCTCTGACAGATCACACAGATTAACTGACAAATAGATGGCCCCATTTGGTAACAGTTACCCAGTTATGATGACAAAGGACAGGCTATTTGTCAGTTAAACTGTGTAATCATTTAGAAACAGAATTAATGAAGAACCTAATCATTTTGTCTCTAGTTAAATCCAGCTCGTGGGTTAAAATGTCTAATTTATAGTACGTGTTCTGCTTGGGAACAGTGTGACAGCCTCCATCACACTTCATTGACTCAGATTTGGCACCTGTATCATAGACTCTACTGGGGGGAAGATAGAGGAAGGGGAGCAATGGCGGTAGATGTGATTAATGATAAAACGATGTGAGTATATGAGTTCTTTGTGGGGGTGGGGGCTTTGAAAGCTCAGTGGTACTCCGACTTGCTTGCACTCTCCAGCCACACCAGCTGCAGATGGCTTTCTGGTATGTCCTCGGGAAGGTGGTAGTGAGCTCGGCCTCAGCTCTGCTGCCTGGCCTGACAGTAGAAAGTCAGAGCTTGTTAGGGCTTCCCACGCTTGCTGTGTCACGTGGTCCTTGGCTGTGTCAGCCACTGAGTCATTACCTAACCGCCACTGTGATCAGCGAACCTAACGGTAAGGGCAGGCAGTGAAAATTAGAACTTGAAGTTCCCTTGCACACAAGCGTGGGTTCTTTTGGACTGAGGAGTTACGGCGAAGTACACTCAGGAATGCTTTAGAGGCAACAAAGATTTTTTCATATTTTTCAGAGAAACGGTGTAGGTGTCTTTGTAAGAGTCTTCCCTGTACCCTCAGCTGGGTGTCTGTACCCAACTGTGAGGGTGGCCTTTCTTCTTCGTGGCTGATTGGGAGCAGTGGGAAGAATCAGTAAAGAAGGGGGAGGTAGGTTTCTAAGGCAGAAAGTGCATTTCTTTCCTCTTAACGTCAGTTGGTTTGTTACAGCTGAGATGAGTGACCACAGCCTCCTGGCTCTGCTCTGGTATGAAAGCTGTTACTGAGCAGGAACTGTCTGGCACTTGGCACCGTTCCCTCTCGCTTGGAATCCCTTCGAGGGCATGGGGGTCCTTCCAGGGAGCACTGTGAGGCCGCCCGTCAGGATTCTCCCCCTGCTACGGTATCTTCAGGAAAAGTATGGACTGTGTAGGTCCGGGAGTGCAGGAGACAGATATGCGAAGGGCACATGCGCTTTCTCCTGAGGCACTTCCTTGAGGCTGAGGACTGGGAACCTTCATTCTAGACCGACAGAGAGGCGTGGTGTGGAGTCCCTGGCTTCACATGGTTCTTTGTGGAGGAGTCCAGGCAGGTACAGAACTGCTCAGTCAAAGGGCCCCTCTTTTAACTGTGACTCTCAGACTTTTTTGTTAGGGGCCTTTAACGGTATAAATTTCAGCCCCCACTTTCTTGCCAACACACACATAGAAATTTGATGATTGTGTAGGACAAAACAAGTAAGTGACGGTGATAATATTTCAGTGACATCTGTAAATGAAGTATATGGAATTAGTCACCAGCAGTATCTGTAAATCTTTGAAAAATATCAATGAATGTGTGTGTTTGAGACATTGATTATTCAATCCACGCCAATGTATACTCCACATGTGGGTTTTAAGCGTCTCGTGATCACCCATATACCGGCCGGGAACCTCTGAGTACCCATTGGGCAGTCTCTAGGACACCTATCTAGACAGTATCTCCCAAGAGGGGATTTGAGAATGAGTGAGAGGGACATTGGTTCTCAGTGGTGCTCAGACCTTGGTTTTCACTTACTTCCTTTCCGTGACACTTCCTCTCAGATGACATCCAGATAGTTGGTCCTGTCATAGGTGGTTCTCTGCCGGACATTTAACCTGCCTTTGGCAGTTGCCACAGTGAGGTGCCATTTTACAGATAAATTGCGGGAGAAAAGCCTTTTTTTCTTCTCATATATATTAGATTGATGTATTTTTATATGTTTTTAAAACATAAGTTTAAGTAAAACATTTGGATATAATAAAAGCCTACTAAATAGTTCCAGCAACTCCAAGAAATTTTTGATCTAAATACTTAGAACTACACTTTCCTTTTCAAGTTTTTAAAAAACTAGGCAGTATTTGAAGAAATAATAGGTGCCAAAGGTAATATAATATGTGAAAAGAGATTGTGTTTATTCAGCCTAGCCGGGAAAAGCAGTAAACATTATATATATTTCTCGGACCGCCAAGAAAATGTGATTTTTTTTTTTTCTGTGGACTGTGAAGTCATTTGAAAGCTATTTTCTACATCTTGAAAGTCACACATACAGAGACTTCCATTTCTGGCAATATGGTATACTTCCTGTGCTGGAGAAGAGGCCCCATACAAGACACCTATAGATCCCGGATAAAATAAAGCAAGCGGCAAATATCTGAACTTGTAAAAAAGTAAAAGTAATCCCTGGGATCCAGCAAACAGACCTGAAGCCAAACTGAACATCAGTGATGGGGTCAAGGTGAGGATGTGGTGCCTTGTAGGGTGGTTGTCAGTGTCGGTAAACCCCAGACTTGGTTTTTAATGGACAGAAAAGGAGACAAGCTCTGGGTTCTATACAGGGCAGGATGAAGCCGCATCCGCCGAAATGCTGGGACCCTGGAAAGGCTGTGCTCAACATGAACTCAGGGGCTAGAACTCATCTACATTTGGCAGATGAGATCCTCGGGCATTTAACTGTCTTGGGGTAATTGCTGGCTAGGGGAAGCGTTTTCCTTTGGCTTTGTAACCACAGTGCTTCCCTTCAGTGTTTTGGAGCTCAGATTTAAAATACTTGACTGACCAGAAAACCCCAAGGCAAGCAATCAATTTCAAATGGCCTTTGATTTATAGCTTCCCTGAGGGCCTGGCAGAAGCAAACACACAGGCTGTCTAGAGGGACTTAGCCTCAGTGTAGGGGTCACAGGACTCTAACAGGTAAGGACCACCAAACATGAGCCCCTTATCCCAAATTACAGAGACACCCAAGGGAACAAGGGCCACCGTAGGAAACAGGAACCACCAAGAGTAGAACTAGATACAAAAATCTGAAGAGAATGGTTTATCAGATGAAGAAAATGACATCCACGCCTAGAGTATTTTTAAATAAGCATAGCAACATGCGTAAAATATAAGATTGTATCCAAAAATTAAGCATAATTGAAAACCACCACATAAAAACTTATGGAAGTAAATATATGATAATGGAAATTAAAAATTCAAATGATCATATTAACTGGCAAGTTATTCAGACCACACGGGAATGGTGAAGAGAGGCTAAGAGACGTGAAACACAGCCTATTATACATCTAACTGTATTAGTAGACATCATTCAACAATAAATGAGAAATAGTCATTTGTAGTCAAATAAAAAGTTTACCCTCAACAGATCCTCAGAAGGTCAGATATGTAAGAAAGCAAGAAAAGTAAAGAAACTGAAACATGTGTACAGCCAAACCACACTGTATAAAATAGCAATAATTCCATAGTAGGCATTAAAACTCAAGATACAAGTAAGATGCTGCCACACATAACATGTGAGGCAGACGCACCTCCAGGGCGTTAGGAGGAGGGAAAAGCAGAAAAACTTCAGATTGTAGGAAAGGTACGCATAAAAATGTTAAGGATAACCATTAAAAGGAGAAAATAGATGTCATAACTTCTCTAATAACACAGGGAGAAATGATCAATCCTAACTATGCAAGAAAATGTCAGGGAAAAACTTAGAAAACAAGCAAGATCATAAGCAGTGCACAAAATAAAATGTAAGAAATATAGTCAGATATATTATTAATGACAATAGATATGAATAAATATATTCTATTATAGAAATATATCAATAAATGATAATATTAGGAAGCAAAATTTGCTATCTTAAAAAAAGTGATATAACTGGTTTAAAAAATCCAGTTTTATACTTAACACCTAAGGATATAGACTGTTTGAAAGTAAAAATATGTATTAGGTTGGTGCACAACTAATTGTTTTTGCAATTATTTGTAACCTCTTAAGCCACAATAACTTTTGCATCAACTTAATATATATATCAGGCAAATACTAATTTTATTTATTTTTTGCCTCTTTTTAAGGTCCGAGATATAATTGTCATATAATATTGTGTGAATTTAAGGTGTGGAAAGTGTGGATCTGACACCGCTATAGCTTCAGCTACCACCCCCATCATGTCACATAATCATCCTTTTTGGTGGGGAGAACATTTCAGATCTAGTCTTTTAGCAGCTTTGAAGTATACAGTACAGTACTGTTGACTATAATGACGATTCTTTGCCGAAACTCACTCATCTTTAACTGCAGATTTGTACCCTTTGACCAATATCTCCTCAATTCCCCAACCTCCCAGCAAATACTAATTTTCAAAGGCTCTTATAGCTATATTAAGACCAAATTAATTTTAAGGTAAAAAAGACTTATTGCAGATAAAGAAGGTCACTTCAAAATGATAAAAGGTCCTAATGTCCAGGAACGTAATACTTTTAAACTTAC
Organism: Hipposideros armiger; assembly: GCF_001890085.2. Taxonomy (NCBI): domain Eukaryota; kingdom Metazoa; phylum Chordata; class Mammalia; order Chiroptera; family Hipposideridae; genus Hipposideros; species Hipposideros armiger. Next base: position 7,544,296 of record NW_017731351.1, read on the forward strand.
ATACAGTCATCATGTACCTAATGAGAGTCTCGAATTTGTAAAAGACAGAGACAGGATTACAAGAATGCACTGGGCTTTGGAGTGGAAAGGGGCAATTCTTTCTGGGGAGCTCTGTGGCCGTTCCTGGGAAGGTGCGCCCACTTCTCTGCGTACAGATGGAGGGAATCACACTCACCTGGTTGAGGCACACACGTGCCCGTGTGCTCAGAGCCACGCTACCCATCACTGGAGGACGTGTATGGACAAGCTGGCACAGCCGCTGAGTGTACCACCGACCACACAAAGTTAAACATGAGTGAGTGGGGGCTAGAAGCTCGAAAAGATAATGTTGAGGAAAAAGACGTTTCAAAACAGCTCGCAAAGAATGCATCCGGTATGATACTGTTTACATAATTTTAAAAGGCAACATAATACTGTCTTGTGGAGAGCTCCGTCGTACAAATGCACTGAAAATACAGAGGAAGGCAAGGGGTGATGGGCCCGTTTCCGGGACAGTTGCCATCTCTGAGGTGGAAGGGGCTGCAGTGAGGGTTGCTGGGGGAGGAGGGAACGCCCACACTGGTGTTGGGTATTTACACCCCGTTTTGTAGGTGAAAAATTTTACAATATTCTCTTAAATACTAAGGAGAAAATATAACTTGTCTACACAACATGAAATTAAACATATACTATACCTCAATCCAAAAAATGTGTTTCTGAAGATATATTTGAAAATAAATCTTATTGCCACTTTGAACAAATCATTTTATAGATGCACTAGTTAGTAACTGGCCAGCTGTTTCAAGGGAACAATGCTAAATTATGCAATTCATTCAAAGGTAAAAAGATGGTGATATAATAAGTTGCTGGTATCAAAGATGCCTCAGGGTTTGGACATTTTTTTCTTTTCCTAATTTCTTTTCCTAAAGAGTCCGTGATCAACAATAAAAATGCCGCATTTTAAAAAGTAATTTAGATTTTATAAAACACCCTACATAGAAAAAAGATCAGACCATAGAAAGGCAGATGTCAAAATCACAATTGAACTCCAGCTGTTTACACTAACCCCCAACTCGGTTGAAAGTTTGGATCTGATGTCCCCATTCCCAAGAATCCTTCCAAGACGGTAACCAGTGGGTACCATCTAGGTCAGGGTCCCAGACTTCCTTGGTCCGATGCCTTTAGGGCGGCCGTAAATTGTTCTGACACCCAAAAACCTAAAGAGGACTTCAGTCAGGAAGTAGTGAGACCACGGCAATCACTCAGAGGCCAGCTTTCCAAAGCTGTGACTTCAGGACAGACCTGTGGATGTCCGGGGTGGGACGCCCTGAATCCGGAGCCGTCAGATCGCCCGGCCCAGGTGAGGACTGTTATTTTCTCCGTAAACAGATTGATGCTGGGTGGCGCCCGGTGGGCACCAGATAAAATGCGCCGTGGTCCTCTAGGCCCAGAGCGCGCTGTGCTGCAGGGACTCACAGGGTGTCTTCGTTGACTCTGCAGGAGAAGCCGTACAAGTGCTCCGACTGCAGCAAGGCCTTCAGCCAGAAGCGCGGCCTGGACGAGCACAAGAGGACGCACACGGGGGAGAAGCCGTTCCAGTGTGATGTGAGTGGGCGTGCCGCCGCCTTCCCGCGTCCTCCCGTAACGCGAGGCGTTTGTGCGCGTGTGTGTATCTGCACGTGTGCGTGTTTTGCATTGCTCGTCTGTTTACACCTTATGATTGCATAATCCACGGAACCACACTAGATTTATTCATCCTGGTTTACTGGCAGCAAGTTAGCTGATTTTCTTTAAGAGATGCGTGTACCCTGTGTCAGGGCAATTGAGTTGTTTTTCCAAGGTGAACGCATGTTGAGTCCAGGCAGTTCCCACATGATGCCCAAGTCTGACAGGTTCATGACAGTTAAACCGGAGATCTAACTGGTCACAGATTTTATTTATTCTGTTAGAGCCAAACAATGAATTTCGAAAGCATGCATAAACTCCTTTGTTTAAAAAATGGTACTGCAGACTGTTTAGAATTCCATGTTATGACATTTGAATTGAAACAAAATTATCGACCTAGTTTTTTTCATTATTTATGAAAGGGAAAAAAATACTCCCATTTTCAGTAAAACAAATCTGAGCATTGATTGATTTAGGGAAAAAAAAGGCTTCTCAATGAACAGTGTCACCATTCTCCTGTGACATCCTGATAGTTGTGTTTGGGGAAACACTTAAATGCTTGCTTCTATAATATACAAATAACAGAAAGAGGAGCTTGAAAGCTGTAATGTGTGGAACCGCACAGCACAGCACCCCTTTACACGCTGACGGAAACTCGAGTAGGGAGTCCCATCGGCACGCCCCAGATGACCAAGTGTGGGGCAGGCCGTCCCTAGGAAAGGAAGCTCACAGACACACGATGTTTTCCTTGTCCTTCAGGGAAACTTCTGTGGTGAGGTTAAGGCAACAGTGGAGTCCCGGCAGGCCTGCTCGTAAAAATACCTTCATCAAAGCAAACTTCTTTAAGGAAAGACTACCGTGGAGACAGAAGTGTGCCCGGCGGGGCCTGCCCATGGCAGAGCTTTGTTTTGGGATTTATTATGTACTGGACTAGCCCCTCACCTCCTGTGCCTTTCTGAGTTTCTTGCTGCTGTGAATGGAAAACCCTCCTGCTCCATACACAGCGAGTGCAAACTGTTTGTCTGCTTCAGTATTTTCACAGGCTTCCTCTCATTCAGAGCCTCGGGTTTCCTACCAGCAGTTTTGGAGGCCTGGCCTCTCTCATTAGGCGTCGCATGGTGTTTTCACAGCCTCCAATATGCCTTATTCTACCAGTGGATGTGCTCTTGAAGAAGTTCATGGAATTTTTGTAAATAACACCAAACTTTGAGTGAAACTTCAGTTTTAAAAGATTTCCGCTTCATTTCCATTTATGAGCTGAATAAGGCTGCCTCACGTCTTCTTGTGTTGATATAATATTTTCAATTATTGGGCTGTCGAATGTGTGTTGAGCTAGGTGGCGATGTGCTAGAGCTGACATGAAGTAACGGTGTTCGTTTCCTTAGTTAAATGAGGTGATACACTAAGAAATAAAGAACTGGAATAGTGGGTAAGGATCCTGAGGGCATGTTAACCTTTTACTTCACAAATAGGATGAGGCTGAAGGGTCACTGGTGGGCATGTCTTATGCCCTCGAGGCCACAGGCATTTTGTGTAAGAGGGTTAATAGGAAATTGTGACTACATTCCACCACGGGGAGAAAGCTGCTGTTTTCCGGGGTGGTTTTTCTAGAGATATTTAACTACTATAGCTGGGGGAGGGGGGTGGTTGGGGGCAGAGACACATATTAAGTGCAAATCACTCTTGGGAACTATAATTCATTTGCTTTACCCTTTAGTTTGGAGTTAAATTCCATTTGTTTCAAGACATTTTTTTTCCTTTGCCCGTTAGTACATCCCTGATAAGAGGAGCTGGCTAGTGTTGACTGTATCATGACACACTGGTGTGGGTGCAGGTTTTCCGGCGGAATATGACGGTTCTCTGGGTCCCTTCCAGGTGTGTGACTTGGCTTTTAGCCTGAAGAAAATGCTGATCCGACACAAGATGACTCACAACCCCAATCGCCCGCTGGCAGAGTGCCAGTTCTGCCACAAGAAGTTCACCAGGAACGACTACCTCAAAGTGCATATGGACAACATCCATGGCGACCCCGGCAGCTGAGGTGGCTGCGCGGGACGAGGCCGCTCGGAAGGGCCAGCAGGAAGCCCCGATTTCTGCCGCCTGATGAGCACGGCCGAGGTTGCCAGCGCCATTCACTGGCCTCACAGTTCTTCTCTGCCTACCTTTATAGTCTGTAGATACATGTGCAGAAAGAAAAACCCTACTTTTCTCAAGAAATGGTACAAATGGAAAAAATTAACTTTGTAGCCTTGCAAAATCCTACTTGTGCTCTGCTTTACAAAAATGGAGTCATGACTCTCCTTGGCCGTCTCCTGTACTGAAGTTCATTAACATACTCCCTATAAGCCTCTTTATTTTATTGTTACCCTTGTGTGTGAGTGTATGTGTGTGCACATGCGTGCGTGTGTGTCACTGTGGCCGGTTATTATTAATTTAACCATAAAGAAATGAAGACTCACTGCACATAAGGATAGGGGCAAGAGTTTTCAAAGTCCCAAGCCTAACAGGATAAAACCTGCTACTTTGTGAAACAACCCAAAAGTTCATCTTTAACAGCTCCCTGCAACAGGTCAGTTTAAAATAAAGCGGTATTTAAGAATGAAAACACCAATTAATATACTACTTTTTGGACAATCCTTAGGAAACATTACTTGTTCTCATCACTGGGATGCAGACATGCA
>NW_017731351.1:7549600-7586654 GCF_001890085.2 Hipposideros armiger
AAGTGTTTGTAATTGAACACGACTGTTCCTGTGTCATTTGAATATAAAAGGACAGCTGTACAATTGGTGGTGCGCATTATTTAAACACGTCCGCGCATTCCTTTGGGTGCTGCCTTCTCTAGACACTACATATCCTGATTACATGATGAATATGAAACTGGAAAGGAAGCCAAATACCAATTTTGTACAATCTCAGTGACTCACAATTGACAGGGCTGCTAGGCAAAGGCCCCTTGACCCCCACATTGTCACCGTGCTGCAGTCAGGTGACCCGGAAGAGGCACTGGGTCTTATCAGACTGGAGGTTTGAAGTCGGGGAAAAGTTAGGAAAACCCACCGGTCCGCTGTCCTGTCTTTTCAAAGCACTGAAAACCAAAACAGATCTTTAGAAGACTATTTGTGTGCTGTCACCTTTATCCAACAGCTGTTTATGTATAAACATTTCAGATACATTAACATTTGTGTCCTGCAACTTTTATATCACTTAGATGACACTTTTTTTTAGGATTGAGAAATTAAGACCATAAATAATCACTGAGGGAAAGTCTCCCGGGTGACCTGGAGTACAGGCACCACCTCGAAGTGTCTTTCTCATCGCCTGCTATGAGAGAGGGGGCTCAAGCGCGCTCTGGGGAAAGGACAAACGCGGGTCCCCGGGCGGCCAGGGCCAAGCCATTTCAGAGGTGTCCAGTGTCCAGGTAGGTTCAGATGGCCCTGCAGAATTATTAGCTTTCAGCACTAACACTGACGTATCTACGATTGGATTCCTTCTTGTCTCACAATCGCTGCCTTGAATCATTTTCCTTTCTCCCCTCCCCTCTTCTCCTTTAGCTGTTGGCTTTTTAGGGCACCTCACCATTAACCATGACCAATAGTGGCAGCATAAGACTTCGTTGGCAGGCAATTCACTCTTGGGTTGCACAGGACAGTGAAAATGCTACTTTGAAGAAACATGTATGCATGCATGTGTGTGCCTGCGCACACGTGTGTGCGTGTTCGCAGAGGCCTACTTGCATTGTGATGCTTATACATGCAAGTACATTACTCTGCTCCGAAGTCTTCGGACCTGTTGCAGCCAGCTCACAGAGCAGTGAGCGCATGGATCACGAGGTCTCACAGCCTAGTCTGTGTTAACAGTGCGGCTGCCTCTCCCAAACCCAGAAGGGAGCGGGCAGAGGAGACAGGTACCGTGAACACCCATGTTTCCCTTCACAAATCTAAATGATCCTTGGAGTTGTGACTAGATGGAAATGAATAGGTAGGAGGAAACCTTCAAAACCCTAAGATTTTACCATTAGTGTTGAGGATTATTTGCGTGTATATAAATGTAGCATTTGTAAATGTGGCATTTTTATTTTATTAGAATCTTATCTAAATCTATATATGTCACAGCCACAATTGATGTCAGAATTGCATTTTACTGTAGAACTATACCTAGCACAGTTCTATAGTAAAATCCAAATGAACAGTTTAAAGTTGTTTTTGACGAAAGAAGAAAAACATAATTGCCATTACTGCCAGGCCTTATGCTTTTGTCATTTACTTCTAAGCATTTCGAGATGCTAACGGTTGGCCCAGTCCGTCTCAGGGCAGTGAGAGAATGCCTTGTTTACGTCTCGTCTCATTCTGGGTCAGACACACAGCATTTGAGAAGGGTCAGCAGCGAGAGCGAAAGGAGCCTGATTTATAGTAGCACGTCTGAGCAAGAATGTCATGATGGGCCACAAATGTCGTCTAAGGGTGATAAAAGTTATGGCTTATGTTTTAGGGACTCATGTTTTTTAAAGCGGTATTTCATTATCTTGGTGTCGCCATCCTGTGAGGTCTCCCTGATAACAAAGAATCTCATATCATCCTTACCCTCAGCCTCCAGTAGTGGATTTAGAAACGATGCGGCCATTTAACTTTGGTTTCTCAGAACCAGCTGGGGCCTGGATCTCTGGGCTGGCTGCCACAGCTCTGACTACCTTGGGCTCAGAACGATGTTAATTCGTTGTATGACAGCATAAAAACTAACTCTGGAGCCTTGAGTCCGGGCCATGTCAGAATATTCTAGATTCCTTAGGACCATGAACTAGTACAAAACGCAGCAGCTTTCTTACACTAAAATGGTGCTGCTGATCCAGTGTCCCAAGTTTATTGTCTTCCTTTAAAAAAAATGCTTAACATGATATTGTAAAACAATGTTCATATTTGTTACTGAATAAACTACCTAAATATTTGATAGCATGTTCAACTTCCTAATCCTGCAAACATTGAGGCAGTGAGAGGAAGGTTTTATTCCTTGGGCCTGTGCCAACTCGGCATATTATTATACATAGCAGGTAAGAACTAATCTAAGGTTTTAAGCACTGTTGATAATTCATATGCTGAAAATTGAGGAAGGATATAGGACCACAGAGACTTGATCGTCTAAATAGATGTGAAGGAGTTCATATAAAATACCCCTTTCTGACAAGAAACACTGGACTTACTAGGAGTTAATTACAGAGTGTGTACACACACACACACACACACACACACACACACACACACACACGCGCTCCATTTGCCTCTGCTAACCAGTATAAACGTGAAGAATACCTAGCTCACAGTGGACACTGATTCATCCCAGTACTTCATTTTCCAGTTTGTCTTAGAGAACAACAAATTATTCTCTGGTCCTTAGAGCTAATGTTGTCTGGCATCTTTTATATAATGTGTGACTGGCCTATCCCATTTTCCTATGAAACCTATTCTACAATAAAACCTTGGATTGCAAGTAACATGGTTTGCAAGTGTTAAACATTTCCTCTACACTTTAACTTACTAAACGAGTGCTGTCTTGCAATACGAGTAGTTTGCTTCCGGAATGAATTATGCTTGCAAACCAAGGTTACTGTATATGTGCATTTTAGATGTTTTTCTAATAAACAACCTACGGTAGGATTTTACATCTTTTATCCTGCCCGACAGCGCTGTCTGCTTTTCCGTCCTGCCTGCCTCACTCGCACCCAGCCTCCATCTGTATGGCTGGCGGGCTTGGATTGGAGTCCGTGTTCAGAGAGAAATATGTGTATTACACCTAACATGAAATTCATCATCATCAGAGTGCACATCTGATAAAAGCCTGCAGACGTCATCTGAGACCCTCCTTTGTATGGTTCTCGCTGACCAAAGGTGGCTGCTGACGCACAACCTGCAGTGACAGAGATTCCTTAAAAAGACTCGCAGGGGCTCGGGTACCATGGCTGCAAGTGCAACTGCCGAAGTCAGACGAATGCACCGCCAGTATTAGGGTTTAGTTGCTGAAACAATATATCCTCTGTTTATTCTTCAGTGCTTGATGAAGCCATGAACAAAAAGGGAAGTGATTGCCTCCAACTCTGTTTTTTCCCCTTACTAAAGCATTAGCATCTGGCGAGCTGAAATCGCCTTTGGTGAACAAAACAAGGTCTGAAATGAACTTCTATGAAACCGAGGCAAACTAGACAGTTCCTATGCTCAGTAGGAATATCAAGTTTGGGGACGGGAAGCAATACTGCATTTAATTGATTCTGAAACTTTTACTTAAATTGGCAAATCAATGAGTCTTCTCTGGAATGTTATAATAGGAATTAGGGATTCTGAAAAATTGGGTGGAAATGAGCCAATCACTACTTCGGACTGTCAGTCTAGTTTTGTTGTTGAAAAGAAGGGGAGCGTCTCCTGGCCTTTCCTGGTGATCAGGTCTCCACATGGGCACCTGAGCTCACCTCCCCACAAATCGTGTGGGTAGCTCTTTCCAGAGCCTAAGCCACACAAGCCAGTGTGAGTGCGACGCTTTCCGCCTCCTGCTCGGCTCATGGGAGCTCATTTCCTGTGCAGTTCCAGCTGCCACATACCTTCGGTGTAGTCTCCACTTTCACCTTGAGCTGGGTTCTGACAGTGACAAGTTGGTATTGTTCCCAGACTTAAATTATGATGTTTAGGATATTAAGCTGTATCCTCTCTACTCTGACTATAAAATATGAAATTGGGGCAGATGAATTTAGTTGATTGGGGTATTATTAGAGTAAGTATGTGAGCTGAGCCAATTGGCTTTATTCTGAGGAAAACGACCCCATCATTTCTGAGTTAGCGATGTCACCCCTAAGTGTTCTGACTCCATAAAGGGCATGTACTTTCTTGCTTACTGGGGATCCCAAGAAAGATGGTAGCACCAAATCCTAAGGATGGAAAGAGGAATTTGAAATGTATGTCCTCCAGACTGGAGTACACGATACCCTAAAAATGCATAAGTGGGAATGAAAATGTCAGCTAATGGTATTGAAATGTAAGAATTCAAATGTCTTTTCTAGGCTTGTATGTTATAGCAGAGTTTGGATTAAGCCTTCATCCCCTGACTTCTATTTTTCTCCTCTTACTGGGGATCAGTCACATCACACCTCTATAACACCGGTTCTGAACCTGAATTTCATACATTTTATATGTAAAAGCATGTGACCTTCTAAATGTCTGGCACATTCACTACGCCTTTATAGGGTGATTTACAGCAGGTATAGGAACATACGATGGTGAATATTAACATTCATCTGCACTGAGCAAGTTAAAACATGTTCGGTTCTGCCAAAATTAGCTGAATCAGAAAAATAAGTAAAATGTATTTGGGGAGGGGGAAGGGGGTGGGCAGTTGTTACTAACTTTAACCAAAGCCACTGAATTTGAGATGGGTGTTAACATAAAGTTCATAATCAGAGACAAATCTTTAAAAGCTTATTTAAATATCAAATTAATAGCATATTTCTACATTTCGCCTCCTTTATAAATAATCTTCGTAGCTTGTTTCCCAGATGATTTGTTGCAAATGCACGCACATATCATATGGGAATTTTGAAGGCACATACAAAAGTGAAATGAACAGTATATAATTTCATGTTTCAATCAGATATAAGATAATCAGCTATAGGCACAAAATACCCCATACACTACTGCTTTGACTAGGAAGTACTTTAACAAAGATACAGTGTAACAAAACACTGAGTTTAATTATAAATGTATTTTACCTTAAACTTAAAGCTATAGAACTCTGCAATTCTCTCCTACTTGGAAAAAAGGAAGGAAGAAAGAAAGATATAGAACAGAGAAAAGATAAAAATAAAGGAATTAAACCGATTTTAAACATGAAAAAGAACAAGAGATGAAAACTGCAATGTTTTCTCATTTATAGAAAGAAAAGGATGGGCATAAGAAAAAGGGTGGAAGACCCATGAATTTGGAAAGATGAGATACCTGTAACATCATTTATCAGCTGAATCATGGTGATTTCCTTAGTAATGAAATGATATTTAATAGTATCTACTTGTTAGTTTTATTGTGAGAGGTAAATCAGAAAATGCGTATAATTCTGCAAAGGATGCCTTTTCTAGTTGCTTCTGACAGAAGCTTAAAAGTGCTTGAGACTTTTTTCCTATAAGCATTTAAAGGGGCAAATGCTGCTTTAGCTGCATCCCACGAATTTTGATACGTTGTATTTTTTATTCAGTTCAAAATATTTGCTAATTTTCCTCGAGACTTACTTTTTGGCCCATGAATTATTTAGACGTATATTGATTCATTTCCAAGTACTTGAAGACTTTCCTGTCATCTTTCTTTTGTTTTCTTGTTTAATTCAATTATGACAGGAAAAATGCTTCAGATGCTCTCAATTTTAAAAAATTAGTATGTTTGTTTTATGATCGCAGCACCTAGGTTAGCGTTTGATTAAATAGCTGAGTACCAAAGCCTGTCCAAGTGGACACATGAAACTAACCATCACACCCACACTGAGCTTGGACTTGCTTTGGCCTGTGGGTCAGCAACTGACATGTGACAACTGATTGCACATTAGGTCTTCCCACCATCATTAAAGGAGTAGAGCCTTCTTGAGGAGTAAAGAGAACATGCAGACAGATCCACCTGTCCCACCTGAGTCCAACCTATCAGCTTATTGTGGTCACATGGTTGAGCCCACACGAGTCCACCTAAGCCTAACCACACACTTGTGAGAAACAATAAACGTTGTCACTGATTTAGGACATGATCTGGGTGGTGTTTTATGCAGCACTAGGTAACCAATACTGTCCCCTTGTCAATGTTGAGAAGAACCACCAATATGAGATGACAAATATGTTTTTTCATTTTCCAAAATGTTTATCCTCAGGTGAATGTTTAAGACTACCATATTTAAATTTTACGAAAGTGTATCCACAACCGGACTACACTCTGGGGGTATGTCTTCTAGCTGTGCACGTGCGTGTGTGAGTGTGAGTGTGCACTCATGTATTTGGAAGCTTTAAGCAGAAATGTCCTATGAAAGTTTTAAGTCACGCTTACCATTTTCTTAGGTTCTTATCACTGAAAAAATTATAATTGTCTCAAGATGAATTTCAGTTACTGAATTTCAGAGAACCAAGGTTTTAAAAGTATCTTTTAAAACAACTCACAAGATCCCGGTTAAAATTATTTTTAATATCCTTTCCATATGCTACGTGACAGTAGTTTTTATAGATTGTGAGAATTTGGGTAAGGAGGATTTACCTTGCGAAGTTTAAATGGGGAAGTCCTTAAGTGCTTCTCACTAAGAAAACTCCTGTTACTACCGTCAAATTTTTAAGCTTCATTTAACATTTAATTAGCAGAGAGAAAGAGCTGCTCAAGCAGTCACTGGCTTCTAGGAGTGAGATTCCATAGAAAACGTAAATAGTAAGTTCAAGAGCAACCAGCCTGCCTGGAACCCATTTTGCCTGTGAGTTGGGCGATTGCAGGGTTGGAACATCAGCTGCCAAGGTGGCAAGGAGTGGTTGCAGGTTTTGTAGTCAGTGTCTGGCTAAAACGAGACCGAGATAGGAGTTCAGTCCTTCAGGTTCACAGATGTCACACAGCAGGCTTGAGTCCCTGTGACCATCTCTAGCCCAGGCCATGCCACATATTATAGTCTCTGGGCCCAGCCTCCTCCTGAGACCCTGCACATGTGGAGACCAGGGTCTGAATGGTTGCTCAGGACGTGCAACAGTCAAATGTTGCACAGACTGTAGCTGCTGCAACTGACATGCCCTGGGGATGGCTCTGTTGGCTCCGGGACTCAGAGCACCCTTCCCAAGCGACTGAATTCCCTCCCATTTTCCATCGCTATGATGCTCAGAACCTTCTATCCCTAACGTAGCCCACGGTGCCCCCCGGCAGGCACCCCCATGCCTGCAGCCTGCTGCCCTCCGTCTCCTGCACCATCTGAAACATCTTCATCAAGCGCTCTCAGAAACTCCAGGTTTTTCTGAGTGTGTTCCCTCCCAGCTCTGCATGTCTCAGTGGTGGATGCTTTTTCTCTCCTGTCTCACAAACCTCAGAGTTGGTAGGTGGCATTGGTTGTAAAGGGTGCAAGATTGGCTTAACATTCGAAAATCAATGTCATTCACCACATTAAAGTAAAAAATAGAAAAGACATATCATCTCAGTAGACAAAGAAAAGCCTTTTGACTAAATTCATCATCATTATCTGGTATAATTCTTGGCAAACCGGGAATAGAGAGACTTTCTACCTGGTATAAACCATAAACAGAATGCAGTAGCCAGCACCATAGTTCAGATCAGCAATGAGGTGGGACGTGTGTTCTTACCGCTTCCATTACCACTGGGCTGGAGGTCCCATCAGAGCTATTTGCAGACAGCAAGATCGCCTGCGTAGAAAATCTGATAGACTAGTTCCCTTAGCAAGTTGTGGGACACAAGATCATTATATAAAAATAAATTCAATTTCCATATGCTAGGAATGAATAATCAGAAAACAAAACAAAACAAAATCATTTAAAATAGCACCAAAAATACAAAATACTTTGGGATAAATCTAATAAAAAATGTGCAAAATCTGAAAACTAAATACGGCTGAGAGAAATTTTACAAGACCCAAATAAATGAAGAAATACACTTTGTTCATGGGTTGGAAGACTCAATATCACAAAAATGACAATTTTCCTAAATTGATCTATAGATTCAAAACAATCCAGACAAAGATTTCAATGGGGCTTTTTTTTAAAGAAATCAATAAGGTGAATCCGAAATTCATATAGAAATGCAACTGATCAAAATAGCTGAAACATTTTGAAACAGAAGCATAAAATGGAGGACTTACACAACCTAATTTCAAGTTCTAGCAGCCAAGACAATACAGTGCCAACATAAGTAATAGATAAAAAGATCAACAGAACAAAATAAGAAGTCCCCTCACACAGGGACAACTGGTTTTTGATAAAGATGCAAAGGCAATTGAGTGGAGAGAGGGTTGTCTTAACAGTGCTGGGACCATTGGGGACCATGTAGAATCATGTGAGTGAGACAGCTCAGACGCAGGCCGAGCCATGGGTGCTGTGTTACGATTGCAAAGCCAGGAGACGCACGGACATATTTAATATAATTCTGATAAATGGTAACCGCTGAAAAACTTCCGAACAAACACAGAGCACAGCAAAACAAAGTTACCATATCTCAAGAGGGCATATTCCTGGAAAGTCCAGCATACATTAAAACTATGCAAAATGATTTATGTTTCTATATATGGTGATATTAAGCTCAGAGAGTTAGAACAGTGGCTGGTGCATCAGAGTTAGAGAACGGACCGAGGAAGGGCAGCTTCCTGACCTCGACCTCCTGCCAGACCACTTCTACTTTAAACACTCTCAAAGGCTCTTCAAACCTCACTCCTTCCAGGACACGTTTTACTCTGAGGAATCCGACTAGACGCCCAAGGCTCTCCACACTCATCTTCCCTGTGACGGAGAAGCCATAGGAGACAGGCCTGCTCTCCTGACCCGCAGCTCTGGTTCACCTGCCCACAGGCAAACCCACCCTTCTCTGCAGCCAAACACTGTCTCTCTCTCACTGCAAGACAACACATTTCAAAGTAAGCAGAAACCCTCTAAGACTGAGGTGCGGAGCCTCACCATTTGAGTTATTGGTTTTCATTGTAATTCAGGTACTCACAGGACTCCCCGCGTTGGTCCTCAGTCTTCTCTTGCTACCAGCGCAGTCAGCTGCAGTTCGCTCAGCGGCCTCCTGCGGGAAGTCAGGTAGACTCAATCACTAACCTCTGTGTGTTTCAATGAACATTTCCCATCGAATATCACTGTCAACTTGCATATTAACTGTAATTATTTTGATAACCTTATTCTCCATCCTGAAAACTGTGTGAGGCCTCATTTCACTATTTCTTTGTCTTTCAGTAAAACTACCAGATTCGATAAAAAAAAAATGCATGAAAATCCTGAGAAACAAGTTCTATCGTTGAGCAGTCCATTAGTTACATCTTACTACAAACACCCAGTGAAACCCAAAGGTCTCCACGGTGTGAAGTCAGCCAGGCCCAGGGCCTGGGGGGGCCCGAGGGCTCTGGAGAGACACGTGCGCCACAGTTAACAGTGAGACAGGGCTGCAGAGCATAACATCTTTATTTATTTTTCATAAACTTTCCATTTTCTAATGAGGATTTAGGGGGCTTAGGAAGGATTTTATTTGCGGAAATGTTTGCTAGGAGGGAGGTAAGAGTATTGAATGGCTGAAAAGCTCAGAAAGCCAAGGATGGACTATAATTCATGTGTCATCTGCTGGGTAATGTGGGATATTCATTTTCAAAAAGATTACAGTAAAAAGGTTCCATTCTAAGATGCTCCACATCTTAGAGTAAACCCCTAATATTTTCCTCCACATGTCAACTTCTAATTTCCATTAACGTTTTTAGGCTCTGGTCAGTGAGTTGGCGGTTTCCTTTAAAGCTAAAGCAAGTGTACACGCTCCTGATTGGGCGGGACGGCCGGGACGCGTCGGTGTAACGGTTCCGGCTAGCGGGCCTCTGGCTGCTGCACTCACTGCAGAGAACTAACTGGGCTTGAGCAGCTCTCCTGATGCATGCTTCCCAGCTTGTCTCTTTACTAAATCAGTCTTGCCACGTGCTTATGTGTCATGATTCCTACGTCCTCAGTGTTTCTCTCCAACCCATAGGAAGACGTCCCTCCAGCCCTGACAAGGGACCCAAACTTGATGGCCCACACTTCGGACAAAACAGATGGCCAAGCCAAGGAGTGTGTGTCATAAGACATGTAGGAATTTGGACCTCTCCAGTTAATCATAGTTCCTGGCTGACAAAAAAGTGACAATAACTGATGTGACCCTCTGAGGAACAATCTGGAACTTGAGCACTGGGGGAGTCTGGTTCATTTTCGCTCAGCTACAACTGCATTAACGAGTGGTGCAGATTGCCGCTCAGAGGGGCCCTTCATAAAGAAGAGTTTCTGGGACAAGTCCCACACTGTGAGACAGCCCCGAAGTCGTCCATTTTACTGGCTTCTCACCATGCAGTGTCGTGTCACCTGATGTAACACGCACAGTCCCCAGATGAAAGATAAGCGTGCCAATTTACCTGCAGTGCATTTTGCCTGTGTAGATAGCTGTATAACCCAGGTAGATCCTAGGAGGTTAATGTGTTAGCTTGAAACGTTTAAACTAGTTGTCTGCTTTGGTAAAGTGCAGTGGTGGATGCGACCCCTTCACCGGTCCTGTGGGACGTGCAGTCCCTGCTCTTTCAGATGTGGCCTGGGTGTAAGTGGCCTCCCCTCCTAAGATGATGTCATGATGAGATGGGCATTTTCCTCCTTAGAGAAGGTAAGTGCTCGCGCGCGCGCACGCGCACACACACACACACACACACACACACACACACAGCACACCTGGGAAGGCACAGGTCCGTGTAACGCAGTACAGCACATCTTCAGGGCAGCACGGGTGGCAGAAGTAGGACCCACTGGGGCTGCGAGGAAATGTCACAGTGTCTGTCCATAGCTGGTTCTGAAATGCAGAAAAAGAATAAGCCTAATTAATTTTCCACACAGAGATTAACAGCAGTCTCCTGACTCAGTCCACATATCAGCAAGTCCCATGTCACATAGTGAGCTGAGACTTCTGCAAGGTGGAGAGGCCTCGTGTGGCATCCTGCCCACACATCTGCTTCCAGCAAATCGCCAGGCGTTGCAGTCAAGCAGACTGATGGGTTGTTGTTTAGTTTCGATTACTGCATCTCACACGATACACACATGGCTTAAATAGCCTCTATAAATAAATCATGGGTTAACAATATCAATAATGCAAGTAAAATCAACCAAGGAAATAGTGCTGCTGATGCCAACTACTACCATCACCTCTGTCAACCGCATTATAAGATAAGAGCAATGATTATCTAATCAGATCTCCTGAGATACATATTCAAAACATTTCAGAGATGGAGGACACATTCAAATATAGGCATTTTTTTCATATTCAAAATAAATAAGGTGTAGCCAAGTATGAAGAATTGGTGAGATTCTAAGTACTCAAGTCATATAGCTCTGAATTTATTTTTTCAGTAAAATTTTAAACCTAACTATCATAATTACATGTTTTTTTTTTTCACTCTTAGAAAGCTAAGGAGTCATACGAGAGTCATAAATGAACTAAGGTATTCACTGATGGAGGGTCTTAAGTAGAGAGAAGGCCCCATTTTTCATGCAGAAACCTCATGCTACGTTCAAACTGCAGCCAAACCCCAAATGATAACCAACAAAATATTAAAACCAAGACTGTGTCAATGTGAACTTGGGTGGATGTGATCTAGGAGTGTAGTGAGATATAGTGCAGTGTGGAGCACGTTGGGCAGAGCTATCACATTGTCACCTGTAAGCAGGCCCTAAAATTCAGGTAAGTAATAGTGGAGCCTCTGTGTCCTGGGCACTTGCTATGAGCTCAGGCCCATTTTACCCTCGCATTAGACAAGGAAGCAGACTGTGCCCTTTATACAGATGAGGAAACTGAGGTTTAAAGTGTTAGATGGATTTCACAAGCTGATAAATGTCATCCCTGATACTGGAATCCATATTAGAAATTTGGTTCCATCAGAAGCAGAATCAGATGTGAAATTCCAGGAAGCAAATATTCCTTCAATATTATAAAGAGTTGAGAAGAATTTGGTCTGTCAGCTGTTTGAGTAGGGTGCTTCCACAGGATGGCTTCTTCTTTGTGAAGATGATGGTGGAGCGTGGCTGGTTCTAGTCTGTGATGTCACAGAAGAGGGCTCAGAAGTTAGGTAGGACGTGGGAGCACATGTTTCACTGTCTTTCGCTGTCCTCGCTCTGTCATTTTATTCCACAAAACCTTTTCTGAGGTTTCAAAGTTTTCTGAAGCCAAGGGGATTATATTTATTATTATCACATTTATTATTACCCTCACTCACACCAATACACCACATCGTTTTCAAGATAAGCAAAAATAGCCCAAGGCTTAAAATTATAATTAATTTGCTAATGCACAATTTAAAGGGGCGTTTATTTGCTATGTAATTTTGACAAAAAAAGGTCCATTGTTTCTCTTTGAAGCTCAGGAACTAGCTATTAACATGATAATTAGTAATGAGTAAATTAGTATTTACCTACAGAAGGTAAATAAATAATTGAATGCAATTCTGAGTTCTACCTTTATAAATAGCTCATACAAAAGTAGGCAGTTCTCTCAAGTGATAAAGATGCAGTTGTCGTATTACAAATTATAAAACAAGATATTTGTATAAAACAAGTTATGTTATACATAACAATATATACACACGCATACCTACACATAACAATACATATACACACATACATGTAGATAGAGAGTATGTGTACACAGATACATTTACACATATAACACCTACACCTTTATAATACGATTAAGACTGAAAACGACCTGTCAAGAACTTTGAAGCCTCTGAAATTTCACCCCACTTACAAGGTAACACGTCAGCCTGCACTTTCACAGATGCTGGCAGAAGACGCAAGGCCTCTAGGTCAGAGACAAAACAGTTTATTACTCGTAGCCAGAGCAGAGCCAGAGTATCATGGTTTCTGAATGAACTCCTGACCCCCAAGTCATATGGGACAAGGGAAGGAAGGCTGGGTGACATCTGCACGTGCACTGAGTTGTGTCAGAAGAGACAGACCCTGAGATGAGGGAGCCCAAATCTTTTATAATGGGCAGTGCGTCTGCCTGCCTTCACTCCTGGAAAAGGCACTGCTTTCATGATCTGGACAGTGATCAAACTGGGGGGAACACAGCTCCGTCTCCCACGGCTGTTTGCTTAACTAATATCCTCGGGAAAATATTCCAGAACAAAGGGAGTCAGTGCCTCTGCTTGTAAGACACACAGAAATGCAGCAGACTCATGGAGAATTATCTCCCAACGCCACCAGAAAGAATTATTGTCAGCATTTGGTTTGAAAAGGGGCCCCTGGCACAGCGCTTGTGAAAATCATCTGGCCTTTGATCCACTAATGGCCAAAGAGAACACTGGGACACGTTAAACGTATGGGCCTTTCCACATTGCGTTTCCTGGAAGGCACATGTTTCCTATTCGGGGGTCACTGACACATTTGGCAGGAGAGCATCGCAACTGACTTGTGTCTGCATCGCTTGCTGCCTGGGAGCTGCTCTGCCAACTGCCTGCTGGGCCCCCGCAGAAGGGTGAGTAATGGAGCATTAAATACCAACAATCTGGCTATCACAAGGCCTTAATCTCTTTAAGCCCCACGGGGATCTGGGCGAGCATCAAAACAAGCACACCAAATGACACTTCCCCCGGCTGTTTAGGAAGAACAGGCTCAAACGCCAGTGAGAGCTTCGGAGGCTCGGGGCTGTCTGTCTTACAAATCACATATTAAGATATCTTCCTCTGGGCAGCGACACGGGGGTCCATGCCAGCGTCCCCATCAGGCTGCCATGTCCTCCCTCAGGGCACCAGCAAATGGGGAATACAGAAATAGAGTTGGAAAAGCGCACATTCAATGAATTTATCCAGGATGTTACAGAGATCTAGAAGAGGCATGCTTTTAATTTCAGCTTATATTGTAGTTTTGTGACGTTTTTAAAAATACTATTGTATGGAGTTGCATATGATGGTGGTGGTTAGGTGCTGTGGGGCATAGTTATTTTTTCAATTCTTATGGCCTCTTGGTTATACTGAGTCCAGTGGAGGGAACCTGAGTTCTGAATTGTCCAAGGTTTGAATCCTGATTCTCGGCAGGTTACTTACTTTTATGAACATGACTTTTCTCATTCATCAGTATGGCTCATTACTTATTCATGTTGTGAAGATTTAAAGACAAAGCACATTTCAAACATTTAGTGTGGAGTGTAAGACACCATCGATACGTAAGAGCCTTGTGGGGTGCTCGCCCAGTCCCCAAGTACTGCTTTTTGGTTGCATTTGGGCCACTAATTGAGTGGAGCTATAGAATTGTATGTCATGGGCCACATCGGCTAACTGCTCCAGTTGCCTGATTCAGACCAAGCTCAGAGAAAACAACAGTTGATAAAAGCTGCCAGACTCGCTTCTCCTGGAACAGTCCACTTCTGCTCCAGGGCTGTGTTTATGCTGCAATCTCTGTGCAGTGAGTGGGGCAGGAAAAGGCATCTGAGGAGAACAGCAGCGGCCCCGTCGGTAGGACAGACACACAAGGAGAGAAGCGTGTTGACGAGCCAAATCTGTGAGGTGCCCCTGGTGTCAGATGAGCCCCACCAGGACATGTGCACGCGTGATTAGCAAGAAGGCTTTAATGTGGATACAATCACCAGATGCCCCACGGATGAAGTGATGCTTCCAGCCCACATTTGCTGCAGAAACTAAACAGTGTCAAGCACTGTGGTTGATTTCATCGGCACAGGCCCTTCTTTGTCTTCCAACCCAGAGCCTCGCCAGGCTTTTGCTGGGTGAATGGTGTTTGTAAACTCATCTTGTATGGTCCCATGCGCCTGCAACTTGAAGAACTTGCTTTGTTTGCATGATTACTGTTCTTTGTGTTTGATTCTAAATCCCCATGTGGGAAAAACATGTTTCGATACAGCTTATTGGGCATGTTTTCTAAAGATGCATTAATAAGACAAATGTGGCTAAAATGTGTCAGTGCCGGCCGTATTCAGAAGATGGCTCTGATTAACATCAGTACAAATCCTACACATGTTATATGGCATGAAAATGTATTTCATCATTTTATGTTGCATTATTATGACACTTGATTCATTTTCCTCAAATCGTGGAAGTAAAACTAAAGTAAAATATTTAAGGAAATGGATACTAATCTTCATCTATGCTACAATATTGATATTTCTCCAATAATCACCTCCGAAGACATACTTAAAATACTATTGTTAAATTTATTGACACAGTCTTCACCTAAAACTGGGACAGCTGCATCAAAATGAGGAATGTTTTCTGAACGTATTTTCTTTATTCTTCAGCCACACATGTTTCAATGTCTTGGACCAAGTCTGTGTGCCTTGTAGGTCTTTTGGTTCTGTCCACAATGTCCAGAGACATTTGGTCCATGCTGAACCATCTACCTCACCCATGGGCCATGATCAGCTGGGCTACTGAGGCAGGAAGGCTTATTATTGCCAATACAGCCACAATACAATTATGGGACCAATAAAACATCGTATTTTTTATGTATGAATCCTGCAAACCAAAAGTATAATGGACTATTTGAACCCAGGGACATTTTCTAAGTGCGGACTTTTTGACAGGACCAAATATCTGCTAACCAGTCTGTGTTCAAAAGATGATTCAATGGATGAGCATCCAGAATAATGCTTAATATTCTCCTACTGCCTGTTCATCTCTCACCTGACCGAGGCCGTATATAACACATCATCATCTGGGACATTTCTCTGGAACTTCCTGTAATTTTTGCTGTTGGTGGTGGTGTAGCTAAATCTTCATGATATGTCTACATCATTTTGCCTCACCTTCTTCCTTTCCTGTTTATTTCCTTATTTCCTTTTTCATTCGCTCTTCCATCCCTCCCTAGGTTCAGTCCCTCTGTCACTGTCTCCCTTCTACCACATTCTCCAGGGAAGTCAGCCACCATGTTGCCAGGACACTCAAGCAGTCCTGTGGACAGGTCTAGGTGGAGAGGGACTGAGGCCTCCTGCCAACAGCCATTGAGCAAGTCACCCTGAAAGTGGACCCTCCAGCCCCAGTCAAGCCTTCAGATGACAGCTGCAAATTCATGACAGACTCAAGCCAAAACTGCCCAGCCAAGTTGCTCCTAGACTTCTGACTCACAGAAACCACGAGAAACAACACATCACTTATTTAAGGCACTAAGTTTTAGAGTTACACAACAGTAGATAAATGTTATGGGATGAATTGTATCCTCCCAAAATTCATGTGTTGAAGTCTTACCCTTCTACTTCAAATTGTGACTTTATTTGGAGATAAGGGGGTCACAGATATGATCCAGTTAACATGAGGTCATTAGCGTGGGCTCTAATCCAATATAACCGATCTCCTTATAAGTATAAAAAGGGGAGATTTGGGGACAAACATGTACTTGGGGAGAATGTCATATGAAGATGAAGACAGAGATTAGATTGCTGCTTCTGTGCGCCGAGGAACCCCCAAAATTGCCAGGCAAGAGGCATGGCACAGATTCCCAATCACAGGCCTCAGAAAGAAGCAACTCTACCAACGCCTTGATTACAGGTTTTTAGCCTCCAGAACTCTGAGGCAATAAACTGCTGTTGTTTAATCCAAAAAAATAAATAAATAAAAGGAAAGAAAAGAAAAAGAAAGTGACACTGGGCCAACTATTATGTCTTGAGACGCGTATCCTCATCTTTTAAAACCTTCCTTGTACTGAAACATTTCCTCGAAACATTTCCCAGAGTCCCTTGCAACCTGGTGTCATAAGTTTCTGAGTTTCTGACAATGAAAGGCCCTCACAGAGGCCTGCAGAGCAGATGGGAAGGTAACACATACTTTTCCAAGTGGCTGCAGGAGTCAGGTATGGACTTCGGTGTGTGGCCTAGGTGAATGCGTGGCATTTGGGTGTCTTCTTGAGACTGCCCACTGTGATGCTACAGGCAACTGAGGTCATTGGTGGTGGCCCCGTCACCTCTGCTTTCCACTTAAGGAGCAGTTTGCCCTCATTTTTTTTACTGGGTCCTAAGATCCCTCTGGTTTTGATTGCTGCTGACCAGCACTATTAAATCATCATGTGTACTATCGTTATTGTCATCCTCTCTAACAAATATTTTGAATTTTCTGTAAGACCTTGTAAAAATCACATTTTAGTTGTTAAAAATAGAAGTGTTCATTTAACCATTAATGAACTACTTTCTTGAAGTAATAATATTATTATTATTGACAGTACATTTTTAAAAATGAAATAATATCCCTAACTTATCCTTTCCTTTTTTGTTCTTGCAGTGGAGTAATTCAACTAAAAATTGGAATTATTTATGTGTAATGACATTGAGTTACTGAGAAATATATCTTAAAGTATTTACCACAGAGTAACAAGAATGTTAAAATACCAACTGCTTAGTGAATTGTTGTTCTCTACAAGATTAGTGATGACTATCAAGTCTTTAACAGAATATTTTGAAAAATGGGTTACAAATAGCTCTTTATCATTTGGATCACATATAATGGATATTAATAGCTAGGATACTAAAATATACTTCATAGAGAAACAAAGGAAATTAAATGCGGCAATGTCTTATATGCCCAGCATTTCTAGATAAATTATGTAAGTGAATTTTCTAGGATTAGTAGGTACATTTTTTGAAGTCATCAAATAAAAATTATAACTGTTTTGATCTTTTTTCTTTGATTCTTAAAAGTTATATACTAAAACCATCATCAGAATGATATTAAATTCTAATAGAAAGCCATTCTGTCTATAATCTTGGTCAATATTGTGTTGACAGTGTGACTCTTAAGATGACTACAGACCTGTGATACGCTCCCTCTAATTTGCTGTAATTTGAGAAATCAAATTTCCAATATTGTTTGAATTAAGCATAAAGTAAGAGTCAATATGTTCTGAATGATGACCTCATGGCTTATGTAAGAGGGCTGGGACATGATGTAGAATTGTGTTATGATAATATTGGCTGCATTAAAATACACGTCATTCAGCTCATACTCATTAAGTACACAGTTTTAGCCTGTGATTTCTCATCTGCCCTTCTGTTGACTCAGAGATGTCCCCAGTCCTGCTATCCCTCTTATTTCTTGGTGCTCTTCTAAGCTGAGTAACTCTTTTAGATCACCAGGTTGTGTGTGTGTGTGTGTGTGTGTGTGTGTGTGTGTGTGTGTGTAAAATGTAGTGAGCTGTTGTATGTGTTTACATGTATGTGTGTACAGTGAGTTGTTTTAATCCATTAAAATATTTCAATTTACCATTTTATTCCCAGTTCTTCTACCAAGGAAATGAAATATATTTCTATTTGTCATAAAAGTGATGTTCTGGCACCCACACTCTACGATGTAATTCACTGGTTTTTGAGAATGTTGAGATGAGACCTAGTATTTCGGAATTCTTAAGCATTACAGAAACTTTAAACAACTTAGCTGGAGAAGGCTGGGGCATATGTAAGGATACTGTGTGCCCTCCATTACTCCTCCAGAAACAAGCTTTCTGGGTATTGGCTGTAACACTTGACTCTGTGCTATATCACACTGAGATGAAATAATTGGAGGTGAAGGAACCTGACCCTGGAAGTAACAGAGACAAATTAGACAGAACATATTGATTTCTGATGTAACAGATGGCTACCTGATGGAACTGCTTTTATTTATGTAAAGTGAAGCCAAAGCACTTTATTTTTCAGAGATACTTTTTAACAGTCCAACTATTAGATAAGTTTTTTAAGAATTCAAAGCAAATGTTGCTAATCATTTGGAGTCTAGATATCCCAGTTCACCGGGTCGCTTCTAAAACTTAGAGCAATCCAGCCTTCTGATCAATGCAGCTTGGAAAAGATCAGAGTGGCAGGCCCAGAAGCATCCACCAACTTCAACAGATTATTAACTATTCTACATTCTCCCCTTCTCTCTCCTGGATGTACTTGTACAAACACCAGTATGTTCTTTTAAGGGACACTTTCCCAGATTTAAGACTAGATCTTCAGATTTTTCAAAGGAAGTTAGGAATCCAGATTTCACACATCTTATTCTTTTTTAAAAATACCATTTACCCATTTATAGATTTTTTACAGCACTTCTTAGACCAAGCAAAATCCATCCAATGGGCTGGATATGGCCTGTAACCTGCCAGATTTTACTTAATTTTTTTAAGGACCTCAAAATGAAATGAACAACTAAGATAGAAATACTCTCCTTTCATCACCTAAGCTCCCGTTCAATAATAAACGGCGACTGGAAATGTTTTGAAGTCATAGCCAAAGACGATGGATGGCAGCACAGCCTAGTGCTCTGCAGCTCAGACGATGGAGTAAATGAGTCCAGAGACGTAACCCAGGCCTTGCCACTCAGCTATGTGACCAGGCAAGGTCACTTGGGATGTGCAGGCTTCCTCAGGAATTTCTCCATAAGGTTATATGTGAAGGACCAGTGCCTGGCACACAGTAGGCAGTTAATGTATGTAGTGATCTCAGTTATCAGGTTAAGCATAGGCAGGAATCGTTTACATGTAGAAGTCTTGCAAAAGAAAACATTTTAACATGTTAGATAGCTTTAAATTAAGGGAACAGGTATTTTCAATTCTCTTTCCTCTCACTAGTAGTTTATTTTCTGATAGATATACTGGGGCTAGTTTAGAAACTGATGTAAACGCTTGGACATAAGGTTCCAGCTGACAAGCCCCTTGATGTGATGTAAGTCCATGGTGCAGCGCGATGAATGATGCCTAAATGGTAACAGTCTGCGGGAGAAAATGAGTTCCATATTGGCGTTACGGCGATCCCCGCACCCAGAGTGATGTGTCAATACGGCTGCGAACGGACAATCAAGGAACGAGAA
The DNA here is from genome assembly GCF_001890085.2 of Hipposideros armiger. Classification (NCBI taxonomy): domain Eukaryota; kingdom Metazoa; phylum Chordata; class Mammalia; order Chiroptera; family Hipposideridae; genus Hipposideros; species Hipposideros armiger. The sequence continues at coordinate 7,569,414 of NW_017731351.1, forward strand.
ACAGATATGCTCTTCTCTTCTACTGCTGAAGGCCACAAAACATTATTTCTCATCCCAAACTAAATCCCATGCCCATCAAATGGTAACTGGAAAATGACGGCTTGGCTTTCTGTAGAGAGAAGGTGATCTCAGTTTGATGTGCTGAAAATCCAGCAGCAAAACCCACGATAACGTGAAGCATGAATAGTTATGCTTTGGAATCTTACGCAGTTTCAGATGTAAAATCACCACCACCACCACCAAAAAAGTCACAAAACAAAACAAAAAAACAACTGATGGGAAGGTCCACGGAGGCTGAACTAAGATGAGGTAAGACCATGTGGCCCAGAAGTGATACCGGGCATTAACAGTGCGTGGATGGGAAACTGCCCTGATAATATTACACTTGCTGTTTTCCCTCACCCTGCCTGGCCTGACTAAGGAATTTGGGTTACATCTGCCCCACGCATGTGCCAGGGGCACAAGGGGACTTTTCTCTGACCTTGACTGTGAAGACCTGGTCAAGCCCAGGGAGGTAAAACTCAAAAATGTGGGGAGCCCCTGTGGCTGGGTCCCCCTGGAGTTTTTAACACCCAGACTTGTCCACACTGAGCCTCTAGCAGTTTATTAATGACAGTTTGGGGGCCCTGCCCAGGCGCTGGTTCCCGCGTGGGTTTCTGCTCCGGTAAGCTGTGGTTATAGCCACCTGTCTGTCCCTCCAAATTGGGGGGCAGTGGTTTTCCCTGTGACCTCACTCTCTGATGGATCTAAGAAGAGCTGCCAGATATTTTAGCTTGTTCAGCGTTTTATTTGTTGTTAGGGCAAAGTGGTGACTTCTAAACCCCTCTGGTGCTGGACCAGAAACCATAACTCTATGTAAACTTGCATCTTTGTGAAAAATCAATAGCTGAATATTAAATATCTGAAACTTCAGAATTTCCGGTTAGTACTTTTGTGCACAATTCGAGATTATTCCTCATTATGCATTGGTGGAAGTAAATTACAAGTGTATTATTAGTATTCAGTGAATTTAAGGAATGAGTGGTATCTTAGTCAGGGGAGCCCAGCAGCAATCAATGGATCTGGGTGGAACCCCGGAGCGTGAGCAAGCCGCCCAGCAGGTCCTGCAGACGCCAGCTCGCCCACCTCCGCGGAGCGCCCTGCGACCAGCCGGGGGAGCAGGGGACAGCCCGAGTTTGGTAGACCAGTGATTATAATAGATAACACACGGAGGGAAATTAAAAATAGAATGCTACTGCGACCCGGACCTGGTCTAGGAAAGGCGGGAGGGACGTCCCCCAGTGGCGATGCAGCTGCTGGCCACTGCGCTTGGTGAGGGGAGGGGTCAGACACAGACACACACACCAGCTCATTGGCTTAGCTGGCTGGTCAACGGGTCCAGATGCGCCAAGACTGGAATATCGCGGACGAGGAAGTCTGGGGGCGGCAGGTGGATGTGATCTGTTTATTATGGCCCGGTTTCTGTTTATTGGGCCGTTTACCTGCCTGTACTGTTAGTAGGTAAAAGCTCGTGGTGGCGTCCTTCGCCAGAAAATTGTCCTCTGCTAAAAGGGTGCTGCTTCGCCTGGAGGTGACATGTCCCCTGCCCCCTAAATCCAGTGACTATTTACATGTAAGTAGGTCAGCACCCTCCACCAAAGGAGGGAGCCAGTACCAGCACCGAGTCCGTTATGCTCCCAGCCCGTCTAAATCCCTGCCCACAGATTCCATGAGCCAGTGAGTTTGCAGGGTTGTTGCTTGTTGCATAGTAATGGTTGTGGTTACATGGAAAATAAACTCAGAAAGTCAAACCAAAGCATTTCCCCCCAATCAAGCCACTATTTCCCAAGCCACATAAAAGAATAATTAAAAACCAAAAGGAAATGAAATTCATTATTGAATATCTGTGTAAATACAATGCCCCATTCATCTTGCCATTGAATGCCACATTTACAGTACTGAATATCCAATACCATGAGCACGACAGGTGTAGGTTAAGTATCTTCCAGTGAATATCGTTAAAACAGTAGGTGTAGGTAAATACTTCGCAGTTGATAGTTTATGGTCCCTACTTCTGTACAAAAACAATCATCCCAACTAGATTTATGGCAGTCACTCTCAACACAATGGGAACATTCAACTTATTTGCTTCCCTTCCTCTATTATGTTTCCCAGTCAGTCACATTTATCTCAAACACAAGTTACATTCCTTATTCACATCACTGTGGACATTTTTAAAAAACAATGGTTAGGGATAGAAGAGTGTTAACATTTTCTCTTCCCCTTTGAAGCACATATACGCAAAAACTTGTTTCTTATAATATCACCTTATTTTGAAAAGAAACTTTTTCAGATTTCTTTTTGAGCTTCGGAAAGGGAGAACAAAGAAACTAGTGGTGTGCCCTTTATGGTTTCATCTTTTGGACCCCTCAGACCACTTCTAAAAATCTCCAAATAGCTTCACAAAGATGTCCTTTTATTAGGGTATATGACTGTTCACTTGATACTAATAACGTTAATATACTGAAAATATTATATAATAGATAATGGCATTTGTTGCAGAGATTAGCTTCTCTCAGACTGAAGAACAAAACCATGGTGATAATAAGACATAGTGACATGAATATTATTAGGATTAAATCATTTGCTGTATTGGAACACACGTGTAAAGTATACGCTAAGACTGCCATAATTATTCTTATGACTTAACTCTTCCTGATGTGGGCATTATCACGTGCCCCTGGCATTAATGAGGATAATCAAATCTCATTGTCTTGGGTGATATTGTTCACTGTGTCTTTGTCTGTTTACAAACCACGTGGGCCGTAGGTATGAGAATAATATAGAAAATCCAAGTTAGAAAATAAGTGAAAAAAAAAACCCCAAAACTGTCAGCAAAGAAATCAAGTATCATCTCAACAGTTTATAAGTAGATAAACATTTCATTGTGCCACCACTCCCTAAACCATGAAAACATAGGACACTTTTTCTATATTTTAAATAAATTTTAAGCAAATTCACTCTTCCCAGTAATGAAAAGAGAGGGAAGGGACACTTCAGAACCACCACTGAAAAAACGCCAACCAATGCTGTTCTCATAGCTAGAGGCAGGTACCACGAGGTCACCACGACTAGTGACAAACACGTGGATAGAAAACATCTGCAGGCTCTGGACATAGTCTATCTCTTGGCTAAATATAATGCTTCTATTCAGAAAGAGGAAAATATATTCTCAAAAAATCATGCTGAAAGATTTCTAGTGGCTACCTAATAATAGTAAGCTGGCTTTCCATTTATGAAGAGAGTGTTTTAAATTAGAAATTAGATACCAGATTAATTTATATATAGGTATATCCATATGTATACACACAGATGCATGTATTATTAACTTACACTGCCATCTTAGTCTGCTCAGGCTGCCACAGAACATCCCATAGACTGGGTGGATTAAACACCAGACATTTACCTCTCAGTTCTGGAGGCAGGAAGTCTGAGATCAGGGTGCCAGCAGGGTGGGGTTCTGCTGAGAACTCCCTTCCTGGCTTGCAGACGACATGCTGTGTCCTCACATGGTAGAGGGCCTGAGCCTAACCGCTTCCTCTTCTAACGAGGGCACCGATCTCATCACGGGGTCCCCACCCTCATCTAAACCTACTCGCCTCCCAAAGGCCCCACTTCCAGGGCCTTTTTTTGTGTGTGTTTTTTTGTTTGTTTGTTTGTTTTTTTTAGCTGAGCCATCCTGCTACCTGTTGGCAGCTCAGTGGCTGCTCAGCTTGGGCTGGACTCGAACCGCTGTTGCTCAGAGCTCAAACTCTTGAGCGAGCTCTTAACCAACTGAGCCACTCGGCCGGCCCCCCCAAAGGCCCCACTTCCAAGTAGCATCATGTTGGGGGTTAAGGTTCCAACACAGGAATTTGCAGGACACACTTTTGTCCATAACAGCTATATACTATCTTTTTAAAAATCCGTTAACACCGGATCCTTCCATCTCTCCATCTATTTTAAGTTACACGTCCAGTATCTATTTTGGGTTGGGCACCAACCCAGAACTCTAGGCTCGTAACAGGAAAGAGAGAGAGCACAGCACATTATTTTTACAGCATTAAAGCCATGATTAGGGGGGAGGGGTGAAAGCAAGTCCTGTCAGTTTTTGCTTTCTGGGTTTAGGCTATTTTTAAACACTGAAGTTATGTAATTCTTTCTATAGCAGAGGTCAGCGCTGTACTTCTGTTTCCAGACACCGCAGAGGGGAGCGTAATTACCTAACCGCTCACGTGCTGCCCATAGGTAACGCTGGGGTTGGGGAAGGAGCGGGCCTGCTTGCTTGGCATGTGGCCGCTCTGATGTCTGGCCCCGTCCACACCCACACACTCACACACAACTCTGTTTATTAGCTTTGGGTCTGCGTGTGACTCACCCGTCTTTGGAGGCATATTGTTGCTGAAGGAAATGGCAGGGTGGTTGGAAAATCTGTCAAAGTTTCCATGACTTCACTGAAAGGTTCTGGAGAATCCACTCCACAAGGGGACTGACCACCTTCCCGTGGGCGGCTGGACTGAGCGGACGGAGTCTCGGAGGCCAGCATTCTCCTCTCAGCACCGGGCCGGACTGGGCAACGCTGCCAGCCCAGTGGCAACAGTCCAGCCCCGTAGCCCTCTGGTCACTGAAGCGGGCCCCATCTGTGAACTCATTATCTACTGCGGGGCGTATCAGGGCTAAGCTGTCAATGGCGCCATTTCTCTGAGACAGACCTGCAGCTACCTGGTCCCCAGAGCCTTCAGAATCGACTCAAATGAGGGACAGCTCGCGAGAGGTTCAGCACAGCCCCACGTTTTAAACAGGCCCCTCACTCCTCCCTTCACTGTGAGTTGCTGGGTGATACTTTTTTTTTTTTTAATATTAAGGATAATTTAAAAATGTTTCTGGGCAGAAGAAAATACTCCAGGATTTACATTCAATCTAATGAAACCTCAAATTATTCAACTAATGATTGTAATATAATTGTTCGAATACTAACAGGTAACATTTAAAGAGCACCCGACGTAGTGTTACCGATAACTTCGCACGTGTTATCTCTGGAGAGAAAATCGCAGCATCCTCAGGCTCTCGTTTCTAAGTAGGTCTTGTATGGGTGTGTGCTTTTCCTAACTGTGTGATATGCCAGGTACCGTAAAAAGTGCACAGAAATATGTTTACAATTTGGAAACAGCCGTGACGTGAACACCGTGAATCACCACCCAGGACAAGAAAGAGCATTACCCGCCCCGGCCTTCCTGGCATTCCTCCCGGGTCAGCCCCACCGAGAGCTGAATGCTGACAGTCCTTGCTCTTTTAAAAACGACCTATATACATGCCCATTCCCCCTTGTGCTTAGTTTGTCCAGTTTTGAACTTTATGTTACTAGAATCATAAGGTTGTGCATCTTCTCTTTTCTCAACACTGTTATGAGAGGTCCACGCGATTGCATGAAGCCCAAGTGCGTTTGTTCGCTGTAAGTAATATTCCATTCTCTGATTACACTGCAATGGATCACCCATCTGACTGCTGATGAAATGTGGGTTCTTTCTAGTGGGCTCTTGAGTACTAATGCTATGAACATATTTGGACACATATCTGGGGAAACAAATGTGTTTTTCTGGAGCAGTGCTTTTCAAATTTTAGCATCAGTCTCACTCAAAAGACTTGTTTGAACACAGGTCGTTGGGCCCTTCTCCCGACGGCTCTGATTCAGTGGATTTGGGGTGGGGCCTGAGAATCTGAATTTATAACAAGCTCTCAGGTGGTGAGGACGCTGGTGTCCTGGAGACCACACTGGAACTCTGATCCAGGGTGTATAACAGCGCCTGGGATTGCTAGGCCAGAGAAGTGTCATCAATCTTATGAAAGGTTTTCCAAAGTGGTGAGGCCACTTTCTATTCCATCGAAAGAGAACGTGCAGCTCCACTGCGTCTGGCCTAAGACTGACCTGGCCACCTTCTCACGTTTGTTAATATGGTGGTTTTGCATCTTATGGTGATTTTAATTTTCTTTTTCCTGTTACTGAGGTGGTACCTTTAATGTACTTATTGGCCTCTTGGATTTATCTTTTTCAAGCGCCTGCTCAGGCCCTTTGCTCACTTTTCCATGGTCTGACTTCTCCTTATTGCTTTGCGGGAGTTATTTATTTTGCACAGTAGTTTTTGTCAGTTATGTGTAAGACATATCTTCTCCCTCTCTCTGTTTAGCCTTTTTATTCACTTTAAAACTTCAGAACTTGCAGGTTTACATTTTAATGTAACAATTTCATCTATTTTTTTCTTCATGGTTGGTGCTTTTGCATCTTGTTTAAGAAAACTTTCTCTATTCGAGGTTATGAGGATATTCTTCGATATTATCTTTTAAATCTTTTGTTTTGCCTGAAATTACTTGTTAGTGGTCCCTTTTTCTTTTCATTTTTTCTTTTTACACAGATAAAAACTATCCAGGTATCATTAATTGAAAAATCTGTCTTTTCCTCTTACATCTGCAACGCCAGCCAGCTCTGCCATGTAACAAGAGTCCATATACGTGTGGATTCATTCCTAGGATCTCCATCCTAGCCACTGGTCTATGTTTCTATCAGGTAATCATTACCGTGGTTGGAAATTGGCAAACTTCATCCTGTGAAGGTCTAGAGGGTATGCATGGTAGGCTTTATGGGACTTAGAGGCCACACTCAATCTGTCTTCTTTTTTAACAACCCTTACAAAACGTAAAACCAGTCTTAGTTCAAGGGCTGCATTGTGTACTAAACAGGCTATGGGCCAGATTTCACAGGTTGCCACCACTTGCAGAACCCTGATAATGGTTTATTTTAAATTTTTATGTCTGTATCAATTAGTCATTGCTATAAAAAAATCACATAAAAAAAACCAATGGGTTAAAACAATAAGCATTGTTTTCCCTCATGAATCTCTGGGTCAGAAGGGAGGTCCTACCTGGGCTGGTAGGCAGTTCTGCTGATTTGGGTTGGTCTCTGTCACATGCCTGGGTGTCACCTGATATTAGGTTGTTTTGAATGGCTTTAGGAGACACAGTTGGTCTCAGACTCCTGCAGGTTGGCCTGGGCTTGCTCACAGGGCAGCTGTGTGTCTCTGAGCAGGGGCGGAAGCATCAGACTCAGAACTGGCACATTTTCACTTTCACTGAATTCTACTGAACAAAACAAGTCACAAATCTATCCCAGATTAAGGGGCGAGGACATAAACTCTGCTCCTTGATGAGAGAATTTGCTAAGTTACATCACAAAAGGCGAGGCTATGTAGTAGACTGCAACTTATCTACCAAAATATTTGGTAGAGAAAATTCTTCTATATGTTTTTTTATTTTCATTAAGGCATTTGATTCTTTAGTATGAGTAAGTTTGTCATGCAGAAAAGATGAGGAAAATCATTTGAAGAGATGGAAAAAGCACTTCCAGACCACCCAACTGCAAAAGTGATTCTCATTTGTGAGGAATGACAGGCAGTTCCATAAGTTGGGTGAAGAGTTCAAGATCACAGGGCTGGAAGATGAATTTAGATAGGTTGTTTGGGACTGGTTTTTTTAAACGGCTTAATCTTATAAGAAATGAGCACTCACAAGGTTTTATTTCCAATGGCTTCATCAAACGTCATACTCAGATTTACATTTTACATTTTTATCCAGGGGGAGGCAAGATGGTAGATAAGTTGATGAGTTGAATTTTATGGGAATAGGTCAGGAGAGAAATAATGGAAGCCTGAATTAAAACAGTAGCAATAGAAATGAGAGTAGAGGGAGATTCAAGTGATATTTTGAAGGTGCAGGGAATGAGAAATAATGAATTGTCAGATACAGAAGTGAGAGAGGACAAAGAACTCCTGGTACATGTTAGGTTTTCTTGCCCAGGTTAGTGGTAAAGTTTTCTTCCCTTGTCAGTCGTAAAGCTGTATGCTAAGACAGAGGGCACAAGTGAAGGAAAACGGGTGGGGCCAAGAAGAAGACGTCCCTTCTTGAATACACAAGTAGAGCTCAGCAGGAGGAGTGGGCATAGAGAAGGTTACCAGACGGTCTGCTGGGGGAATGTAAGGATTTGGGCCATTGGGACTCTAACTAGGCTGGATGGTTTACAGGGATTTTCTGGGGAAGAGCAGCATCACGCCATGGGGGCACATTCCAGCTTCCTCTTTCCCTGCACAAGTTCATGTTATAGAGTTCTCTTTGTAATTTGGAAAGCCCGTGAGAAGATACTAATGAGTCAGAGGAGCTCTCCTCAAATTTTAATGTGCGTACGTGTGACCTGGAGATCTTAAAAAAATGCAGATTCAAATTCAGTTAGTCTGGGATGGGTTGAAATGCTGCATTTTTAATGAGTTCTCAGCTGATATGTTTGGTCTATGGACCACCCTTTGAGTAGCAAGTTCATAGACAGCATTCTTCGCTCATGATGTTTTTAATTGCATGACATTTTGTCCATAACAGGCAGTAGCTGTCTAGTCTGGGAAAACCACACAAATAAAAAGTCTCTTTAAAAATTTCCAGTATGTTAGTAACACCCAGGTTACACATCCCACCAGAGGATGAGCAGAGAAATACATCCTCAGTGGCCTTGATCCTTGCTCCTTGCCTAAAAACCTAAAGTAAAGATCACGAATTTCTCCAGACAGGCCAAGGTGTATGGGTCACGTGTGTCCCACAGCGGCTCCTAAGTCCATCCAGGGCTCTGGAAACCGCAGGCTAAGTGTTGGAATAGTCAGCATGGCTAACAGTCAAGAGTAGATACGGAAATTGAGGGAGAGTGATTTCTGCCTCTGGAGCTGACGCTGGCACCCGTGCCTCCCCGGCTGCACTGCGTGTTCCGTTGGTTCACTTCTGCTTTAGGAGCAAGTGTCCATTAGTAAAACTGCATTTCCCAGTATATCTTCAGGGATTCCCGTTACACTGTGAGATTATCACCATCTGCAGGCAATCATTTCCATCACGTAGCTGCCTCATCTAAGATACACATCCTCTCTCACCAGCGCAGCAACACAGCAAGAACCAGGTCAGCTCCACCAGGAAGGGCCAGAACTGCCGCCGGGGAGAGGGGCAGTCAGAACTGCAACAGCCAGAGAGCTCCTATTCTGCATGTGTATTATTATTATTATTTATTATTATTACTACTATTTCTTTTGCAAGTTGAGGCCTATAATAGAGTCTTTTTTCACATTTTTGTTTTGCTGGAATCTGAAACAGATTCAAAAACAAAGAAAACACCCAATGGCCTTGTTTTATGAATTAACAAAGATCTCATTGATTCTGTTTCCACTTTGACACTATCAAATTTTTAAAAATGATATATTTACCCTTCACTTATAATTAGTGGAAATTCACAAAACAGAAATATGAACATGCTGTAAATAGAAACTATGAGTTCTTAAATCAGCAAAAGCGTGCTTGGGCCATACATTATGCATTACTGGTGACATTTGGAATGTGATTGCAGATTAAATAAGAAATGTTTTATATCACACCCAATAAGGGCACTAGAGCCAGCCATCCATATTCACTCACTCAGGCTCTACTCACTGAGTGTCCAGTGACAGGCCTGTGTTAGGCATGAAGAAAACTGATGGAAGTGTCTGCCTTCATGAGCTTATGTTTTCATTATAAGAGACAGACAAGCTATCAGATAAAATAAGCACTATGCAGCTGATAAGTGCCTTGGAGAACAATAAGTGATATGAGACAAGAAGTGCGGATGGGGCTGGAGGGTATGTGTTATTTTAAATAAGGTCAATTATATTCCTGGACAGTCACCCTTTACCCATATTATATAACTAGTTAAGAAACATTTCAAAGGCATCATTTAGGATACAGAAAAGATAATTTCACATAATGGTGGTAATATACTGCTTTTTGGAGCAAGAATGGAAAGGAATAGAACAATGCTACTGTACACAGTGACATAAGCCTCATACAACATGTTGGGGAGATGTCCAAGGTGCTGAGCTCTTGGAAATTTCCAGAAGAGGCAGCAGCCAGCTGCTCCCTGTCAGTAGTCCGTGACATTGCCTAAATCACTCGGTTTCATCTTCTCTCTGGGGTTGAAGCCTCTAGAAACATAACCTATTTTTTTGGGGGGAGGGAGATTTTTTAAATTCCACAAGGATGGTTCAACATATGCAAATCGACCAATGTGATACACCACATAAAGCAAAATAAAAGACAAAAATCATGTGATTATGTCAATAGATGCAATAAAAGCATTTGACAAGATACAACATCCATTTATGATTAAAATATTTAATAAAATGGGTAAAGGAAAATACCTTAATATAATAAAGGCCATATATGACAAACCCTCAGCTAATATCGTAATTAACTGTGAAAAACTGAAGCCCTTTGCTCTATGTTCAGGATCACGACAGGGCTGTCCCCTATCACCTCTGCTTTTCATCATAGTATTGGAAGTCCTAGCCAGAGCAATCAGGCAAGAGAAAGGAATAAAAGACATCCAAATAGGGAATGAAGAAGTTAAATTGTCACTTTTTGCAGATGATATGATGCTTTATATTTTATAGAAAATCCTAAACATTCCACCGAAAAGCTATTAGAAACAGTAAACGAATACAGTAAAGTTGCCGGCTATAAAACCAAAGTACAAAAATCCATTGCATTCTTATATGCTAACAATGAAATCTCAGAAAAAGAAATTAAAAACAACAACAATTACTTTTGCAATTGCAACAAGAAAAATAAAATATCTAGGAACAAACATAACCAAAGATGTGAAGGCCCTATACACTGAAGACTATAAGACATTTTTAAAAGAAATTAAAGAAGATACAAAGAAATGAAAAGACACTCTGTATTCATGAACTGGAAGAACTGACATAGTTAAAACAGCCATATTACCCAAAGCAATATACAAATTTAATGCAATCCCCATCAAAATCCCAATGGCATTTTTTAAAGAAATAGAACAAAAAAATCATCAGATTTGTATTGAACCACAAAAGACCCCAAATAGCCAAAGCAATCCTAAAAATAAAAAGAATAACGCTGGATGTATCACACTCCCTGATGTCAGCTTGTACAACAGAGCAACAATAATCAAAACAGCATGGTACTGGCAGAAAAACAGACACAGAGACCAATGGAATAGAATTGAAAACCCAGAAATAAACCCACAGAAATATGGATAATTTTTGACAAAGGAGTAAAAAATATACAAAGCCTCTTCAATAAATGGTGCTGGGAGAATTGGAAAGCCACATGTACAAGAATGAAACTAGACTGTTATCTGTCATCATGTACCAAAATTAACTCAAAGTAGATCAAAGACCTAAACATTAAACCTGAAACAATAAACTGCATAGAAGAAAACATAGGTACTAAACTTATGGACCTTGGATTCAAAGAGGATTTTATGAATTTAACCTCATAGGCAAGGGAAGTAAAAGCTAAAATAAATAAATGGGACTATATCAAACTAAAAAGCTTCTGCACAGCAAAAGAAACCATCAACAAAACAAAGAGACAACCAACCGAATGGGAGAAAATATTTGCAAATAACGCCTCCAATAAGGGGCTAGTATCCAAAATATATAAGGAACTCATACAACTCAACAACAAAAAGACAAACAATCCAATTAAAACATGGGCAGAGGACCTGAATAGACATTTCTCTAAAGAGGACATACAGATGGCCAATAGACATATGAAAAGATGCTCAACATCACTAATCTTCAGAGAAATGCAAATAAAAACCACAATGAGATATCATCTCACAACAGTGAGAATGGCTATCATCAGCAAGACAAATAATAACAAGTGTTGGAGAGGCTGTGGAGAAAAAGGAACCCTCGTACACTGTTGGTGGGAATGCAGATTGGTGCAGCCGCTATGGAAGGCAGTGTGGAGGTTCCTCAAAAAATTAAGAAGAGAATTACCACATGACCCAGCATTCCCTCTCCTGGGCATCTATCTACCCAAAAAATCTGAAAACATTTATCCGTAAATATATATGTGCTCCAATGTTCATTGCTGCTTTATTTACAGTGGCCAAGACAGGGAAATAACCAAAGTGTCCTCTGATAGATGACTATATAAAGAAGTTGTGGTACATATACACAATGGAATACCACTCTGCCGTAAGTAAAGATGATATAGTGCCATTTGCAATGGCATGGATGGATTTTGAGTTTATTATACTAAGTGAAATACTGTATTTTTTTTGTATAAGAATATATAAGACACACCTTTTTTTGAAAAATTTGAGGTCTAAGAACTGGGTGTGTCTTATACAGTGGTTGCAGATTTTTTTACTTGCATTTTCCGCAAGTGATGAGGAGTTGTATGAATTTTATGATGAATAAAACTTGAGTTCAATAAGTTTATGTAATACATTTTTTTGAAATTTCAGGCCCCCAAATTAAGGTGTGTCTTATACATGGGAGCATCTTATACATGGGGAAATATGGTAAGTCACACAGAAAAAGGCAAGAACCATATGATTTCTCTAATATGTGGGATATAAAACTGCAAGCAACAAAGGAACAGATAAACAAATGAAGAAACAAAGCTCATAGACACAGACAATAGTTTAGTGGTTACCAGAGGGTAAGGAGGAGGGGGAAAAGGGGGCCAAATATATGGTGATGGAAGAACTGACTCTGGTTGGTGAGCACACAATGTGATATATAGAAGATGTATTACAGAACTGTACACCTGAAACCTATGTAATTTTACCAACCATTGTCACACCAATAAATTTTAATAAAAAATTAAATTCCTAAACGTTAAGAAACTATCTCTTAATGAGTAACATTTTTTTCCTTTGAACTTTGGTCACTTCATTGAAAATGTGATAAAATATTTTTGTCTAAAAGGTTCTGTTTTCTAAAATTATATTGAAAGGCAAAGTAGAAGGCAGTGTGAGATAAATCTAGCTTCAAATTCTGACTATCATTTCGCACATAGGTGACTTTGGAAGATGACTTAGTGTAGCTGAGATTCTGTGAAACAAACATAATGTGTACTTCATAGGATGTGAAGATTTAATAAAATGATGTGTGTATAGCACCTCTTGCTGCATCTGGACTATAATAATTGCTTTGAAAATTTGAGTTTTTTTCTTCTTCTCTATATGGTTGAAACAATTCTCCATGTATTGCTTGTATTTCTGCTCATCTCATAAGCACAGCCAATGACAGCCTTTTATTCTGGATTATCTTTTTAAAGGTGTTGGCATAATGAGTCTTGGAAATTGCAGTATTTCCTTCCAGAACAAAGGGGAAGCGTACTCACTGTCTAGTATAATAAAGACACGATCTCCTCCTGGAGGCATGCTCTTAGCCCTTTATAAATTGTCAGGGTTTCCTAGCTGGGCGTTCTCTTCTGTACCTACTGCATAGTCCTTGTTGCATTGTCTTTTGGGGATTGACGCTTAGGAAGCTGGTGTAAAAGTGATGACTCCAGCTACTACTAGTTCTGTAAATAACAAGCTTTCCTTTTTCTCTGACCCAGGATTCTCTTGTCTCCTGCCTGCAGGCACATAACTGGTAGGCTAGCAGGTTAGCTTCCGAGTAAGGTAAAATCTCTTCCCAGATTGTTCAGTTATTGACACTTTTCATTTCTCAACTCCACAGGTTCTCTATGTATAGGCAGCAAAATTCTAGCTTCATAACTGAAGCCACTTCCTTATTTGGTTTTAACTCTTTATTGATATAATGAGAATCAGAGAATTTGAATGTGTCAGCTTTACAGGTTTAAACTGATACATCAGCTTTAAAGTGGTGTATGTGGTCGGCACTAACGTGTCTCCTAGCTTCTCACTAAGGTCGTTACAGAGGCACAGACAGCAAGGAAACACCGCTGATGGCTGTGTAAGCGTTCTGGTTTGGAGTCAAGCTCTGAATTTCCATATTGGTTCTGCTATTAAATGTAAAGTTGTTTTAGAGTAAATCAGTAACACAAAACCAGTATCTACACTAGGACCAAAGTGTCTACTTCAACTTTAGAAAAGCATTGACAGTTCTCATTGTATTTATTTTTTTATGTTACATAATCTCTCAATGGCAGGATATGTAAAAATATACAGCCTGAAACTTTTACTCAGGCGTATAATTCATTCATAAAAATCTTGTTTAGAAAGTAAAAAAAAAATTGTTTTCCAATTTTGTAATTTAGCTTTATTTGAATAGTTTGAAGCTAGGTTTCAGATACTTACATGTGGAATGAGAATAAATCTAGAAAAGTAGAATTTAAAATATGCCTATCTCTCCATGTAAATACTAAATAGTGATACTACTATTATCACAAAGAACCAAGGAACACTTATTTTAGCACATCTATGGTAAAACGGTGACTGCCTGGGAGGAGAGGTGAGTGTCCCAGCTTAGAAGCCTCACCACCTGCCCGTGGAGAAGGACTGTGCTGGGAACTGTTTGCTGCCTTGCGGGGGTGGGGGGGAGGCAGATGGGTTGGAAAATCAAGAGCTATTTAGTGTTTCGAATACCCAGTTTCTTCAAAGTGAAGAATTTGCAATACAATTGTAGGTCACCATTGCTTTTACAGACATTATTAAAACATAATCTCAAACTCAAGGAAAGTTTTATGTAAATGTTTTTTTTAAACCTCCAAACCTTTAAAATTCAACTCCATTTATTTGTATGAGGTGAGATCCTGCCTAGTTCCTACTTCCTGAGGCTTTTTATTCTGAGTTTATTTTTAAGACTAATTATCCTCACCTATATAAACTTCCTGGGTTTCAGAATACTGAATTGGCTGTTCCAGTGTCTCTGCTATCCAGATGACAGTGACCCATCATGCACCCTCCAAGTTCAGACCAGGTACCATCTACTCAAGGGTACAGAGGAACTGAAGCGTTACACTGTGGCAGTCTTAGCCAAGATGTGCAGCTCGTCGTGACAAGCCAGTGCTCGGCCAGGGGAGTGGTGTGTTGTCATTGTGACCCGTGACTGTTGGGAGAGTTCCAGAAATGACGTAAGGAATTATGCATTATTACGAAGCAGGTGGCAGGTAGCACCCAAGCTAGGTTAAATGAACGTGTGCTTTGCTCGGAAGTTCAATGAGTTACAGACTGACATCATTTGGATGTGGAGGCAAATTCTTGGCAAAAAAAAAGAGTACATGTCTATGTTCTCATTGTTCCGGAGTTAATCTGGACATATACACTGAAATTGGATTTAAAGTGCTCTAAGCAATTAACTGTAGAACAAGATTTGTCTTTTTTACCACAAATCCAGAGTTCCAGGATAATTCTTGTCTTTTTCAACATACAGGACAATCTAGTAATTTTATACCTTAAAGGGAAGAACAAAATCTTCAATATTAGCCTTTTAAAAAGTAAAATGCGAGGGTAACACCAGGAAATACACACAGGCAGGAGATACTCCTATGCCTTCCAGTCTGACTCATCTGATTAACAGAAAATCTCACATCCCTTCAGATTTCACAGCCTCAAGGAAATGTGAAATATTTGACATTTTCACCTTAGTGTTCTCATGTTCTCACCATAAAAGAGACACCTTTCAAGGGTAAGTAGCAAATTTTCTTTTCCTGTTGAAAGCTAGTTTTGCAACTCAAAGGGCAAACAGGAGAAAATGTTGCTTTAGGACTTCCTGAAATGCTTCAGCTCACAAGCGATAAACTCCAGCTCCACTGAGTGTGCCTGCACGTGGTCCCAAGTCAGAACTGTAGTTGTTAAATTGCTGAGAATTTAGAAATTATCCCTTTTAGCCAGTCTACCATGCTTGTTAAAATCAGAAAAGGTGTAAAAATTTTGCATTGCGAGTTCAAATCTTACAGTCTTAGTTCCACATTTAGTTGTCACTTAATGTTTAATTGGCTAAACTTAGGCCCCTTACTTTCAGTAAACAAGGCACAGTTTTAATCGTGCATCAGTGACGTTGTCCACTCTGGTTGTGAAGCTTGGAAATGAAAGCCAAGGCGATTTTCCATGTACAAAGGGATGACAATTAAGTTTGCCAACTTGTTGCAGCGATGTTGCTAACATTTTGGATATCAGAGGGATTATTCATTATGAATTTGTACCAGCTGGACAAACAGTGAACCAAGTTTACTATTTGGAAGTGCTGAAAAGGCTGTGTGAAAAAGTTAGAGGACCAGAAATTTTCGCCAACAATTCATGGCTCCTGCATCACGACAATGCACCAGCTCACACGGCCCTGTCTGTGAGGGAGTTTTTAGCCAGTAAACAAATACAGTAAAACCTTGGATTGCGAGTGACTTGGTTTGCAAGTGTTCCACAAGGTGAGCAAACATTTCTAATATTGGGGTGTCGGAAAAGTCATGGTGTAGTTTTTCTATTGTTTTCGTTGCAAAAATGCATCATGACTTTTCTGACAACCCAATACATTTTAACGTGGTAAATGAACGATGTCTTGCAATATGAGTAGTTTGTTTCCGGAATGAATTATGCTCGCAAACCAAGGCATTACTGTAACTGTATTGGAACACCCTCCCCACTCGCCTGTCTGGCCCCCAATGACTTCTTTCTTTACTTGAAGATAATGGAAATATTGAAAGGAACACATTTTGATGACATTTAAGACATTAAGGGTAATACCACAATAGCTCTGATGGCCATTCCAGAAAAAGAGTTCCAAAATTGCTTTGAAGGGTGGACTAGGCACTGGTGTGGATGCATAGCTTCCCAAGGGGAGTACTTCAAAGGTGACTGTAGTGATATTCGGCAATGAGGCATGTAGCACTTTCTCTAGGATGACTGCAAACTTAATTGTCAGACCTCGTGTGTATGTTACATTTGAAAATAAATTCAGAGATTTGTGGTCTATCAGATGCTGAAGGTAGAAAACGTGTCACATTTCTAAGAAAGAATGAGGTCCTGAGTAACAGATTTTCTGTAATTCAGATGATTCAGATTGGATAGCTGGGAGGACGCTCACAGGAACGGCAAGGAAAGCGGGGACGCTGCAGGCCCTCCCGCAGAGACGGAGCAGATATTAAACACACATCAACAGGGAATGTGGTAGCAATTTAGGAACGGCTGTGGCGTGACACCGAAATGATTCTTTATGCTCACCCATTTTGCTCTTACACAAATCACAGAAGAAGATAAAAGCTAGGTGGTCGCAGCGTGAAGACCACTGCGGATGAGGCAGGGCCTCTGCCTTGGGCGGGGGGTGTGCAGAGGAGAGAGCCCTTGAGATGAGGACGTCACTGACGCTCCAGACACCTGTCCAGAGGTGTTGTGGTGGCACTTGGGGGAAATCGGGATGGGAGGAGGCTGCTTTT
>NW_017731351.1:7586914-7604718 GCF_001890085.2 Hipposideros armiger
GATTATTATGAAAAGCAAAATAACTCAGACAGAAAAAGTCAAGAACCATGTGATTTCACTGATATGTGAGATATAAAACTGAAAACAATGAAGGAACAAGACAAAGGAAGAAACAAAAACACATAGGCACAGACAATAGTGATTTCCAGAGGGTAAGGGGGAGGGGGTGGTAGATGAGGGTAAAGGGGGTCAAATATATGGTGATGGAAGGAGAACTGACTCTGGGTGGTGAACACACAATGTGATATATAGATGAAGAATTATAGAATTGTACACCTGAAATCTATGTAACTCTATTAATAATTGTCATCTTTATAAACGTTAATGAAAAAAATAATAGGAAGACTTCAGAACCTGCTTGCATACTCATGGAAATATTTCTGTAGAAAAGGAGAAATCAGCAACATAGGAGAAAGGCCCCAAGACACCTGGCAAACATCTTTTGTCTTCTGTAAAATGTACCGTCTAAAATTGAAGTCCACCAAACCACTTTTAGCTTAAAAGTTCTACAGTTCTATGATTCTTTAGTCTTTTGGTTTTGGGGGGTCATTACCCCACAACTGATAGGACTGTATTACTATTACAATGTTAGAACTTAAACGTACCTTTATTCCTAACAGAATATGAAGTTAACATATAATAGAAGATACTCTGATTCTATACTGGTGGCCATATCTGCCTCAAATCATTAAAAAGAAGACTGTTGTGCTCAGTGAAATCTCTTGGACATATAAAACAGAACTTTCAGAAGAGGTGACTCAAAAAATTTGAAGCCAAAGGGAATATATTTTAAAGGATAACGCAGGGTTCTTGTGAGACCAGCTCAGTTTACAGGCATCATGGAACGGGTTTCCATCTTATCACTCACAGCATGAAGTAGACACTGTACCCCACTTTTCAGGAAAGCATTACATAATCTGTGAAAAGGGGCAAGTCCCCTAACTTTAGGCAAGACAGCGTATGCATTTCTTGTCGTCCCTGGAAGGGCAGACTGGCTGTGAAAATCTCCCACTGCAGATTTTCCTGTCCGGGTGATTCCAACTCTATCACCTTCTATAGCAAGACACGGAGAACCGAATGGAAACATCTAAGACTTGAAACAGGATGTGCCTGACCCATGAAGGGAGGCAGAGGAGCCTTGTTTGTCTGATCCCTGTGGCCTCCCTCTGTTCTGTTTTGGACACTCTTGATTGTTGCAGGATGTTCTCCAAACCGCACTCACCTTTACCCCCAAATTATGCTTCGCAAGAGAGGCTGGTGCAAAGCAACATCACTGAAAATGCCCTCACGTGATCCGTGGTTTCAGTGTGGAATCTGGTGCTGGTTTATGTAAGAGATGAGGAGGAAAATTTTCCTGTCCTGGGGAGTTTGTGTGTTTTTCTGTCTCTTAGGTTTTCCCCTTATAATGTGGTTGTGAGAAGCAGATGTTCAGTAAAGCTGAACCTCCTGGAAATATCCATCACAGCATGGCAACTCAATACCTCAGGGCAGGCGCTGTCTCTAGTAGCAAAATAGATCTTTCCTCCTATGTCAACTATGGAGTTGTAGCCATTGAACTGATGCAAAATATGCTCTCTAAATTTAGCCTGCGCTCAAATCCATTTACTGTTTAAAGAAACCATGCAATGCCAATTAAAGGGTTTTTTAAATCTTTCATCAATCAACTGCATACTATTTATTTTGCTGACTGGAGAGAGTCAGATGAAAACACCAAAAATTAAATTCTGCCCTAAAATGAATACCAAGCTTCCCTTAATAACCTACTGAGATCCCAACTTTGCCTCTAATCGCAGTGTCCAATGTCTGGCGTTTGGCAACCGTAGGAAAAAGTCACTGTCACCGCTATTTTGGTGACATGTGGTGGGGAAAGAGACTTGCCCAGGAAACCAATCAGAACCATTGTTGTCAAGTGACCTTGAACTGCACGCATTCAAAGTTTCTCACCTATAAGGAAACTTTCGAAACGTGAAGTGTTTGTTCGAATTATTGTTCCAGTGACAATAATGTGTTCAAACCATCTTTATGTTGCGACATTTGTCTGTGTAAGGTATGTGATTCATTATATTGGTTTTATATTGCAGAAATAAATTTGAAGCTAATGTTTTGTTATAGCACAGGCTGATATTCATAACTGGCTTCTTGAAGACCAGGTAACTAATCATCATGGATGTATTAACAAGTTATTCATGCTTTTCTTGTTTTCACCACAAAGTAAATAAAAAGAGGCCCTTTGGCTGGGGTACCGTGTGGTCTTATCATGATAGAGTGCTGACAGTAATTTCTACTGGGGAAATAGAGTAGCTGTCTTTACTTTCACAGAAGGCATAAATAAGAAAACTTCCAGCTTAGATACAATCTTTTCTCAGTGTGTTACTTTCTGAATATTGCTTGGAAAGTTAATTAGAACTGCATAAAATATGGCCAGTCCCTAAGAACAGCAACACAACTGGAGTACTTCATCAAAATGCAGAACGTGGATTTCACGGTACAGCTTTGGCTGTGAAGCCTACGGCTGCAACCCAGTCCCTCTGAAGGAATCCAGCTGCCTTGCATCGCCTTTCCTCTCCCCTTCCCTCCCCTCCCCTCCCCTTTTCTCCTCTCCCCTTCCTCACTGACCCCCCACCCCTCAATCTTTAATCTGTGCATTGAGCACTGTGGTTCCACGCTCCTGAACTATACATTTGAGAGCTATTTCTGGTCTCTGATTTTAGCAGGATTATGCCAGCTGTGCATCATGCATAACCAACCACGACAGTGCCTCCTCCAGGAATGAGTGCAGTCCATGATCCTGACTGGACTGTACCTATCAACCCAAGTACATTCTTCTGTAGGGAGTGTCCCGTTTAGTCACAATCGCCCTACACTGAATCGTCACCCAGGTTCAGGCCGCACTAGCAGTAATCCTTTGGATGCTTACACAGGCCACAGAAAAGTGAGGGCCATGTGCATTCCCCACTGTAGGCTGGTGGGTGCTTTAGGGGTGAGGGTAGCACAGGGTGAGACGCGCTGCAGCCGAGGGGAGGAGGGGAAGGGAGTCACGGAGGCGAAAGTGAGTGATTGCAACCTCTGTCTACATGGCAGTCTTTTGAGAGTCTGACTGAAGCTGTGATCAAGTCTTCAGATACAAGCAAATATGCACACATACAACTTGCCTGTGTATTATTTTTAGCGGTTGTTAGGTCCCCGGGAACCTCAGGCTAAGTGAGAACTCTCGCTGGGACCAATAGGTCAGGGGTTTCAGAGCAGAAAAAAGATGGAGACCATTATATTAACCTAGTGGGAGTCTCTAAGAGCAAAAGAAAGGTAATACCCCAGGAATGGCGGGAAGAGCCCAAAGGGCTCGCGTACACACGGGAACAGTGGGGTTGAGGTGACGACGGGAAGATTTAATGGGAACTGGGACTGCAGAGAGATTACCTGGGAAACCTGTTATCGCTCGGGGACTTGGGCTGTTGGAAAAATGGTTCAGAGGGACTGGAACATTTTCCAAACTTGCTCTAAAGGAGACACACTATGACGGATCTAGGAATCTTGGCAGATGCTTAGAAGGCCCCCCAGAAGGCAGAGCTACGGACCACGTTGGAATCCACAGGGCCGTGGTCACTCCTGATGAGACACAGCTTGTTACGAAAAGAGAAACATCATGTCACCTCGGCTTTGGGATCTGCTAAGAGAGTGAAAGAGGGACAGGTTCAGATTGCAAGGGAAGTGTGTCTGAGCCACAGATAAAGGCACTTGGTTTCAAAGGCCCTGCAGCTATTCCGTGCAGAGAGGTCAGGGTGGATGGAGGGAGGGGTCCTGGGTGGAGCTGAGGGCAGGACACAGTTTGGAGAGCAGTTACCTACGTCCTGAGGCTGCTTTGGTGACACAAGAATCAAGAGGCTCAGGTCCCAGCTCTGGGTTTACCACGACCTGACTTCGTGAACTTGAGGAAGTTCTCTGACATTTCTGGTCTCCTTTTTCTACTCAGGAAAAGGCCACGAGAGGCCGACGTGGCCGCTGAGCTGCCGCCCACTCACGAAGCCTGTGGTGCTGCAGAGAACGGAGGTCAGTACATCAACAGGTCTTATTTTCAGAAAGACCTCTCCGGCTTATGCCTCCTCGGATACGTTAGGTGTGCTGATTAACAGGTTTAAGTAGATTAACATAATCGATTTCATGAAATAGAAGAACCACCATTTTTCCAGGGAAAGCGTGACAACTGTGTATTTCTACCAACAGCTGGAAATCCGCAGTTAGTTAACGTTTTAAAAGGCAAACACTGCGCTTATTTACTGTCTGTGCTGTGTGGAAACTCAGCACTGCCAGCGTCAGCCACAGAATGTTCCGTGAGAAGCCGTTTCCAGACGAAGGCAAGGGTTTCTCCAGGCTGCTATGGGGAGCACTGGAGACATTTCTGTGCTGTGGCATCTTGGCCCAGGGATGCTGGCAGGAATCCTCGGGGCTTGGCTGTCTGTCCCCTGCCCCATTGATCACCATCTGACTCTGACAGACCGGACAACTGGGAATTTATGTGGGGTGAAAGCTGCTTCCAGGGCTCTCGGCAGTGCCTCAGTCTCCCAGGGCGGCGATTCTTGCAGAATGAGGCTGCTAGTGCCACTCAGAGGGTCGGACCGCAGCACTGCAGGAAGCAAAGCCCAGTCCTGTGTTCCCCAACAGAAGCCGGGCTCCCACATGCCGCTGCTTTGTTTCTTAAGTGAGGCAAGGCTTGTGCCGATAAAAAGTAAAGCATACTTGTTTCACACGTATTCAGAGCTGATGCGTGCGCTGTAGGCTGCATTTAGTAGGAGAGGGCTCAAGCCACACTGCATGCAAATGTGTTAGTCTGTGCTTGTTGAAAATTTCCTAGATAATTGTCCTCTGACATTCCAACAGGAAAGGATCGTTTGTCTGATTGCTGAAAAATATTTTTGAGGGGACACAGCACCTGAGGTCCTTTAATTATTCACTTGGTGGTTAAAATGTGGGACAAACACTAAAAGTGATATGAATTCTGAGTAAAATGAGATGTGAGCCCATTCTGCTCTGTACTGCTGGGCGCCACTTAGAGCAGGTCCCAACCTGGGGTTTCTGGGTCTCTGGGGAGTTGAAGGTACAGCGTTATTTAACAATATCTTACTCAATACGCACAATGCTGAGGGAATGAAGGTGCCAGTCCTCTAATGTGGAAGGGCTACACAAACATTTTTTTAAAGGAAACCCTCATACTCTTAACATGGTTAGTTCCAGTTACCATATTTAAAATGTGCTAATATGCAGACAAATGGAAAGACATTCGGAAGATGATGAACAGGGAGAACCTGGGTTAACACAGGAGGAAGGCCGCTGGTTTTTGAGTTAGAGTACGTATATTCTGGTCTCAGCTTTGTCACTCATTATGTGTTTCACCCTGAGGAACTTAATTTATTTCTCTAAAATAGCTAGCATCTGAAAATGGATAGCCCAGTGTGCTAGGAATTAAAATGATCTAAATGGTAAAAAAGAACTTACATAAAATTATTTAAGTACAGGCTGACATTAATTTGTTTAGAAAATGTATTGAAACTATTAAATATTTTGAGTTACCACTGTACACAGTTCTAGCACAGAGTGTTCGTCTAGCTGCCGATGAAAGACTTGAGCTCACTCTTTGTGTATTTTACACCTAGTTGCACGTATATTTAAACGTAAGAATGATAGGAGTTGTGGAGTATTGCAGAGTATTCTCCTGCCACCATCTGTGACCGATGTGAGAGGCTGTGCTGACTCACCAGAAGTCACAGAACCACCGATCGCAATACAAAAAGAAGTGAGAGCAGAGACGCTTAACACTACTACAAAATGATACTTCATTACTCAAGTATCAAACTATCTAGGAGGAAGCATTTTAAATTAATGAGTGTCTCTCTTAGCTCAGCACTGCGACCACCCAGTCCCCTCCGGCATAACAGAAGCATCACCTATTTCTGATATCTGCAAATGTAGACCCACAAATCTTCACGGCGTGCAGACGCGGTCACCTTTTGTTACAGGACATATGGACCAAGACGTGAGAACTATTTCTCTGGGGCCTGAGCAGAAATGAGAGGATGTTTGGAGCTCCAGGTGACATGCTGACCGCCCTGGGGCAGGGTCCCGGGTCACAGGTGTGCTCTAGAAACACATTTGCCCCCTCATTTGTTTATGACATGTGGGCCCTTCCACAGTGCACAGCCCACAGCAGGGGACTCTTTGCCTGGGTCTAAAGTCCAGATGACGGACACTAAGGCTTTTGAAAAATTTAGCATTTTGAACAGGAGAGATTCAAAATGCCATCCAATGCTATAATAAAGAAATGTGATTTATTGCGTGAAATCATACATATTTGCTAAGTCCTAGAAAATTATCTGTCAGTGCCACCATATTTATGCTTTGCATTTAACAGCAAAGGGTTGTTTGTTTTCTTTCCTTGCCTAAACTACCCATTGCATTATCATTTATTTTTAAGTTGATATTTTTCGTAGTGCAAGTTCCTGCTTATTAATATTTATCAGGATAAAACAAAATATTTTTGTCTTTTTATATTTTCCTCTCTTTCATCATCCACACTGTAGCTATATTTTTCCTAATATGAGTTTCTTAGAAAAATGCTTCCTCATATTAAATATTGCTCCTACTTCCTAATATTAAATATTGCTCAGTTACACTCACAGAAAAGGGGCTGCTTTTTAAGGCAGTTCAGTGGTTTTCATCCTTTAATATGGTTGGTACATAGGACATTCTGAGTAAGATTACTCTAATTTTTAAGTGAAAATGTTTCCAGGATGTTATCAATAACTGAACTCTTTAATTAAAATGTTAAACTCAGTTGGACAGTTACTCAACAGGGAACTGCAGTTCCCGAGGCCTCAAAGGCAGTCAGCCACTCCTGGCCTGGCGACGCCACGTGACCATACCAGAGGTGCCCTCGGTACTCGGTACTCGGGGGTGTGCCATGAGTGTTATGTAATGAGAACACATTGTTAACCTAATACATGCAATAAGAAACAATTCGTGAGATGATGGTCGTGACTTTGATATAAATGAATTTAGTGTTCTATTGTCAGTGTTTCTGTTAGGAGGGAAAGCATTCAGAAACGAGCGACTTCTCATTATGGAAGGGTCTCATGGTAAAACAGAATTGTCACATCAATGTCTCTTCTCTTTTAGTGAATGTGGCTCCTTTTAGGGAATAGAGAAATCCTGTCAATGTCTAGAAATTGTACTTATATAAGAATAAAATGAGCTTATTAATTATTTCTCTCTGCTTAATCTCTTATGATGTGGAACCTCTTACCAGATGCTTATACATTTCAAAATTGGTGGTAGATTAAAATTAGATATTTTGTTTTAAAATATCTTTGAAAATGTAATTTTTTTTCATATAAATTTACACAAAATATAAGGCAATTAAATGAATTGTTTCGATGGTTAATCATTTTGGAGTCTTGCTTTTTACAAGGAATCTCAACATTTTCTAAACTTAAAACTCCTCTTGACATATTAAAGAGTAAGAAAGAAAATCTTCGGAGCGCCAACCTTACACTAATAGTCAAATGTGGGGTGGGTATTTCTTCAAACGTTATTCAATGGGTATTTCCAAAATGTTTGTTGACAGATTAAAGACAATCTCTTGGTTGTAATTTGGAAGATGGTATGTAAATAGAAGACGATGTTGAATGGCTCTGTTCTTGGTTACGTGCCTGTAACAGAAGCCATTTACCTTCCCACCGGCGATCAGCTGGAAAAGCAGACGCTATGAACAAACATTTCTCAGACTTTAGGTAACAGGCAGCTCAGATGTCGTCCCGACAGAAGAGAAACGGATGATACCAGCCCTGTAACTGCCAGAAGCTGCCACCTGGAGAGAGTTTCTAGATCATGGTGAGGAGGTGGGGAAGGAGGAACCAAAACAGAGCCCGGGGTCTCAGTGCTTTGAGGGAACAGAGCTGGATTTGGGGAGGCCACGTCAGGCTGGCACCGGCCCTTCTCCAACGGCTCAGGCCCTGCACCCCTCACGGGTCCCCATGCTGTAGGGACAGTCGCCTCCTACAGCCCGGGCCGCCCTCCTGTGTGTGCGTCCTCCTCCTTCGGCTTGGGTTCTGCCACCAATCTGCTCTGTGGGCAGCCTGCACATGACACGGACATCCCAGACCAGGCCTCCGCCGCCCCGGCTCTGACATCCTGCTCTGCGCTGCCCTCCTCAGAAAACTCAGCCTCTGAGTCTCCAGTCCTCACCTCCCTGTGAGTGCGGACACCTTGCCTGAGGTCTTTTACCCGAAGCTGGAACCCCGCTGTGTGTGTGGAAAGCCTCTCACCTCACATAGGCTCCACGGGAGGATGGCCCCAGGTGGCAATGCCCTCCTTTACTGCTTAGGTGCTAATGCTGTGTGCCAGCCTGCTCCCATGCGTGAATGGCCTCTCT
The DNA here is from genome assembly GCF_001890085.2 of Hipposideros armiger. NCBI lineage: Eukaryota > Metazoa > Chordata > Mammalia > Chiroptera > Hipposideridae > Hipposideros > Hipposideros armiger. Next base: position 7,595,337 of record NW_017731351.1, read on the forward strand.
GCCTTACTCTGGACCTGACCCCGTGCATGGGCAGCCCTCCCATGGGAGTGGTTTGGCTTCTAACACCCTGTGTGCCTCCTGTCTGTGGGGCCACCAGGTGGCCTCTATGAGGCCGTGCGAGCCTCCTCTGAGCACTGCAGTACCCTCTCACTGCTGGCACGGTGACCTAAGGTGGTAGGTAGAAGATGGCCCCCTAAGATGTCCAAGTCCTGGTCCCTGGAATGGCTAATATGTCAGGAAACACGACAACAGACGGGGGTTGAGGTTGCTCATCAGGTGACCTTGACAAGGGCGGGTTCTCCTGGATTCTCCAAGCTAAGCACACAGGTCCTTCTAAGTAGACCTCGAAGGCCGCAGAGCGAGAAGGAGAGAGAGGCAGCATGAGAAGTCCTCGGCCTGGGGTGGGTGGGTGTGCAGACGGAAGGGACCGTGAGACGCGGGGGACAGGCAGTCTCCGGGACCTGGAAACCACAGAGGTGGGTGTTCTTTTAGAGCCTCCAGAAAGGAACACAGCCCTGCCGATGCCTTCATTTTAGCCCCGCGGGCTCCATGTTGGACTTCAGAACCGGAAGATAATACATTTGTGTTGTTTAAGCCACTGTGATTGCGGCAATTTGTTATGGCAGCGATAGGAAGCTCCTGTTTACTCTGCCCCACCTCATGGCTTTAGGGCTGAATTGTTTGGGAAGGGAAGGGACTAGGAAGAGGAAAATAAACACATACCTTTTAGGGACAATATCATCACCCAAAATAAATAATAGTATAAATATAAAATGATAACATTAGTTGTAAAAATTCCAGGCAATGGAAGGCTGATTTCAGAGATATTTCCAGGGCAGGAGGGACCTCACGGCATGGCTGGAATCACACTTCCTAACTATTATCTTTGCTAGTGCATGAGGACACGTGCCATCACACATCGTGACCATGGCTGGAACTGTCACAGTCAGAGTCTCCCTCACACACGCAGGATAAACATCTTTAGGCGCGCTGAGGGACAGAAACCGACTTCAGACACAAAAAGGAATTGCTACTTGTACAGCACCATTCAATGTGTGAAGGGTTTCTGTTCCTATTAGCTCATTTAACCCTCCTAATGAACTCCCCATTTTTATGATTTGTTCATGAGGCTCAGGGACATGAGAAAATTGTCCAAAGGCTGGTAAGTTATGCAAACGGAGGAAGAACTTTGAGACCAGGGCTCTCTTTCTCTTCTCCGACATCCCATCTCCTACTTACTTGTGAGATTTCAGGTGTTTTTCTCTGCAGATTCATTTCCTACACTATTTCTCTATCTTACTATTTGATTTATTTGTGTATTTTATTTAGTCTGCTCTTTTACTTGAGATTTGCATGCATTTAAACAACAAGCCATGACTACAGAGTTAAAAGAACCTAGAAAGTACAAACATGGTTCTTAATGATAAGAATTTTGGGTTTTCTTAAACTCAACTAATGCACTCTGCCTGTCAATTTAGGTGCGTTTTCATTTCCAGTGCTCAGGAGGAGTATGGTATACATTATATCCTTAACTTATGCTAAAAGTATAATTCTGCAATGGCAGTGCATGGCCACCTGTGGCTTTTCCATTAAAAGACGATTGAAAGGCAATTCCATCCAGTGAAACTGCAGCTGAGCGTCTGACGAGTTGTAATAAAGAAAGTCATAAGTGCTCATCGTCTCTGCATAATCTCAATAGCTCCCTTCAGAATTTTAGGGAAAATATTTAAAATCAGCCATTTACTTTCACATTTTCTTTGGGGGGAAGGTTAAGTGAACCCTAAAACATGTATTCATAGCTCTTGCAAAACATATTTTACTGGATAAGAATTACTAAGTGCAAAGAAACATACCAAATGTCCCTCAATGTGCAAAAGTGTGGTTTTTAAAAATTGAGGTACAGAGTTACATTGGGGAACATTTTATAATGGTAATGTTATTTTTTTAAAAGAAGTAATCTGTTGTAGTACTGGCAGGAATGAGTCCCACTTCAATGAATAGCGCCATAATTGCCATTTTTTATCACAAGGCTATTTCTGTATCCAAAATGCTTATGATGACACTATATTGCTGATATGGGAATTATACTTTCAGTTTATAAGATTAATGGTATATAAACAGATACAATTAATTACTTATAAACAGAAGTTACTGCCCAGAGCCCTGCAAACTCCTGATGTCTGCTGAGCAAGCTACAGCTAGGAAGTCCCTGTGCAAACTGATAAACCCTTACACTTTTTTTTAAGTTAAAATTTGTTGAGATGACAATGGTTAGTAAAATTACATTAAGATCTCTTTTTCTAGGAAGTCTGGATAATATAGCAGAGCATATTCTAATATTTTATTATGATAATTTAAAAAAATACAGCACAATTAAAAGAATTTTTATAGTAAATACCAGAAGACTCACCACTGAGATTATATCATTAACATTTTGCTATGATTGTTTTACCACATTTCTATCCACATATCCATCCTATTATCTATTTGGACAAAAACATACAGTGTATGACACTATTTATATAGATGTCAAAAGTGGTGGCTAAGCTAATCTATGATGTTAGAAGTCAGGATACGAGATTTGCTATGAGAAGAGTCGCTGAAACGGGTCAGAAGGAAACTTTTGGACTATGATAATGCTTTGTTTCTCGACATTGGTGATGGTTTCACAGGGGTGTTCAAGTTATGAAAATTCATTAAGTGATATGTATGATTTGTGAAGCTTTCTGGATGTTTGTTAGAATTCAACAAAAAGCCAATACAAAATTATTGTAAAGAGATTAAACTTATATAGAAAAATACAGAGACCATCAGAATGCATAGAAAACAAACAAAAAAATCTAATATATTCTGCTTATATTATAGAGAGATGTTCAAAGCAACTTAAAACTGAGAACTAGAAATAAAGGGTGAAAAGAGATAAACCAAATACTTAGCAAAAGAGAACTAGTACACTTATTCTTCTAGCAATTAGTATGGGCTATCCAGGATTACATATTCTAAACTTATGTTAGCGCCCCCCCCGCCCCATGCACTCATATACATGCACATGTAATTTATTGATAAGTAGATTAAAAATTGATAAATATATCAAGATGAATACCCAATAGACAATATGCATTCTTCTCAAGCATGAATGGAACATTTACAAAATGATCATATACTAGACCACAAAACCAGTTTGTCAATCTCAAGTATGCCATACCAGAAAGATCACATTCTCTGACCACAACAGAAATGAATTTCCCAAATCCCAATTTTGAACCTCCAGATCAGGTGTCTATTCTGAAAGCCATCTCCGTGTTTATCCATTGCCCACTCAGCACCATCACTGAGTGGTTGCTGGACATCCCACAATATGGTTAAAGCGACACCTAAACTTCCTCCCACCAGACTTGCTCCACCTGTGGGTTTCCTTGTCTTCAGGTTCTTAGGGCAAAAGACTTAAAGTCATTTTGTCTCCTCTGTCTCTTAAGCCCACATCCAGGTTGGTGGGGAAATCCTGAGGAATCTCCCTTTCAAGAATGGATCCCAGATAAGACAAGCTCTCACCATGTACACTGCCACTGCCCTTGTGCAAGGCACCACCCTGCAGCCAACACCATCCCTACGTGCCAAGTTGGATCACGTCACCACTTGTCAAAACCCCGCAGTGCTCTCCCGCTTCCTTCAGAAGACAAGCCTCCTGGTGACTTCCCCAGTCTCCTGCCCGGGTCCTCTCCCACTGCCCCTGCCCCCACCTCTGGCCTCTTGCTGGTCCCCGGAACTCATGGGACATGCAGTCCTCTTAGGACTTACACTCTACTCCTCTCTGCCCAGAGCGCTCTTCTCTCAGAACGCGTTTGGTGAATTGCCCCACTGTCTTCAAGGCCTCCCTACAATTTCTCCTTCTCACCAGGACCCCATACAAACCTATTTAATACTGCAAACTGCTCTCATCCCGATGCCCCGTCATCCTCCTGATCCACGAACCTGACTTGATTATCCTTTAAAAGAGCATTTATCACCAGCTAACACATTATAGAATTGACGTATCTATCATACATGTAATTTTGATTGTGTGTCTCCTTCCACTGGAGTAAAGGCAGAAACTTTTTGCTGGCTTATACCTTGAGAAGTCCTAATGGCCCAGACACTGCCTGACATATAGCAGGAATACCATATGAATTTGTTGAAAATCACAACTTGTGAGATGCAGCTAAAACAACACTCAAGAAACCAATGATAGGCTACATGCTTATTTTAGGGAAAAAAGATAGGAAATAAACAAGCTTAGCATGTAACTCTGGGGTGTCCAGCTCAGATTCTGACCCAATCTTCCTGATTATCTTCACTCACGTGTTCTCCAGGCACGTAAAATCGTCACCTCCAAAAGAGAAGTCATCATCTTCAAGGTCTGTGTTCCTCAGACTGTGGACAGTACCAACATTCACAGTTACCTACACTGGAAACCTACAGCAAACTCTGGGCTCCACCCTCTTCCTGACCCATCCACCCAGTGACAATTTTGCAAATTTGCTTTCCTACACATCGCTCCAGTCCACTTATATTTTTATAGTGCTATGCTCAAGAACTAAGAGCCAAGATCCACTCACAACCTTTCTCACCTATTTTGCTCACTGTTTTCATAACTGTTCTTTTGACTCCAACCCAAATCTCTTGCATAATCCATTCTCTACATGGCACCTCTACTGGCGGCATTGCGTTCCCTCAGATCCGTATGGTCAAGGCCTGACTCTCGGTACCTCAGCATGTGACCTTATTAGGAGAGAGGGTCATTACAGAGGCAGGTGACTTAAAATGAGGTCATTAGGGTGGCACTGGTCCAATATGACTGGTGTCTTTGTGAAAAGGGGCTTGCACACAGATGGTGCAGAGGGAAAATGAGATGAAGAGATGCAAGGAGAAGATGGCGGCCTACAAGGCAAAGAGAGACGCGGAGCAGACCCTCCCCTCGCAGCCCCCAGAAGGACTAACTCAGACCATACCCACCGTGGTTTTACTTCTAGCCTCCACAACCGTGAGAAAATAAACTTGTGGGTTGAAGCCACCTAGTCCATGGCGCTTCACCACAGCAGCCCCAGAACACTAATGCAGTAGCCAATAATTACTTTTGAAATGTATTTTGAATATCTTCAAATTATTCAATTCATCTCCCATGGAAGTGAAGAATAAGTAGAACTGTTTTCTTAGAGTATAACCTATAGAACATATTTAAAGCTTAGGACAAGTTTGGAAGACATGTACGGATTGTCCGTCGGGAGGGATGTTGGTTAAACAGAACCTGTGGGATACATCCCACCTTTCCAGGGAACCTGAGCAGAAATCTCCAGTATGTGGGTGCATTTCCCTGCAAACTGGGTGGAATGACATGGGTGTGGCTGCACACGGAAAGCTGTTTCTTCTCTGTATTGGGGACCCAAAGGGGACGTGGTAGGCTTCTCCTTCCGTGACTCACAAGGAAGCACAACTCTACTCCAGAGCTTGAAGAAGAGACACAAAAGGACATGACATTTATTTTAAAAGTAGAACTTCACACATTCTCATGGAGAACTACAGACGATGTCATTTCATTACCAGGTGCCAACCGAGTGTCACGAAGAGAAACACATGCAGTGTCTCTGACACAGTTACTCCAGCTCCTGGCCTCTCAGGAGCTCCCATTCCAGCCGGAATTGCCCCTCAGACCAAGTGTTGGCGTGGGATAGCCCATAAGAGTTTCCACAGTTTTCTACTGCCAAGTGGGGCGATCTTACACTCTTATTGCCACAGATGTGAGATAACAACAAATGGGAGGAAAAATGAAACCAGTGGTCTCTAGAAGTGGATCTGATTTTTATAAGCATGAGAAGCACAAGATGTATTTAATGCTCCACTCTTGTCTGAGTTCACTTTTCAGCATAAGCTTGTCCATGTGCTCAAGGGCGGACAATGTCTTTTAGCTAAAGGGCAAAATCACAGGTGTGTTCATCGACGTGATAAAGATGCAAAATAATAAAAATTAATTAGACTTCCTTAAAGTCTGTCTTTTGGAAGATACATATGGGAAGAAAATGAGATAGACTGCATTATTGCCCATCACTTTACTCCTGAGATACCTTAGCATTCGTTTTGAAGTAGATGCATCTTTCTTTCAGATAGGGAAACATGAAGAAGAAAAGTAGTAGATATTTAGACTAGATTTTGCCACAGAGACTTACTATATTTCCATGGTCTCTCAAAGGTAAACCTACCATGTTGGAAACATAGAAACATCAGTGGCTTTTCTTGGCACTAGTAAATTGCAGATGATGGTTTCTGTAGCATGCAGCCAAAACCCTACAAAACACTGTGGGAGGTAAGTGGGAAGATGGCATTTCCTTGCATAAAAGGTAGTCTTATAAGGGGTGAACTTGGAACTTTCATCCAACTATCACCTCCAATATTATCGTACATTCCTAGAATACAAAATACTTGATGGCAAGGACTACTATTTCTCTCTATATACACACACTGCTTCACACAACATCTGCACATATTAAATACTCAAAACTTGTGATATGAATAAATTATAAGCTATTGCTCACATACGTGCATGAAGATATTAACTATTGCAAGGCCACATGTCTGTAAATAAGTGAGGAAAAAAGCTCAATGTTTTATCAATAATTATTTCTATGTGTTAAGGAAGCAGATAGAGGACTTAAGAGTGATGGAAAACCATGGTGCCAAGTGTGGCATTGAGGGTGTGCTTTGCAAATCATTCCTCGGCTCTTCAAATTGTACACAATGAAAGTTGCTTCCAACCTCAGTCAAATCAGGCGACTGAGAAGAAAAAGGCTATTGCACAGTCTCATTTTCTGGTGAGAGTAACATAGAAAACAAGGCACAGTTCATTGATACGAGGTCAGCTATGTCGTTGATAGAAAACGTTATTACTGATAGAAAAAGTTGTGACCATTTAAACCACACAAACGCAATAAATTTGAGATGCACAATTATAAAACCACACATATAAGCTGCACATTTAAAACAAATATTGGTGGGCCGGCCGAGTGGCGCGATGGTTAAGAACTCGCTTGGGATGCCAGAGGGCCCCGGTTCGGATCCCACATATGAGGGCCAGTGACACTGCCCTCCACAGCTAAGATGCTGAACAACAGCTCGACCTGGAGCTGGGCTGCCATGAGTCGCCGGCGACGGCGTAGGCTGCAGTCCCTGTGGCAGTGGGTTGCCATGGGCTACCGTATGTAGCCAGCAGCCAGCGTGACTGGCCAGCAGCTAGCGTGAGCGGCCAGCAGCCGCAGTGAGCGGCCGTCCAGAAGCCGGCGACTGATCTGCCTCGCCAGAGATGAGCGCAATGATGGTGCCAACTTGGGCCAGTGAAGCAACATCCTCCACAACTAGACTGAAGAACAAAAAAGGACAGCAACTTCTCTGTTCCCCTTCCCTCAATTCCCCAGCACTGTTCCCATTCCCCAATTCCCCAATAAAAATCTTTAAAAAAAAATAATAAAAAAATAAAACAAATATTGGTTAGATGGTTGTTATACTAAGGATTGTTAAAATAGAAGATACAGACCATATAAAATGTTTTTACTGATGGGTACTAAAATAAAAATCAAGATTCAGGGCTGGCATTTATTCAGACATTATAAAAAAATCAATATTTATTAATTACCTACCACAGTATATTTAGACAGTGCTGGACTTGGAAGACTAAACATTTGAAGGTGGCACAGGCATTGCTCGTAAAGAGCTTATGTTCCAATAGTGGACAGACAATAATCTAGCAAACTAATTGACATAGTGACAGTAGTTTATAAAAGGACTCTTCTAAGTCCTTTTTACAGAATCTAGTCTACAGTGGTCCTCTCTGAGTTGGCTTCTAAGCTGACAACTGAATGAGCTAGCCGTGACAACAGTGGGGTGACAGAGGGAGTCTTCTTGGACATAGCATGGACTAACGCTTGGAAGTGAGAAAGACTCATCATGTTCTAGCAACGGCCAGAATGCCAGTGAGCCTGCAGAGTAATGAACGAGGAGCAGAGTTTCACCAGATGGATTTAGAGAGATGCAGGGGCCAACTGGAACCTTCTAGGCTATGGTGAGAACACAGGGCTTTATTTTAGGTGCGATGACAAGAAATGAAATCAAGCACAGGAGTAATTTATTTACTTTCCACTTTAGAGAGATGACTCTGGGCTCTGTTTGGGGAGAACAGAGTACAAGCAGGAGGCAGGAGAAGGCGCAGGCGTTGCCCTCAGAGAGGAGGCTGGGTGGAAATGAGCGGCAGAAGGACAGGGGATTCGAGATGCTCTTGGAGGTGCAGAGGGATTGCTGCTGAGGAGGACAGGGAAAGGGAGATGGCTGCGGCAGCAAGGAGGACGGTGGTGCGACGGGGCGAGCAGGGAACACAAGGAGAGCAGCACTGTTGGAAGTGGGGGCTGGCATGCGAGTTCCCGTTTGGTCAAGTTGGAGAAGCGTACGGATTGTGGAAGTTAACATACATGGAGGCAGCTAGGCTTTAAGATCAGGGTCTAAGAGAAGTGCTAGCGGCTGAAGATGTGTGCGTCATCAGGATAGATATGCGAGCTGGAGGCATGACAAGACGGGGAAAAGAGCAAAGGGCGCCAAGACGGGGCGGCAGGGGAGAAGCCACGAAGGGCACCACGGAGAGAAAGCCATGGGGCGTCCTGCTGAGGAAGACACAGCTGTGACTCGCTCAACGGAAGGAAACCCGGAGCCCTGTTCAGGCCCGTTGTTGAGGGGATCCTGAGCTGTGAACACCTTGCACTACACGGAGCCGAGGGAGCTACGCCACTTCATGCTACCTGTGACCAGGGTGCAGAAGGGACGCCTTTAAAAGGAGTCTAGCTGAGGACTAGGAATTCACCTCCTTCCAGACATTTCTTAATAGGTCAGAGAAGATGGCCCTGTAAATGTTTTGTCAACAACAATAAAAATGTTGACTTAAAGTATATCTATGGTAACACTAATAAGAGACCCTTTGACCTATTGATCTTGATACATCATTAAAGATTCAATCTTTGGCCACACTTTTCTGTATCAAGGGGTGGTGATTCCAAGTTACCCAACAAGCCATTTCAAATCCCACAGCCTTGCTAACCGGGGTCTGAGCTGCCAGAGCCGGCTGTGGAGCCACTAAACCTTGTGCCGAAGCGCTTACTACTGGCAGTACCTGTGCTTTTTGGGGCCTAAGACCAAGCCTCTAGTACTCGGAGCCGGGAAGGCAGCAGAAAGACAAACAGTATCAAACTCCACACGCCTCTGAATGCACTATGCTGATTCTGCAGTCACAAGGTAGATGATAATTAAGCTGAGCCTTCACTGGCAAGCGAATTGCCTGAGGGTCCATAGATGACTAAAGCCAAGGTACCCC
>NW_017731351.1:7604763-7729089 GCF_001890085.2 Hipposideros armiger
CCCCCTCCTCCCACACTCTCAACACCCCATCAGTTCCCTTATTAAAATACAATTGCTACCACATGGAAGGGAAGCCTGGCGGACCTAGAAACCCTGGCCTGAGTAGTTAACTCGGAATAACTTCTTTTCTGTTGATCAGGCTCCCACAAAAAACAAAACTTCTGGTTTTTCAACAGATTGGTCTTAAAAATTAACCTGCCTTCATAAAGTTGCTGAATTTTTGCACAGTTCTTTTTAGCAGGAAAGACATTTTCTTCAGACAAGAGGAGGTGAATTGTTTTGTCAGTGCACTGGGCAACTCTTCCCAAGAATATTTAAATGTTTTCTAGGAAAGGCGAGAAGCACTGAAATGAAAGTTGCTTCATTTCACTTGCGAGCAGTCATTTCACTGCGGAGTATTTGAGGTGTAAGAAATGAAATTTATGATGAAAGTCTTTAATCTAAAGTCCAACCCGAAACTTGGAATGGGCGAGGTTTCTCTCCTGGGTGACGGGAGAATGGGTGATGGTAAAGGTGCTGACGAAGGCCTCCCTAAAGTGAGCCGGGGGGCATTTGTCACTGAACCCGCCATGGGACCCTCGCGCAGTGACTTGGACTCGATGGTGTGAGCAGGCCCAGGTCTATCTACCCAGCATGGCCAGCACATTCCAGTTGGATGCATTTAATTTATTCACTATTTTACTTTTCAGAAATAACCTTAAGATGTAATGATTGGGGCTTACAGAATGCATTTGAAATTGTAATACAGTTATTTATAAATTGACTAAATGAATGTGAAAACATCTTTTTCTCCAATACAGAAAATTCACTGTTGAAGAAGTATGTTATTATTCCTTGAGATTGATAAGGGAAGGAAGAACATTATCTTATTAACTATTTTATTATTATTATTATTCATATATTAGGTAAGGAATTTATAAAAGGAAACACTAGGTATCATATTTCTGTCAATTCTGTGATATAAATCAGTTGTATTTATAGATTCAAAGCCAAGCTTGAAAATAAACCTCAGAAGGTAACAGGCTGATGACCCTATAAACTGTAAAATGTGTTAACAGCAATAAATTCTGCTTCCTCGGTTCAAAGGGCATGCGATTACTGTCAGGGTCTCTCACTCCGGAGCTCGTCCTGGAATGATAAACAAGGCAGGCCTGTAACGCACGCCAGAGAGTGACACGGCACACCTGTCGCTACAAGTGCTGAGACACAGTAGGCTCTTACAGACAGCCGTGTCATCCGTGAGCCGGGCCAGCAGGCGGGAAAGACCCCGGTCAGCTCAGACCATGGCCCAAGGCCTCAGGGTCACCTCTTCGGGTTTTGTGCGATCTTTCTGAATTGAGAATGATGGCAGCTAAAGTCCATGTTCGTAAATTACCTTCCTATACTATGAAGAGCTGTTGGTCCCAAATGGTTTTCATTTGTGCACACATTTTAATAAATTTTAGGTTAATCAATATTCAGTTGGCAGAAGAACATGAGCTCTGATATGACATTTTAATAACTTGTCTCATGGCTTTTCTATTAGTATGATTTTTAAATATTCTAAGAATTGGATTTACATTCTTTAAGAGGGAAAAGTTTTTGCCCTAGCTGAAAAATTTCTAGCTGAGAATGTTTTACTTTTGTCATTTATGTCTAGTCATGCACATCTTTTAGAAGGAACCACCACAACAAAACAGATTGGCCTCTGAAATTTATTTTAAGGTGATTAATATTCATTTTTTACCTGAGATTCTTATTTTTAACTCTTAGTACTTACTGGTGCTAGTTTGTTATTCAAGGAATATTTACTGAGCATTTGGTTTTACTTAACTATTTCGAACGTATGTAAGAAATAGTTGCTTCTTTCTTGTTAGTTATGTTCTAAAGAAAACCTGTGTAACCTTTTTGAAGGAATATGGTGTTTTGTTGGTCTGTTTATATCTATCTTTTTCTAAAAAATAATTTGAAGAAATCTGACATCCTTAAAGAAGGTTTTTGTTTTTTTGTTTTTTTTCTTTTTTGGTCTTATTCTCCATGATTCTGAGAGACTTACAATCTAAAAAACAATTTCATAATCTGGTCCTAAAAAATTTGCCTTAACAAAATTATTTTTTAACTTAGTTTCAACTTCCTGTTCCTGTTATGTTTTGACAGAAAAAAATGATTAAACTAATTTTGAAAATTATAATTTTCATTGAAAATGCTCCTTCTGAAATGACTAATTGGTAAAAACAAAACAAAACAAAAAAATAAACAAACACTTACATTTCACTAATTCATTATTGGGTCCATTACAGGGTCAACCATTCTATAGTATTGAGTTGGTTTTTGATGTGCTAATTTCTAAAAAAAGGAATTTGAGTCATAAGTAGATTTAATAGATTGCAATTGTGCTGAGAAACTCTGTTTAAAGAGTTTTAAAACTTGTAAATACAATTAAAGATGAATATGACATGTTTAATATCAAACACTATCTCATGTGCAAATAAAATAGGACAAATGTAAAAATTATGAGAATTAGTATTCTTTATATATTTATGTTGACAAAGCTAAATATGTATTTCTTGCCACATGTTGTATCTTGATTAAAGCTATCATTGACTACGACTAAGGTAAACTATGTTAGAATACCTACAAATATATTTTCTTCTAAATCTTGTATTTCTTATAGAAATACAATCTTAACTGATAGGGTCATGTTCCTATACCTAAAATTAAAGAGCACAGTAAGTGTTGCACAGCACTGCTGCAGGATGGTTATTTCACAGAGCATTCATCTATTTTATTTTATTATACTTTAGACATTGAGAATACTCATGGTATTCTTTGATATGTGAAAAGATGAAAGGCGCAATTCATTAAATTTAGATACTGACTTTACCCTATATTTTATAAACAAGCTTATCAACAATCACCAGTCATGTTCTTTTTTCTAGTGACAAGTAGTATTCCAATAGCATCCTTTCTACTGCAATCGTTAACGGCCCAAGAAAAGGAGAGGCATCCATCTTTTTCAATTTTATGGAATTTATTTGTAATTCTCAATGTTTTCTACTTGTTACTATAAAGCTCTAGTTTGGTGTCAGTACTGAATTTGATTTTTTAATGTTTTTGTTCCTTGTCAGCAACTTTTCAAAAGTCAGATGATTATGTTCCTTGTGTGGATTTTGAAGGAGGGCAGTTGTCATCCATGGTAAATCACCAGGCAATATTAACTATGCCAGATGAGAATAATTATGGACGTGAGTGTCAGATACATGTCGGTGTGTGCATGGACCACATCCCTGGCCCGTCAGAGGACCACTTTCTCCATTTCCTGTGAATGGTGCATTCACGAGGCATTGCTTCTGCTTCATGTGATGCTCTCCATGTTTCTGGCATTCAGTGGATATTGAAATAATAATAAAAGAGTAGACTTGTTTTCTGTTTGAATGTGTTAGCTCAGCAGAAGTTTTCAAACACTCTTTCAGAATATATTGAAGTAATATACTTTTGAATAGAGTGCAAAATGGCTCTTTTGAATCTCAACAAATAATCTTTTAAGTTTTTTGAAAAAGTTGAAAACTAGGATTTCTGTCTCTACCCAGAATAAATAATTCTCTCTTTCTGTTTGGTCCTTGCAATGTAATAATCACCTCCAGTGCCAAAAGGGCTTATAATGCTTGCAACACACAGCTGTGGTCTACAGATGAATTTCTCATCATGTTCAGTCATAATAGGTGTAAAAAACCTAATTTTGGGCAATTTGTCATTGGAGAAAGTGAAAATAGTTTATATTAATAAAAGAAACTATGAGATACTTCCCACGTGTTCTGCAGACCACAGAGTTGTATGACGCTCTTGTAAAAGCAACATGAGTGTATCCAGATATAGTTCGATGGGGCAATAAGACCACAGCCATCAATTATTTACAGAGAGCTGACTGGAGACAGCCGTGCCAAGCACCTGAATTCACTTTAATGGTGGAAGTGCACACATATGCTGAGGGAGTTCAAGTCCTTTACGAGTAACACTCACTCATGATATATAGACAGAATGCACGGCTATGGTTTTTTCTTTTAGAAATGTGGTTGTTCTGAAAGCACACGTTATACATCCTTTTGAATGTAGTAACATTGTGACTGTTATTTAGAAGTGCTTTCCAGGATGGTATTGAACACAAGAATTAATGCTTTCATAAAATCTGGCAGGTATAGGTGTTTCCATATATATATATTTTTTTTTGGAAATTAGGAATATGAACTGATTAACATTGAACGCTAAAACAGCGTTTCTCCTGACGAACTTGGTTGGAAGACATTCACCTTGGACACTCCCAGGGGCACCTATACTGTCAGAATTAGCTCGCATTCTCAGAAAAAAGGATGGCAGAGTAAATTACATTTCATGGTAGAGTAACATAATTTAAAGGTTAATAATAAATTCTGATTGACTGGGCTGACTCATTTTATAATGAAAAGATAGAGAAATTTACTGGATACTTAACATTTTTAGATTTGAAACATCTCTGGACATAAAACATGTTCATATTATGTTATGCATGCATTCCTTTTTTCTCTTTATAAGAAACAATTAAAAATAGATTGAAATATGCAAATGAGTATGAAGGGGACCACATGGTATATTATAGTGGATAAAAATCATCATTTACATCAGAAATATATATACCTTTTCATAAAATAGATGGGGATTAAATAATACCTTTTATTCTGATTTTTGCTAAATTAATCAAATGTACTTTATTTATCTATCTATCTATCTATGTGTATATAAAATACTTGGATTTTTATATACTCATAAATTAAATAATTAAATTAAAATTTTCTCAAGCATTAAATATATTCACAATAAAGCATTAGGAATAAAACATAAATGTTGAATCTCAAACTATGTTATAAAAAAAACAACAACCCATCATGATTAAATTATGTTCACTTGCTCTAGAAACTAGTTTTCTAAAGTTCTTCTCTCGTCTCATATAGCCCATCATCATCCTGGGAGACTGATAAGTTAATTTAATGTTCTTTCCAAATACTATCTTCTAAGCACATAATTTTGATTTTTCTTTCATTGCGTTTTCATTTTTTGTTTTCTATTACCCCCATTTGGCAATGAAACAGCTTGGTGGAAACCTGGGAAACACAGAAATCAGACCTATGGGATTTGTGGAATCTAACAGAGTCTCCCCGCCGGGGATTTTGATGTGTAAATCCTACATGCAACCAAGAGGTGACAGGTCCCTAGAGGTTAATAGCTGCATGATTTTCAATTTTAAATATACCATTTTGTCCCCCAAACCTATAAATGCCTGGACAGCCCATAGTCTATGCTTGGGGACAAAAAAAGTGAAACTAAAAGAGCAAAACATACACGGAGTGTGCACAACTTTGATAACTATGGAAAATTTTCCTTCTTGGTCACGTTGGGTATTTTATAAAGTTATGGTTGAAATTTCCCCTCTTATCTAATTCCCCAAAGCACCTCCAAAAAACATGTCTTTGTTTTTTAGAAACTCACTTCTAAGCATCACAGGAGCTCTGTGGGGCTGGTCTAGACCACGCAGGCCTCGCGTGCCGGCCACGGTCTACCATCTACTCCATCCTGATTAATGGGAACCATGCTGCTGGAATTCAGCAGTATTTATTTTCTGCCTCTTTTGTTCTTTGCTTCTCAAATCTTAAAACTAACATCAGAGGAAATCTTGAGATACGTAAGGAAAGGAAAAAAAAAAAAAGAAAATCACGACTATATATTAGCTAAAAGGGAAAAATATACAGAGTGCAGATATGTGGCTTTTAGAACAAAATAGTTGAAAAAACAAAATGGAATTCATCATATTGATATCTATCCCAACTGAATATCAGACAGAATAAAAATAAAAACTGCACCCTGTAGGAACACCGAACTGTAAACTTACTACCAGTTGAAAATGATACATCTTATTATCTGAGTCATTGAAAACTAGGGAGAGTGTAGATGAGAAAGTTTTCCAAAAGTTTAATACTTGTGTTTTCTGTATATCATGTGACGCCAAATATTTCAGTTAAGAGAATAGAACCGAAAGAGTCTATTGTGAAAATATAAGAAATATATAAGAAAATTTAATATAAGAAGTAGGACTATCTTTTGAGTATTAAGAAATATAAGAAGTAGGACTATCTTTTGAGTATTAAGAAATCCTTTCTCTCTTTGTTACTCTAATTACCTAAATAATATAAACCAATTTTAAGGAAAAGAGATTGACAATTTCCACCATCTATCCAATCTATCTCTTTTGCTAGTTTCACTTTGAGTAGGGAGCACAGTCCATAAATCACTTTAATGTCTGTATTTATGGCTGGTAATACACAAGCCATGTGGGACAGGGCAGGGCCCAGGGCCCCAGTGTCTAACTCTCACAATGATTCATGAAGTAATGTTTTATCTTTGGTGGGACTTAGGGATGAGCGGGGCCTCTATAGGAAGGGCTCCAAGCTGATCGACGTTGCACCAAGGTTATGATGCTAAAGATTAAAATAGTGGCAGAGGAAGTTTAGAATTGGAAGTTGTGGGGGAGTTAGAGAAAATGAAAGCACATTAGGCTCAGATTTACAAAGGCCACGCTGGCGTGGCTAGGCTTACAATAAATAGGAATAGACAATGGTCCTGCAGTTGTACCATGTACTTATACCAAAAGTTGTATTGACATCTGAGTCAATGCTTCTGTATGACAACCAGAGGCCCTTAAAGATGGAGCAGTTTGGTGGGATAATAAAACGGTACAGGCACTTTGGGAAACAGTTTGGCAGTTCCTCCCAAGATGAAGCATAGTGTCACTATATAGCAGTGACTTTGGTCCTCACTATATTTTCCCAAGAGAACTGAAAATATGTATATGCAAAAACTTGTACATGAATGTCCATAGCAGCATTACTCATAATAGCTAAAAACTGGAAACAAAAACGTCCATCAACTGCAGAACAGATAAAACAATGTTGTATCCATACAATGGAATATTATTATTCAGCCATGAAAAGGAATTAAGTACTGATACCTGTAACAACATGGATATACCTTGAAAACATGGAATGTGAAAGAAGACAGTTCCCAAAGGACACTTATTGTATGATTTTGTTTATATGAAATATCCAGAGCAGGTAACTTAATAGAGACAGAAATTAGATTAGAGGTTGCCAGGAGCGAAAGGGGCAGGGTTAGGGAGTGACTGCTAATACGTATTGAGCTTTTTTTTAATGTGATGATCTTCCAAAAATGGATAGTGAAGAGAGTTGCAAAACTTTGTGAATTCATTAAATATCACTGAAATGTCCACTTGAAAAGCACAGTGAATTCACATGTCAGTGGGAGAAGAAAGTCTTGTAAGAGTTCAGTGGAAGATGGCTGTAACAGACCTTTGCTGTTCTTTGATTTTCAAAAACAGGATTGCAATTAATAAGTTTTAAATATACTTCTACTTCCTACATCTCATAATTCTGTGTTATGGCTGGTGACATTTCTAAGCAAAATACGCGATAATTAATGTGGATAAGTGGAAAAACACTGACTATGAGGGAAAATATTTTAAAATGCCATAAGAACACAATATGATAAATATGAAAATTACTACCAAGTCGCTATGTAAGTATTCCTAGTTTAAATTATACAAATGCAGTAACAGTTATGTACTAGGAAGCATGTGATAAGGCCATCGATGAGCTTAAACTGAAAACAGTTTGGGGAAAATGAGAAAATATGTTGTATAATGATCACAATAGAATTCAATACTCCAAAAGTGCTTATTAAGGGAGAGATTTGGGATACAATAATCATTTTTTAGAGCAAGCATTTCCGAACGAGAAATAAAGGGAAACATAGTATGTTTTGTCCCTGACTGGGGCCAGGAGGGGGTGCGGCAGGTAATTGCAGGTAAACTACCAGGAAATGCTGATGAGTGTAGAGCAAAAGTTGACATCCTGCTGACATTCCGTCTGCGATTATGCACTTTTGGAAATGAGACTGAGAGAAAATGTGGGCGATGGTTGGGGGAAATGCATCTGTTGTGTGTGCAATGCACAAAATCTTGGGCACCAGGTATAACCAGTACAGTCAATTCTCTTAGTTTTTACCCCCTAAAATGATGAAAAACGTATTTCCAAGACTCCACACACGTCACTCCTTATTGTGTTACTTCTGACAGGAAAACAAAGCATCGTTACATGGAAAGAATACTATTATCACAGGTCGTTTTCAACCTGGATGCAAAGCCCTCTGAAGCTCACATCAGCATTTTTTTCAAGTTACGGTCATAAAATCATAACGTTGTTTTAAGTCAGGCTTGACAAACATTTGCAAATGAGATACAAAAGAGTAAAATAGCATCAGAAAGCATGATCCGAGTAAGGCTAAGTATCGCTTCACAAAACTGGCTTCACGAGTACAGAAAGTTTACGTGTGCTTGCGGTGTGTGCATACATGGGGCCACGGTGTAAACTGATTTTATGCTATGGGCCATGATGAGAAAACATGGAAGTCACTTTTCAGAGAAGTGACGATGAGTGCACAGCAGCTCGCTAGCCCTTTGTGCAGCTCAGGGTTATTTCTTAGCAACTTTCATTTTCCTCTTTCCAGGGATCCAACACAAACGGTGATCTGTTTGTGTATTAAGGGAAGAGTAAGAAGACACTTTGAGTGCTTTTCCTTTCCTGAAGCAAATTCTTGTAGTGGGGCTGAAGGAGATCCCCACTCTTCTAAGAGTTCAGCTGTGTACCCTGGATGAGTTTCGTAGTCTGCTCATCCATGAAATGGGGATAATAAAACCAGACTATAAAATCCTGACAGTTCTCTAAATAATAGAAAGGAGGTGGTCAGCATAGAGTGTCTGCCGTATGCGGAGTCATCAGTAAATCTTAGTTTATGTTATTACGATTTTTGTTATTTAGCATGAAATGGTTAAACAATTTCCACATTAAAATAACACAGCAATTTACTTGGCTTCCCTTGATGAATCAGAAAAAAAAAAAAACCCCACAAAACTAGTAGGTTAAAATAAAAATCCCAGGAAGTCTGCAAACTCCAATACAGCGGTTTATAAATATGCTGGTAGAGTCACGTGGTCTGGGACTTTCACCACATTGTTATTGTTTCATGTCACAGAGCTTCAAACAATGATCTAAAATGGTAGCTAAACTCAGTTGGTAACAAGTTGAAATCTAGGTGATACCAGTTTTTCCTTTTAATTCTTGCCAGTTTTAAAACCAATGATAAATCATGAGGTTGTGTCATAGTCTCTTCCATGGCACAGAACTGTGTGAATAATATAATTATTTGCGCAACTGAGCAGCAGAATCCATGTATTATTCATTTACTCCATCTATGCATGCAACCTGTCTTCATTTCTGGGAAAACTTTCACCTGCATCATTTCTCATAATGAAAGCTGTGTTTATTTTTAATCAGCAACAAGCATCAGAGATGCTTTTACTGTATACCTATAGGTATTCTTAGCATTGCTCTTCTGACTTTTGTGAAGAGCTCATAAAATAAAGTCTGGTTTTGTACCAGGAGACCAATATCTTTGGTGAGGTTATAAAACTTGGTCTTCCTTTTCCATGTACCGTGATCAAAACAAGATGGCTCACTTCAAAACGTGCTTTATAAACAGAATGATGAATTTGTGTATAGAGACAAAGGGAAATAAAAGCAAGGCGTGAATGGTAAAAATTGATCTGCACAATAAACTTTTTAACACCAGATGCTTTAAAAAAAGTTTTGGTTGTTTCATTTTGCACATTACTTTTGGCTTCACTGCTTCGATCTCTATTTGTGTTTGAAGTCCAGCGGGCAGGGAGGGACTGCTTGTAAAGCACCTAGCACAAATTGCCAACACTCTGTAAATGGCCTCCTGCTGACCTCTATGAGAAAAGCTGAACTAGCAACCAAAAGCATATGCAAGAAGGATGCTTGCAGCCCACACGGGGAAGAAAAAGGTGCTTGGTTGCCTTTTTTTTTTTTTTTCCTGCAGCAGGTCACAATGCACTCCTACTGAAAAAGGATGAAAAACACTATCAACAAAGAGGCTGCCCATCTGTTAGCATTCTTCTCCCACTGATGGACGCCCTTTGAGAGGAGCTGCGTTGGGGGGACCCAGGGCGGACACCGTCCTGATGGGGAATGCAAACGAGGGCATTTTCTGTCAAGCAGGTTTTTGAAAAATCGGTGCGTAAGACCTGGTGCTGAGAAGTATGTACTAAGTTTCATCTGTGGAAGGGACATGGCTTCTTAGAAAACGAGTAGTCGCATGCACACTAGTGAAGAGAGAATGGGTGGTTATAAGGTGTAAGAAAGGGGTACTCTATTCTGAGAAAATAAAACCTATAGAAAGATTGCCATCCAAGCTTTGCGACATGGGCTGCTCAAAAGTCAGTACCTTGTTGGCTTAAATTACTCATAAAAACACAAGGTTGGACAGTTAAGCTCCACGGAAGAGGGGGAAAAAAAGTGTCTGAACTTGCTATAACTTCAAGCTAACTTTTGAGTGAGGTAGGATTTTCTCATGCTTAACTGAAAATGTCTCTACTATCTTTCAAAAATCATTAAGATACACAGAATTCCCAATGGAATTAGTTAATTTAGAAATTTCCAGGGCAAGCTATTGAACTGAGGCATGAAAGAAGGTGTCAGGAAGTGGCAGGCACTGGACACAAGATCCATCTTCGGGGCTGAAAAGAGACGCCCTTTCTTTACCATTGTGTGGCCGCTCCGACTGGCCCGGCGGGACGGGCCTCCCACAGAAGCCGCATCTCTCCCAGCTGGAAAGGAGCACGGCGGACGAGCCTGTGTGTCCGTCCGGGGGCAGGGGGCCGCTCGGTGCCTGATGAGGAGAGAGGCTGAACCAGAAGGAGTTTTGGACGTTAACTGTTTTGTTTATCCTTTTGATAGTTTTCTGGACGATCAGGCCTAATTCTTCCCTGAGGTCTCCTTCCCTTACTGAGTGGGAAGAGTTCTTGAAATTAAATGGATTCTAGGAATCTCAGGAGATATTTGGGGGGGGGGAAAAAAAAGAAAAAGATGAGTGTCTCCCTTATGGACAGTACCAAGTCTTCATCAACTTCAAAACTAGGCCCTGGAGTGTAAGGAGGCTGCTGTCTGCCCTGGCCAAAGAGGACAGGTTGGGAGGCACTTAATTCTCATTATGTGATAGGAAGAGCTGGTATGCGATTAAGACAGCTAAGAACTTTCCATTGAATCAAATGGAAAAAAACACAAAGCACTAAACCTTCCGCTTCATTTTCATGCCTCTTCAGATGGGCCCAGGGGATGACAAATTGGAGTGACTGCCCTCGGTCTTGCTCTTTGCCCCCCACTCTCAAAACCCCTTAAAAGAACCAGGCATCTGGGGCTACAATGGAATTACTGAAGTGAATGAGGGAGGGAGAGAGACAGAAAGACTATTGTCACCAGCTGGCACCGAAAACTTATCTAAGGCCCACAGAGGCCCCCAACAACGTCCGTCACATGTCTGAAGCTGGCTACCACATCAAACTATGGCCTCCGCCCGCATCTATCGATACCCTGAAAACATCTGCATGGGTCTTTTGTGATCACGCCCTTCCACTTTTTGGTTCGGTGTTACACTGAGGTACACGTCTAGAAGATTTCACTTGTGTGAAGAAATAGCGAGCACATGGTAACTGCCCCCAAACCCTGCACTTTCTCACAGCGGTATGGTCACCTCAATTGTCCCCACAGACCCCACAGTAACCAGAAATATTAGGGCAGGTGGGCTCTTGACGTAGACTTGCAGAAGTCTATTGAGTTATCTTAAGTAGTTACACTTAGGTAACCCAACAGTTTTTTTCTCTAGTGCCTGCTCTGTACTGAGTTCCTTGCTTGGGATGGACAAAGTCAGAGAAGGTGCAAATTCTGTCCTCAGCAGGGACAGTTTAGTGGGGAGACTTATTAGTTTATCTGAGAAGCATTTCAGTGACATGAGTCCTATGATAGATGCATAAGCTTCGAGACAGGAGAGCTGAAAAATTATGAACATAAAAAGATTGAAGGTCAATAATAATTAGAGTAACAAGTGAGTCTTAAAGTAAAAAAAAAAATGTAACCAATCTCTGGTTTCTTTAATATCTGAAAGCTTGTCATCCATAGTGTAATCTTCGAATGCAGAAATTACTTTTGTATGAATTTGACTGAATATCTGGAGATGTTTCAAATGTGTGCCTAGAGCATGGAAAACTTACCGAAAATTCCATTGGAACTACAAGAAAATATACCAGACAAAAATAAGTGCACAAAAGTGAGGAAAATATACAGTGGATGAAATAGATATTCATTTCTGATCTGAATAAAATTTCAAAAGAATCTTCCTCTCCTCCAAGGTACTATAGTGAAAGTATATTTTCCCCCTAAAACATAGAATAAAAAAGTGGGAGAAAATGACTGGATTGGGAAAACCTGTACAAAATTAAAGAGTAAAATAATAGTCACTTGTTACCCTTCCTTCTCATTATTTCAAGTTTCTAGAGTGTATATTAGGGCAGTTTTTTTCCCCTTAGAAATCATTTTACCTTAAGCGACAACTTGTTCATAGTTACCTAGTGCATCAGGCTGAATTCTCTTTACTACTTTCATGTGACAAGGAGACACTGGTGACACATGTTTCTTGTGTAGACAGATAAGAAATGGTTGCTAGGCTCATACTTACTACATGACCTAAGTTTCCTAACAATAATCTTTATTATGCGTGAGGATGAATCCCAATTTTACTGTTCAAAGATCTGTTGCATCAGATTTGGCTGACCACAGCTGTTAATTCTGAAGGTCATTGAAAACTAGGTGCAGATTTGGTTTGTTGAGTATGAGAAATGTGGGGTGCCACTGCAGAAGCCCCTAACTTCTTGTGGTGACCCAAATCATGTTTTCAGGCAGTGAGCTCATTTAGCGCCTTACTTTGCTGGTGTTCATGCAGATGGACGTGTTGGTTGTGATGCCCAATCTGCACAAGTAAGAGCTGATATTTGCCGCCACGCTGTCCTGCTGACATAACTTTTACTTGGTTCTGCTTTTCTACTTATCAAGTCTTTATTGTATTGTTCAAAAACAAGAAGCCAAAGTTTATTGAAAATAATGTAGAATTCCAAAACTAAATTGAATAACTTGATCTCTACATCAGTTATTTATTGGGTACAGAATTATTCTGAATGGCTGCAGAAACATCCTTAATCATCAAATATATGTGCCTGTTCAGTAGCCTAAATAAGACATAAAATACAGTAAAACAATACTAATGACCTTTGTGATTCTATTTCTGCATATGAATATGTTAAAAGGGATGTAGGAACTATAAATGTAAGATTATACTGTTGAATAGGCACTGAAAACTTTATGCTAAATAAATACAAATTTTTCTATGCCTGAGTTTTTCCATTTACTGTGAAGAATGATTTTGTTTTTGCAATCATATCTACGTCTATAACCCATCATTCATACTACCTATTTTAGCTATCAATATTTGTTTATTATAAACCACATGCCTAGATACATATAAATAATAGTTTCCAATAACTTCCAGTGGGGAAATGCCTCATGTACAAAGTGCAGACACCGACTTTTAAGGTTTTGGGAGTAATATGTTCTTAGAGCCAAAAGCTGTGATTGTCTATCAAATTCTCTGAAAACAAAAAACTACAATATTCCAATTTCAACATCTTTCACGAATTAAAAAAATAATTTGTAGACTATTGAGTATGGGAACCCAGGACTCATTATGAGGTCTGTGGATAGGCCAATTTCACAGAATCGGGGAAAATTTTAAGTGGGACAGAGGTGATAACCAAAGATTTTCAGAACATGAGAAATTAGTTTCATTCTAAAATTTCCAGGTAGCTTTTAATCTATTTAGTGACAAACATTCAATGAGAGCACTTTTGTGGGCTGGGTTTCACTGCCGTACTGCTTATCATGGGTGTTTGTTAATTCCATGCAAAGTTCTGACCCACGTTCTCTAGGCTGTGATGTAGGACAAGAGCCTTTTTCATAAATTCGGGGATTACAGAGCGTTCATAGCGAATATGTATGTATTAAATGACACAGGTATATGCATGAGAGCAGTAATAGCGACCGTGGACCACATTTAAGCAATGCACGTGTCTTGCTGCATCTCAGCCTAGGTGAGCTAGACCAAACCCGTCGCAAGGGCTTCATTTCACGGTCAGTCCTATAATCACTGGATCCTAGTTATCCCACATCATGTAAATGGATGCATCTTTTCTGTTCCCAAGGAATTTTTGGCTTTACTTAAGCAGTAGAGCTGATGCCCTGGAGTGTCCCATCAGTGATGGAAATGTGAGTATCCGACCGCTAGCCTCCTGACTCGGTTTTAATGTGATTTCCTCATATGAGACTTATAAATGGCAGACACTGGAAATATGGGCAATAGGTTTCGCACAAGAGCATTAGAATTAGACCCCAGAGGTGTCTGTTCTGGCCCCAAAGTCATTCAGCCTTTCTGGGCCTCAGTTCTCTCCTCTGGAAAATGTGGGGGTTCACCTCTATGGACACTTCTAATTTTCCTTGAGTTTTTGAGGTACAGCCAGGTCCCTGAGCTTGCCTCTCACTGTGCCTCCTCTCTGGAGTTATTCTGGGGATCACTCCTCATTCATCTAGTGAGCTAGTGTTATCTGACAAAGGGAATATGTTTCTGATTTCGGTCACATCTGAAAGGAATTTTTCCTGGAGAAAGATTACGTCTATACCCTGCGAAGCTTTATGCTTCCCTCTCTATTCCAGATCTCATATTATTTTATTTATATGTGAAAAGTTAGGATTTTGTCTTTTGACATGAGAAAAATCCCTTGAGATCATAAGGGAAAAAATTCCTGAATCACTAGAAGTCAGCCAAATAAGTGAGGGGAAAAAAATCATATGTCCAAGAAAAGTAACGTGGACATAGAAACCGCACTGACATCTGATTGCGATAGAGTCTCTCTCTCTAAGATTTATATTTAGCCAACAGCTCTTCCAAGTAAGAAAGCAAAAAATGTAAGACTCAAAGTCTTAAGCCACATGTCATTCAGGAGCAAAAACGAAGCAAAGCCACACCTATTGTTTAATATTTCAGATGTTCAGTCTCACCCAGGATACATACAATCTCACATTTTGGAAAACAAGATGTCATGATTTCACTTTTCTCCCCCCTTTTGGTTATA
The DNA here is from genome assembly GCF_001890085.2 of Hipposideros armiger. Lineage (NCBI taxonomy): Eukaryota > Metazoa > Chordata > Mammalia > Chiroptera > Hipposideridae > Hipposideros > Hipposideros armiger. The sequence goes on from NW_017731351.1 coordinate 7,619,939, forward strand.
CTCAAACCCAAGAAACAAATTTAGACTAAAGGAGATAACCCCAAATGGAGGGACCCTGTAATTGGCACAGATGTGCTTTGTCAGGACAAACTCACTTTTTCCATCATACCCTGACAGATAGTTTTGAGGTTATATGGTTTTATTCACAACGCCCCTAATTTATGTGATCCACTGTGTACTGTGGAAAATACCTGCATTATCACTGATTTCTCCTCCCATGTACTTAGCCCATGAGTGCTTAGGAAAAATTTTGGTTGGATTTTATAGTTCTTACGATCCTCTAACTTTAAAAAACAAAGCATCCCTGAGTTTCCTAGTCTATAAATTGGAAATACATTTTCTACCTTGTTGAGCTGTTGAGAATGTTGAAAATAATATAATTTAAAATCATCATAGTATCTGGCACCAGGTTAGTGCTGTAAGTTGTTGCATGTACATGGGTGCATTGTGTGTGTTTGTGACATGTGTGTGCATGTGTGTGCGCCTATTTTGGTGCATCTTCGGCACTGATAAGCTTTTGATGGTTCCCCTCAAATAGTGCTGACATTTTCAACCACCACGGGGTAAAAGATCTCAGCAGGATGATTTTCCTGAGCTGTTTTAGAATTTGTTTTGCTTAGACTGTCTACATGGAGTAGGAAATGACCTATTACTAGTTTACATTCATTCTTTATCCTGCTCCCCACAGTGGTCCTCCTGGAATCTCTCTTCCTCACTTGAAATGGGTCTAAGTCATCAGGATGTTTATAGTATCCTTTGGTGGCAGTCTAATTGGATACAAGCACTTCTTTAAAAAAAAAAATTGGAAATGTGATTTGGCTTTTAAAAATGTTCAGATTTCTAGGTTACTATGACAATGAGCTATGAGTTTCTAATCACCTCTGCCCAACTTCTCATAAAAATATTAAGGCACATAAAGACAGAAAAAAGGTAACAGATGAGGGACTAAAGGTAAGAAATGGCGGTAGAATGAATTCTGTGAGCAGTTCCCACACACAGCTGCATGCTAGCCTGCCCCTGACCATGACTTGGCTTTCCTGGCTCAGCCTGTCTGAGTGGGGAGGCCTGTGCGGGTCCAGCGGTGCCATGTCTGAGGGACACGTCTAATTCAGGCATGCAGCATTAGTAAGCCGGTTTAGCTGATCTCTTTCTAGGTGTTACTCTCTTGTGCCTCTATTTCTGCTGGCTCTAAACTGAGAGAGGTATAAAGGTATGTCTGTTGCCCCTCTAAAATCCCAACGAAACCAAAAATTAGTACAAGTGATGAGTCTGTAAAAAGATGGGCTAATAAACATGATCAAAAACATAGTGATGCATGACCAATAACGTGCTAGGAAATAAAATGGGAAAATACCCCACACCCAACGGTAGTAAGGGTAAATCAACAGTAAGTGAGAAGAGAACAGACATATTTCCAATGTAGAACCATTCCCAAAAATGTTGATCCTCTGCCCAACAGAGGTGAAACACAGTCCTCCCGCCTTCAGCGTGGGCTGTGTTTGGTGACTTTCCTCCAACGAGTCAAGTACAGAAAAGAGGAGCAAAAGCCGCAGCAATACAATGGAGGAAGCAGATAGGCGCTGCCCTAGCCGGGCGGTCAAGTTTACCACCCACACTGATAGGTCGTGTTGGGAGGACTTGTATGTGCCCTTGAAATCCACAATGGAACCGGTATTCTCTGTGGTCTTCTTCCCCAAAACATATAATCCCACACTTTTGAGAACCACATCAGACAAATCCCAGTTGAGGAACATTTTCCACAATGCTTGAGCAGTGCTTCTCAAAACGGTCAGGGTTATCAAAATCAAAGAAAGTTTGAGAGACTGCTGCAGCTGAGAGCTAAGAGACATGACAATGAAATGTAACACGGTGTCGTGGATGGGATCTAGGAATAGGAAAAGGGTATTAAATAAAAACTAAGGAAATCTGAATAAAGTATGAACTTCAATTAATAAGATGTATTATTACTATTATTACCTGAATATGAGTATTAGTTCATTAATTGTAATACATGTAGCACACTAATATAAGTAATTAATAATTGGGAAAGCTGGATGTGGGGGGTTATATGTACTTGCTTCATAATTTTTTGTACTAGCTTTATAATTGTTTATAAACTTAAAGTAGTTCTAAAAATACTATCTACTTAAGAAAAAATACTTCATGTACTTGGTTTATTCCAAGGATGCAGATGTAGTTCAATATCAGGACATCTGTTAATATAATTAATAAGATTAATAATACTTTGGAGAAAAATCATATAATCATTTGCAAATATGCTGAAAAGCAAATGAAAATAGTCAGCATCTATCTACATTGAAACACTTAAAAATTTATTGATGCAGTCTACAATCCAGAATATGATGGAAAACTTACAACTTAACAATAAAGACAAACGACCCAAGTAGAAAATGAACAGAGGATTTGAATAGCTATTTCTAGAAAGGACATGGAGAGATGGCCAATAAATACATGACAAGATTTTCAATGCCATTAGCCATCAAGGGAATGGAAAACGAATCCACAGTGAGACATCACTTCCCAGGTACTGTGGATGTAATAAGATGGCTGGAATCAAAAGGCCAGTCTGTAACAAGAGCTGATGAGGAACGCAAGAAGCCGAGTCCACTGCAGCTCGCTTGTGGGAATGTGACACAGGGCAGCCACTCTGGAGACTAGCTTGGAGGTTCCTCTAAATGTGAAACATGGAGTCACGATATGACCCACAACTGCAGTCCTACGTGTATACGCAAGAGAACTGAGAACATACGTCCACGCAAAAATCTGTACATCAGTGTGCATAGCAGGGTCGTGCATGACAAGAACAACAAAAAAGTGTAAAACATCTAAATGTCCATCGACTGGTGAATAGATAATCGAACTATGGTATCTCCACAGGATAGAATATTATTCAACCTACAAAGTGAATGAAATGCTGAGATAGGCTATAACGTAAATGAACCTCGAGAACATTGTGCTAAGTGGAAGCAGCCATGCCCCAAAAGCCACAGATTGTATGATTCCCTTTATATGAAAGGTTGAGAATAGGCAAATCAATAGAGCAAAAACGTTCGCTTAGTGGTCCCCATGCACTGGGGCACATGAGGCACGGGGTGTGATGGATGGGGTACGGGGCTCTTTTGGGATGACAGAAGTGCTCTGGGTCTTCTGATACAACGATACAACCTTCTCTAGCTGCCTACATCTGTCACTTTATATTGGATCCTTTTTATCTCTTTGTGTCTGATTTCCTTCCTTTTCTTCCTTTTCATCTTTTATTTTTTTTGTGACGTTACCCTATCAGCTCTTCTGTTCCTTCTAATTTTGTTTTCCTCTCTGAAACATGTTTTGTTTCATTTGACTTTGGATTCTTTCCTGAGATCTGTTGGCCGTATTCATATTTCATGTTGTCCACTCATTCTTGTGCTTTTCTAATTCTGTAATATACAATTTTTAATAGCTTCTATTGGTTTCCTAGATCTTCTCACTCACTTTATCTCTATTGGAAATGCTGGGTCACAGTTTTCATCTGTGTTGTAGGCACATTTTCCTGACACGTCTTTGCTGTTTGTATGAATGCTTTTTGATTCATTGTTTTTAGGACTGTAATCCTGTTAGCAATTTCCAGGGCCTCTGTCAGAGCCTTCCTATATCACTTTATCTTCTCCGCTCTTTCCCATTTTTATTTTTATTCCATGGGGATATTGTTGCTCTTGGTGGCTTAGTCCAGCTAAATATTTTTCAGTATGTGGGAGACCTGGTCCCTTGTTTTGCTTGAAGGTGTTTTAAAATGGCTTTTGTTTGTTTCTTTTTGTTAACCTAGTTTTCTCCATTTATTGGCTATTCTGGGAGTCTGAAAAATCTAGGCTGCTGCTACTGCTGTCATCTTGCCTGTCTCTGCAGACTTTTATTACTTTTTAAAAAAATGATACCATGCCATCAGCCTAGATCCCTGGGCCATACTCAGGTATCAGGAAATACTGCAGGTTAGTTGATCCAGGGAGGAGCACAAATAAGGCTGCTCAGCGAACACGGGGCTCATATATTTTAGTTTTCAATGTGGGACACAATACAAGGATGAGTTTCCTTTTATTGGAAGAAAATTATTCACATGATTCACTGTCAGCCTCAGAGGGAGACGGGCACTGGAAGGGAGGATGTATATATTTAAAAACGTACCTATATCCCTACTGATATAAATGGGTGCTGAGGGGACACACTGTGTGAAGATCATCACTGAAATAAAACCTAAGCTCAGAGCACGGAACCTCACAATACCCTTACCCCTGAGGATTGCGTACATGTACGTGCATGTGTGTGTGCGTTTCTCCCAGAGAGTGCGCTGGGCGAGAGAAGGCTCCAGCTCTGAAAATGGGACATTGAAAAGCGGGATGCCTTGAAGGTTGTTAGCATGACAGATTCAGCAGTTCCTCACCCCTGACGGCTGGAGTGCAGTCTCCTGCGCCCCCACCCCAGGCCTGACCTGGATGTACCCAGATGTCATCATCAGTATGAAAAGGGACTTGGTAGTCCCTGTGTTGTCTCCGAGGGACCTCTCTTGCAAGGTGACATGGGACAAACCCTGTCTGATTCACCATGTGCTGTACCTTATTTTATCTCCAAATGCATGTGGTCACAGACTACAGATGACTGGGAAGGCACGTCCAAGGAGTATGTGTTACTCCTGGCCAAACCCTGTCCAAGTTATTCAGCTCACTGTCTCACTGAAATTTTATGGTATCCATTAATTTTTCATATGTCACTGAAACTTCATTTGAAACATATAAAATGGTCACAGTATGCAACCAAAGTTTAAATATTAACAAAAGAGGAGCATAGAGAAATCTTCACTGACTGACGATCAAACAAACGAGCCTGTCATGATTTGACGCACTACTACCTCGTACTGGCAGTTAGCCTGTTGAGCTGTATGACTTCAAATAATTGTAAAATACTCTTTTACAAAAAGAGTTGCTGCTGGTGATCATTTCGTGATATATACAAATACCAAATCATCGTGTTGTGCACCTGACACTAGGGGGCTTGGGCTGCCCCGGAATAAATGGAGGCAGGTGATTAAGTCAATTCAATGAAGACTGTCCACCCGCCCCAAGTTCATTTCTTCTTCCTCCTTTCTTGTTAAAGACCACAGTCTCATTTCGGAATTATTATTATTTTTAATTTGGTGCTAGTGCTCTGATGTCATCGTGCTGGCAGTAAGCATAATTATAGGCTGTGCTTGGCTGAAGTTTTCAGCCGTTGTGCCGAATGCAGTTAATGAAAATCCTGGTAAGGTAGGCAGAATAATGGCCCACAAAAATGTCCTATCTTAACCCCGAACCCTGTGACTGTGGTTATCTTACATGGGAAAAGGGAATCTCAGATGGGACCCTAAGGTGCAGGGCCTTAGATGGGGAGGTTATCCCCGATTAGGGTTAGTGGCCCAGTCTAATCACACGAGTCCTGGAATGTGGGAGGGCCTCGACTGCCATTAGTGGCTCTGAGGTGGAGGAGACGGGCCACCAGAGGGAACGCAGCCCGTCCCTAGAAGGTGGCCAGGGCATGGAGACAGCTTTCCCTCAAGTCTCCGGAAAGCAATGCTTCCTTGGTTGCAGCCCGGTGAGCCAGCCCTCTGTCAAACTCCTGACTACAGAATAAATCAAGGAGTGTTGTTTGAAGCCACTGAACTTGTGGTCGTTTGCTTGCCAGCCCTAGAAACTTAACACAGTGGCTGACATTCACTGAGTGCTTACTATGCACCAGGCACCATGTTTAGTCATTTACATGCCTTATTTACTTCTCACAACCGTACTTTACCTAAGAGGAAACTGAAAGTTACACAGGCCGAGTAACTGTTCCAAGACTACACAGGAAGATCCGGTGGAGTGAGGGTTCGAATCCGTAACCTCTGCTCCTGAGTCTGAGCTGCACCTCCTCTCACGACAGCCCCTCGAGGCCCCACTTCAATGGGATCGCTCCCATTTGGAGCCGAAAGGTCTCCTGGATTTTCTCTGGTGATAGTTCACTGCAATAACAGTGCAATGTTGTTTGGCTTGCCACTGTTCAGAGTAGATTTGAAAATATTAAATTACTCAATTATTTTGTCCTCACATTAATTACTGCAGAAAGGGGAGGAAGGCTTACAGTAGGGAGGACGCTCACATCATCCCCCACGAGACCTGCAAGCACCTCCAAAATATTTATTTTTCATTAAGTGACAGAGTAATGGGAAAACCACATCAATTACAAAAAGACCAGTGACACATTTAAAGAGAAGATGGGCTGGAAATTTGGCAAGTTGTTTACCTGCAGATAACAAACTGAAGCAATGATAAACACTGGACAAAAACAAAACAAAACAAAAAACCCCTAAAAAACAAGCAAACAAAAATCGTCTTCTTAAAAGCGTAAAGGAGATAATAAAACAAGAAAGAACCACCTGATAATATCTAAAACCCACCAGCATTGCTCGGAGGGCTTTCAACAGGCCTGGAAAATGTGGGCTGTGGCGTGGATGACCTTGTGGGCCTGACGGGGTTCTGGAGACAGAGTTGAAAGTCTCAGATCTTTCCAAGTTGGGGCTCCCCATAGAACTGGGACCTCAAGTGCCACACACCCTCAGGGTGAGGGTGAAGCAGAAGCAATGCTGCCGCCCCACCCCCAGGGGGCAAGGAAAGCTGCCTTGGCACCAAGCAGAGCAGCAAGTGGGAAAAGCCCCACCGGAAGGTGTACCCCAAACCCAGCTGGTCCCAGTGCAGCCCTGCAACAGAAATCCACCTCACCCGGGCGTGTAAAACCCTCCTGGTGGGGACTGTTTGGGGTCACAGGTTCTCCTTGGAGGAACTGACCTTCACCTTGGCTTCGCCTGCAGCCTCCTTCACCTCAGCTAATGGCACTGCTACCTTCTTGGTATCGTTCTTCACATTCTGAGTCTCACCCCACCCTGTGTTGGCAAACCCCCTTTGCCTTTCGAATCCTCTGCATTATCCCCTGTTGGAACACTGCAGTCATCCTCTCAGTGGCGTCCTTGCTTCTGTCTTTGTCTCCCTAGAAACTATTTTCAACGTAGCAGTCGGAGCAAGCCTGTTAAAATGTAAGTCATGCAGTTCCTGTGCTCAGGACACTTGAAATGATTCTTACCTCACCCAGAGGAAAATCGAAAGTCTGTGTAGTGCACTCCACACCCCTAACGTCTGCTGCCTTCGCTTTTCTGCTGCTCTTGTGTTCAGGGTAGCAGAGCAGGCAGTGCCCCGCCCACAGCCTCTCCAGCGGACCCCCACAGGCCCAACGCCACATGCCAGCACCTGTATTGCTTTGCCTGGGGGCAAAATCAGGACTGATTGCCCTGTGAAAGCAGCCCTCAGTCAGTGACTGACAGAAGCATCATATACATGAAATACCCCAGCTCCCGAGGCTCAGTTCACTCCACCTCCCAGAGCTCTTTCCTTGGGATAAAGCTCCTCCAGCCACTTGAAAACACGCCCTTTCATATATACAATGGAATACTCCTCAGCCAAAAGCAAAGATGAAATCTGCCGTTTGCGAGAATATGGATGGATCTTGAGATTATCATGCTGAGTGAAATAAGTCAGATGGAAAAAGTCAGGAACCATGACTTCCCTCATATGTGGGATATAAAACAGAAAGCAACAAAGGAACAAGACAAACAAAAACTCATAGACACAGATGCCCGTACGGTGGTTACCAGAGAGTAAGGAGGGGTGGAGGGAAAGTAGAGGAGGATACGGTGACGGAAGGAGACTTGACTTTGGGTGGTGAGCTCACAGTACAATATACAGATGACGTATTACAGAATTGTACACCTGAAACCTATGTAATGTTATTAAGCAATGTCACCCCAATAAATTCAATAAAATTTTTTTGAAATGCACCTTTTCTTTCCCCATGTCCTGTTTCTCTACAGACCCTTTTTACTCCCAAACGATTTGGACCCACATGCGTATCTCAATTTCAGCTAAAACATGCAGTCAGCTTCAGCCATGCTGTTCCTTTCTGTTTTGTTGAACACTCCAGGCGTGCTCCAGCCTCAAGACTTTGTCCCTCCTCACTCGCCTGGAGTGCTGCCCCCCAGAAATACACAGGCCCATGTGCTGCACGTCCTTTAACGAGGCCTTCCCTGCCTGTCCTATCTGTTATTCAATCATTTTACTTTTTTCCCCAAATTATTTTTTTCTCTTTACACACATTACGACCTAATGAATTAGTTGTGAGTGCACACTTGTGTGTGTCTGTGGTGTATAATTTACTTGTTTATTGATTCTTCTCTCACTGGAATAGAAGCTCCCTGAACTACGGGATTCATGGTGGTTTTGTCCACTGTTGTATCCAAATTAAATATCTAGCACAGACTAAGTGCTAAGTAACTATTTGTTAAATGCATGAAAAAAATCAAAACAAATAATATTCTCAGGAAAATAAATAGCTCAGAGGGAAAAAAATACCCGAGGCTGTTTCCATAACTTGGCTACTGTGAATAATACTGTTTTCATTTCCTTTGGGTAAATACCCGGGTGTGGAATTGTTGGATCTTATGGTAGATCTATTTTTAATTTTCTAAGGAAGCTCTACATATTTTGCCACAGGGGTGGGACTCATTTGCATTCTCACTGACTACGGATGTGTCTGAGGACTCCCTTATCATCACATCCTCGCCAGCACCTCCTGTCTCTTGCCTTCTTGATGACAGCCATTCCATTATTAATGCTTTCAATTTGTATTCCATTGAGTCTAACCTTTTCTTTTCTTTAGTATACTGAAGCCAATGAGAAAAAAGTATATCTCTAACTGATCAAAAACATCAGCATAGATGCAAAATGCTAAATTAATTAGCAAAGTGAATCCGGAAATATATACAAAAGATAATATAGTTATCACATTGGGTTTATTTCAGATACCCAAAACTGCTCCAAGAAAGATATCTAGAAATACAATTCACTGCAAAAACACCTTAAAAGAAAAATGTATGTGATCATCTCAATAGATGCAGGAAAAAACCCACAAAAAACCAGCTAGCTAGAGGTTGCATTTTCCAGTGTCCCTTGCAGCTAGGAGTGGCCATGTGATGAAGTTCTGGCCAACAGAAGGTGAGCGGAAGTGGTGTGATACCCTCAGGGTCTTGCCCTGGGGATGAACTAAGCTCCTATCCTTCTTTTCTCTCTCCTCTCTCGCTTCTGTTCTACCCAGAACTGCCTTCTGCTCAGACTCATTCTTAGCTCACCACAAAACAGAGCCCCTCAAGGTACACCTCTTAAGTTCCTCTGTTGTGTTGGCGTTGTGGGTGTTCTTTAACTGTGGTAGTAAATGCTAAGCTTCCTAAAACACAGTTTTACTTATCTTCCACATTCTTTTAGAGCCTGACATAAAATTTAGTACACAGAGAGTATTTTAAAATATATATTTAATTGCCCTCAACTTTGTTTTCCTGTTCCTGCTGCTAGCTACGAGTGGTGCTATTTAATTGAGGCAAATTCTTACCAAGCTAAAAAATTGAGGTACAATTTTGAAAATTTGAGTCCATTTAAATCCTCACATTACACCTAATTGCAGACATTTAATAACCATTTGTCTCCTCGGTGGAAGAGAAACAGCCTGAAGCCCTGGAAGCCAGCACTAGAATATCAGGGGCTGACAGTTCTCTGCTGAATTGTTCTCAACTCAACTCTCACATTTTTATAACACGTAACAGGCAGATAATATAAATCCTTTATTTCTTGGCAGTCCTAGACTACACTATAAAGAGGGCATGAGTCAATTTAGGACAGTTTTCCATAAATGTGTTGGAATTTGCAGATATATTAAAAAAGGTGAGGTGCTCCTGTATTTCTAGAATCAATTAAGCAACAATTATTTATTGAATAATTACTGGTAGTGATATGAACTTCAATAATTTTTAAAACTCTCTATACCTAGTTTCTTCACCTGTAGTACGGTTTTGAATTAGATGACTACTAACATTCTCCCAGTTACAAAAGTCCATTTATTTTATTTTAATTACTGTTTGTCATTGAAAATATTTGTAGAAAGGGCATAAGGGTTGGTCTCTTTAACAGTTACTGGGGGAGCCATCCAAGCTAGCAATCCTTAACAGAGCGAAAGTGTGTGAGACAACCTGAGTTTCGATGGCGGTCCCCATGTGGGAAGGTGCTGGGTCCTGCCAAGAGGGAGTGGAGATGAGGAGGATAGAGCAAAGCTTGGCTGCATAACATTTCCAGTATTGAAAGGAGAGAATCATGACAATAAAAAGCACATGTGGTGAATGATTTAACGCACGTCAGCTAGTTCTCATTGCATGCCTACCACATGCCATGCAGTTGGGTTACATTGGTGAGCACAGACAGACACTGGTGCTCTCATGGAGCTGCAAGAAGTGGGTGGACAGCTGCACCTGTGGGAAGACCGCAGTCAGGGGGGACACACGAGAAATGGGAAGAACCAACAGTACATGCGGTGAGGAATTGGTTTGAAATTTCTGACAGCAGCTGAGATGGTTGTAATAGAGGGGGCAAGGGTTAGCTCAAAGGCCCCCTGGAAAGGCATGTGCCTGTGTCGCATGGGTGTGCAGGACTGACCAGCGTGGACAGTCTCAGCAACCATGAGACAGTCAGTGACATGTGGTTTCAGGAGGACGGAGCATTTGCAGTGTCAGGTCTGACGACCAGCGCTCCAGGAGTGATGCCATTTTCTCTTCCACCCTCCTAACCAGTGGCCTCGCCAAGGCACTGCCAGGACCTGAGAAGCAGAGGGGCCAACTACAGTTTGGGGCCGGGCCTCGTCCATCTTGTCTGCTGCACAGCAGAGACAGTACGGAATGTTTCAACATGGTACATACTTTGTACTGGAGCAATTTTATAAGAAAAATCTATCCGGACATGGTGGGTTCATGTCCTTTGTGTGCAATTTGCCTCGATACAGATATGTGGACATGTAGGCTCTGCTCCAATAAACAAACAGAAATAATATAGTTAGAAGCGGAGGAGGGCTCGCTCTCTCCACCCAGCCCCCACCCAGCTGGCAGGTCCCGAAGTGCCTTCACTACCCAGTTCTGAGCTATAACCTGCATTACTCTGCCTCTGCCCTCTGTGCCCAGGAGCATTCAGTAGGCTCCTTTCTACATGGCACTACTGAGGGTCATGTGGCCACGCAGTGCTTCAATCTAAACAAAACTTAAAAGGCTTTAGTCTTAGTGTAAAGTACACTGGAGCTTCCAAACATTGTAGCTCAGGTTCCCTTAGCTGTTTCATGCAATCTATTTATGTTTTAAAAAAGAACTTTCCCTTAACACATTGCTAGGGTGCTCCTATACGCATCAATGTTCAGTCCCTTTTCTTTCATCAATTACGTATTCTTGTTAGGTTGCTCATGATCCAGAGAGAGAATAAATTACTATGTTGAGTGTGTATGTGTGTGAGTGTGTGTGTGTAAGTGTGTCAGTGTGTATGTGAGTGTGTATGTGAGTGTGTGTGTCAGTGTGTCAGTGTGTCAGTGTGTGTGTGTGTGTGTGTGAGTGTGTGTGTGTGGCGATGCCTGGGGAGAGGTCTAACTCAGCCTCTAGGAAGGAAGGCTGCATTGCTGCATTTTTGTCTTGTCCCCTTTCCAGCCAGTCCTGGCACAGAAACCCTATGAGATTTCCCAGTTCAGTTCAGTTTGGGGCCTTTCTTGCTCTGGAGTTGCCAGATGCTGTTGTCTGACATATCTTTGAACCTGAACTGAGCCAGAAAATTAGGGCCCTGGAAACAGAGTCCAAGCGATTGCACTGACTCAACATGACCTGGCTGGGAGTCAACGTGGCGCCCGTGCAGCACCTCCTACGGGCCAGACAGGTGATTTCTGCCAGCGCCCAAAATCCCCCTGAGATGCAAGCTCGAAATAGCAAATTTTAGGCAGATATTCTAAACGCAAACTGGCCCCAATAATTTTATAAACAAAGGATGAATAGCAATAATAATGCCTTGCATTTACACAGCACCTGGCATCTTGCAAGCATATTTCTGTATACCTTTCTATGTGCTGCCAGGACAGTTGTACATTATGGACTTAACGCCAGGCAGGATTTTCCCTGGTTCAGGTTCATGTAACCTGTGTGCACAGAACACTAGGCGTTTGCCTGGTTCCACTTGTTTTTATGCAAGACGCATCAGAAATTAGACACAATTTGAATGTGTTCAAGACACAAGATCATACATTCAACGATGCGGAAATTAGGAGGCTCAGAAGGCATGGGTTCTGTTGCTATTGTTACCACCATCTCTATTAATGATTTCCATTTAGAACCTGTGCTCCCTATATCAGCGCTGCACCCACCAGGTCAGATCAGCTACAGGGGCCACGCAGCTGTTGCTTAGAATGCCTCCATGTTGTGCACTTCGGGCCACCACACATTGTGGGCAAGGTTGTGCAGTTATACGGTTTGTGCATCCAGCATCCCTAAGGGCGGGAGTCACGTTAGCAAGCAGGCAGGGCTAGGACACGAGGGGGATGACTGGACAGGGCTTAGTTGAGCATGCTCGCATGCTCGGATCCTGCTAGCAAACTCCTCAAACAGATAAGCCATCTCCCTCTCTCTGGGAGAATCGAACAAGGAGGCAGGGAGAAGTTGGCTGGGTTCCTTCCATACTTTCTCCTCCCAGACAGAGGCTGGAAAGTTGCCCTACTTTATGGAATCAGGGGGAGTGGGAAACAAACTACACTGCTCTAGCAACTATATTTATTTGGTAACTGTGCATTATTGGTGTACTTTAGCTGAGCTCATTTAGTTATATAATCATTAGTTCCTACTAATCAATTTCAATAATTATGTTTGAATTTATGTTCTGTAAGTCATAGCAGGAACCCAGATGCCGCACTAATTTTGTCAAATGTTATTTACAACCAAGCCATAGGCTGTCCACGTGGTACGACAGAGTAGGTGGCCGTTCGATAAATCTGATCCACTAATTTGTTGTTTGCAGAAATTCACCAAGAAAATCTATTCTTTTATATATCTATATCTATTATCTATCTTATAGCTAAGATAGATAATAGATATACAGATATCTATCTAGATAGATAATAGATATAGGTAAATCTATATAGATAGATATAGAGTTCTGTTGCCCTTTACTGATATGATTGACAGAAGTATAGATAGATATAGATATCTCCATGCCATCTTGCCTAAGATATTTATTTTCATATGCTAGTAAATGTTATAAACCTCTGCAGTGTTTCCCCATTTATGTTATCAGTGTCTCACGTGAGCAAAAGGCTACAAAATTTTTATTATATTTCAGCTAACAAATTATTTTTCTTCAAAATAGAACCATGAGCCAAACCTTGTCTTATAAACTTATATTCTTTGGCCCAGTGGACATTAAGTAATGTTTAATTTTTAGAAAATAAACTGTATATACACAATTTATTAAAACCTATTGTAATATTTTTGTTGGGACATAAAAGTTGCAATGAGTGCCATGTTTTTGTATTACTTACAAACAACATGACATATTTTATTTATAGACATATATAAATATATATATATATACATATATATATATATTTGAAATTAAATAAAAATAGGAAAACGTTGAGCCAAATTTTTGGCATAGCCTCGGATATTTTTCCCAATTAAAATTAAAGTTTTCCAAGTAAGCATACGCAACCATTAATTTACATGATACCATGATGTAATGTCTGCTATTTTCTATATTCTACTCAACACACTTGTATTTTTGTTGTTTTACTTTTATTGCTATGACTAACATGCAAAATTTATTGAATATTCTAGGAAAACTTCAATATTTTTCCTCTCAGAGTTTATTCATTGATTTTATTCATAAAAAACAAGGGTTTTTTTTTTTTCAAATTGTCATGCAGTAGAAACATTCTTAAGAAATTATATTTGACTGCCAGTTTCTATTGCCCTTTTCTGATACGATTGACAGAAGAAGCAGAGCTGAAAAAGATGGCCTCAAATGTACTAACTTTGTCACTGGCTGAAGCCTGAAGCCTAATTGCGGAGAAATATGGGCACAGGTACCGTAAAGATGTCAGCGCTGAGGCCAAGGACATTTACACTTACCGAGAAAGGTGGTTCTAATTGACTATAGACACAATTGAATTATGTTTGCTGTCAAAAAGTAACAACTAATATTGAGAATGTACAGGATACTATGCATTCTTCTAACACTTTATGCATTTTTAACCATTTGATCTTCCTAACACCACATTAAGGTAGGTATTAATAATAATTAACCCCATTTTCTAGATGTGAAAATGGAGATTCCAAGAGAGATAGTAACTTTCCCAGGCTCAGTTAATATGAGGTGATGCCAGGATTCAAGCACAAGCAGTGTAATTTAAAAAAAGGTGAAAAGAAAACAAGGAAAAAGAAACTAAAGACATACACGTTACAAAAAGAGAAGAGAAAAACTTTATTTGCAGATGACATGATGTTATTAGTAAAACTCCCAATGAATTCATAAAAAACTACTAGAAAAAATATATAGATTTAGTAAGGTTGCAAGATACACAATCAACATACAAAATTTCCTTTCATGAATTAATGACACTGATTTACCAAGGCTGCTCAGAAACATGAGTCTCATATTTTGGAATGGTATTAGGGTAACAATACCGGATATATGTTTCTTGAAACATTTTTGAGAGCTACTTTTTGGTGTAAAAGAGACTTTAGATTTAAGGAGGAAATAGCGATTTGTTCTAAATTATTTTTACATTTTTTTTCTCCTTGAATTAAGAGAAAAATACAAGATTTTGTGTGCAACACTATATCTGATTAATTTAATAATATTAGAATAATTGTTGTTCAATGTGAAGTTATTAGAAATGGAATGGTGTGTATTTACTTAGTCTTACCACATGAGAACTTAATTAGATATCCTTTTAATTTTCTCCAAAAATAAAAGAACAAAAATATAGATGCCAAAAATAGTCTAAGAAAGCACTGATGTCCCAAACTTTATTATTTTGCTTCATTTTATATGTCAGTTTCAGTTTTTTTCAAAGTACATTAGAGTCTGATTTTATTCTGAAAGACCACAATAATAAAATAGAATTAAAAGTAAAACAAAACCAGTTTAGGGAAGGCTAGGCAGTTTTCAGATTTTAGTTTTTTCATGCACTGAATCATCAGTGGTCTTTGATAATTATAAAATGAGTCTGAATAATTTTTGCTGAATTATATAGATGTTATTTTTTAATTACAGTGATCTTCATGGCTTATCATCTTAAAAAATAACAAATAAACACAAGCTAAGTTATTATATGAAAAACATCATAGCTAAAAGTATAAAAGAATCATCATTCAACTTAAGTGAACATAGCTTAAAAGAAAATTAATACCTTTGCTTGAAATGCGAGGACTTACCATAAACACTTAGGGGCATAATTATTTTTTTTCTGATTATTTAGTGAAGTATAAAGAGCCAAATGTTCAAATAAATGTCTCAGCTTAGTCAATGTAATTATTATATTTATATCTGGTTTCACATACTTTATTAAGGCTTTAAATAAACACCATATGTATTCTTATCAAACATGGTTTGAGACTTTATTAATTGAAAAAATTCTTATGGCCCACAATGCCACAGTTGTAGTGGTTTGCATCAATTTAAGATTCTCAAAAATCTGCATTTTTACCTGCTACCACTTGTCCTCTTTATAACAAGTCCAGCAATTCTCCATTTAAGCAAACAATTCTAAAGCTTATCTTCTCTAAGATGACTTCACAAATTAGAAGAGAGCATTTTTTTTCTGTATCTTTAATCCTTGGGCTAGAATAACACTTTTGAAACATTAACATATGTTGTTTTTGCTTCCTTGCTATTGCCCATGGGGAAATTGTAACAAGGTTGAGTGTAGATTAAAAAAAAATAATAATTTCCTGGCTTTATTTTTCTTAAAAAGGCTAAGTTCTTGGAATTCCTTTTCCAGTTAGGTTATACAAAGTCCCAAGAGACAATTGCTCCCTGCCTTGAAATGCAAAAGTTAGATAATCTACAAAATGACAGACTTTGCTAAATTGTCAGCTAGTTTAGAATGCAAAGAAGGCTAACTAAGCTGATTTCCAGAAAATAATGAACTCTTACTGAGAAAGAGAAGCCAGTCGTTATGATAATCTTTAGAGGAGCAACAATAAGATCAGAGAAGGCCACCACAGGTGGGGGTGGGGAGAAACCCCACCAGGACTTCTATGGACATATATGTGCTCGATTGAGAGACTGGAATCCCAGGGAGTCCCAGGCATAGGGAGGTATGAATCCATCACCGATACGCTCCTATGGGCCAAAGAAATCAATGGAGCTTGTTTTCCAAAGACTGGAAACTGAGCAGGGAAATGAAACATTGCCCGTGAGGTATTTCTCAAGTATGATACAGCAGCCTGCAGAAAGAAGGAAGGCCAGGAGACCTGAGCAAAATCATTCAAGGTGTACTAGTTCTTACAAAATGCAAAGCTGCATTTCAAATACACTGTGTGAAAACTGTGGTCATGACAGAGGAGCTAAATTTCTGAAGGATTTTGAGGTGTACAGAATTAAAATATAGGACAAGAAGAGGACAAAGGGTACGAAAGGTAAATGTAATTAACTGTTATCAAGTTCTTACAATGGTTGTGAAGTTGTATAAAATAGTATATTATTTGAGGTATATAACATATAGTAGATAATATTTAACATATGATGCAGAGCATATTATTTGAAGTATAAATATATTACTTGAAGGCAGTCTGTGATAAGTTAAAGATCCATATTGCAATCATAGAGCAACACTTATAAACAGCATAGAGAGAGGTATCTAAAAATCAATATAAGACATAAAACTGAATACAGAAAAACGATGTGAGTCACCTAAATGATTCTAGGAATGAAAGAACAAAAAAAGAAAGGACCAACAGAATTTTAAAAGAAAAAGTAGGCACAGTGATACCAATACTACATTAAATGTAAATGGACGAATTACTTCAATTAAAAGGGGTAGAGATTCCCAGGCTCGATAAAAGCACAAAAACCAAATATATGATAGTTACAATAAAAATATTTACATATAGACTGCGGTAGACAGACGTTTAAAGTAGTCCTATAATTCATGCCTCCTGGTGTTCACATACATATGAGCCCGTCTCCTTTACTGTGAGTGTAATTTGCTTCTAAACCATAGAATACAGAAAAGATGATGAGATGTATAGAGAAGATTTGAAAAACACTAACAATGAATTTTATCTAATTGATATTTATAGACAATATGTAGGTATTTTTAATAGCATTTTCCAAATGAACGTGAAACATTCACCGAGAGAGACCATATTATAGATTATAAAATATGTCTTAGTACGTTTCAAAGAATGGGAGACGTGCAGAGTATGGTTCCTGCCTACAGTGGTAATTAATCAGAAACTATAAACAATCAATGATCTATAAAGTCTCCAAATGTTTTTATTTATTTATTTTTTTGTGATGGGTATAAATGTCTAACTATTACATTGCTTTGTATACCTGCAACTAATAATAAAAAGCAGTCTCCAATATTTTTAAATCAAGCAACACACTTCAAAATAACCCATGGGGCAAAAAAGAAGTCACACAAGTAATTGGAATATGCTTTAAACTAAATGATAACAAAATGATAATGAATGCATATAGCAAAATATGTGGGATACAGCTAATGCAGTATTTTTAAAAAGTTATAATTTTAAATGGCTATTTTAAAAAGGTATAAAATCACTGTATATATTTCTATCTTAAGAAAAAAAATCCCCAGCAAATTAAACCCAAGGTAAGTGGGAAAAGACAACAAGAGCATTGAAAACAGATATCACTGAAATATAAAAGACAAGACAATTGAAGAAAATCTATAAATCAATTGTTTTTCTTCGAAAAATGATGTGATTGCTAAATATCTAGCAAGCTTGATACAACATTACTCATATCAAGAATGAATGAAAGTCTGGCTGAGTGGCTCAGTTGGTTAAGAGCTCATTCAAGAGTGGAGCTCTAAACAACAGGGTCACCAGCTCAATTCCCAGCCTGAGCTGAGCTGTTGGCAGGATGGCTCAGCTAAACAAACAAACAAAAAGAATGAATGAAGGGATCACTATGCACTTTAAAGAAACAATAAGGGAGTATTATGAACTTTGTACTATGAATTTTGCAACATTTCAGAAATGAAAAAATCATATGAAAGATACAAATCACCAAAATCAATTAAAAAAGAAATAGAAACTATGAATAGCCCTGTATATTGTAAATAAATTAAATTTTTTATTAAAGATTTTTCTCAAAACTCTAAGTCTAATGATTTTACTGGTGAATTATATTAAACCTTTGAGGAAGAAACACTACCAATCTTAAACACACTTTCAGGAAACAGAGGAGGGTACATTGTTCAACTCGTTTTACACAGAAGCCATAACACAGCAAATCAGAAACAGATAGAAGTAAAAGAATTACTGACCCATCTACCTCATGAAAACAGATGCAGAAATCCTTAACAAAATATTAGCAAATTAAATCCAGCAATATATAAAAACATAATACTTCATAGTTCATCCTAGGAATGCAAGGTTGGTTTAAATATCAATCATTGAAATCCACCACCTTAACAGACCAAAAGAGAACAACCACGTGATCATTTGAAGAAATGATCCTGGATAGGTTATAGCTGCAAAATGCGTCCAGACGAATAAAAGCACAAACAGCCTCTCAGAACTTTGGGGGCCCCAGTGTGGATCAAAGCAGAATAATTCTCAGATTCTCAGATTTAGAACCAAAGTAGCAGCGGGGCTGAGACACTGGACCTGAGGAGGTCATGCAGGGGAGAATGAGGAACAACAACGTGGTAAATCTCCACGGACACAGGACTAAGGGTGGCTGGACAGCCCAAATCCCAGGTGATGCCCCGATGCCGTGATGTGCTGAGAAGCCAGGCACACAACCACAGTCCCTGCCAACGAGGAGCGGGGCCTCAGTTTTGCTGAGATTAACATTCACTTTTCTCAGCAAAGAAAGAGATTATAATTATGACAGATATTTTGGTGATAAATTAGTAACGGGAACACAGAAACTGAGCAAGTGAAAAATGAGTGATTATCCTTACAGGGAAAAAACAATGAAATTGTTTTAACAATGATTATATTGAAAAGATAACGTGCGTGTGTGCATGTGTGCGTGTGTGTAGCTGCCTGTTTATCTTCCATTGTAGGAAGTCAGTTGATATTTTTACTGGGAAATCAAGGAACAGCATTAAATATATGTTGAGTTTTTACTTCTTTTTCTGCAAGCATTGGAAACTGCTTACTAAAACTACGTACATGTATGACTTTGATAAAGTATTGCATTAATATATCAGTATTATAATATGGAATTTACACATTCATTAGTTTTGAAGAACAGTATTAATGACATATAAGAATATATAAATGCATATACATATCTGCTCGAATAAAATAAAGTAGTATATATCAAAATTTAATTGTGGTTATTTGGGGTAATATTCTTTCTTTTTTTTTGTAGCTTTCAGATTTTTAATAAAGGACACATATCATTTTTTTTTAAATTAAGGGGAAATACCTAATAAGGTTATTTAATAAAGAACAGAAATGAAATCAAATATTGACTGGATAGAAAGCTTTTTTGTCAGGGTTTGCTCATTTCCTAACATCCCCCCCATGCACACACATGCACACACACACACACACACGCACACACATGCGCGCACGCGCGCGCACACACACACACACACACACACACTCCCCCGTCTGCCTAG
This sequence comes from Hipposideros armiger, assembly GCF_001890085.2. NCBI lineage: Eukaryota > Metazoa > Chordata > Mammalia > Chiroptera > Hipposideridae > Hipposideros > Hipposideros armiger. The sequence continues at coordinate 7,639,718 of NW_017731351.1, forward strand.
GAAGCACAGGTGACCCATGTAATCTTCAGTGGGACCAGAGAGAGAGGTTCAGTGTTACAGGGGCTGAGAGTCAGTCTGCACAGCGAGAAGCTCAGTCTTCGTGTCACTGTCACACGGAAGACAGCACACAGGAGCCCCACGTGCCCCTCAGCCTGGTCTAAAAAGGAGACCCCGAGAAGGGCAGTGGACTCAGAAAGCACTTCTGCTGTTCAGATCAACATCCCAGGGTCCTGTTCATGCTGAGAGCGGTGGGTAATCTGTAAGATGGGGCCCTCTTAGCAAGTTCCTCGGGTGGGGGGTCTATCTTTATGTTCACGACTGATTGTCCTGAAAACCAGGAGCAAGTGACTCTATCCTAGACCCGCAAGCACCATTTAAGCAACAGCCCTGACTTATATGTGGGAGGAGAAAAAAAAAATCAAAGGACTATTTTCAAGGTGCCAAGGTACAAAGTCACCAAGCCTCTTATGACTAAAGAAATGTTTGTTATCATCACTGTTTTTGACACTATATTTTCCCCTTGGGGAGATCTAAGGCTATAGGACCAACTCTGTGGAACAGATGTCTCCCAGGAAGGGATTAAGGGCAGGCGCCATGACATCCGAGAGAAGGGAGTGGGGCAGTATACCAGCAATAGGCTCAAGGGCCCGGAACACTGAAATCCTTACCAAGAATGGTCCATCTTTGTATAAAAAATAAACTGGTTCTTGGAAGTCTGTTTTAAAGCTCTGTGATCAATAATCTTTCTGATAATCTTTTTATTTCTTTAAAGCCAAAAAAGCAATTGATCTCTTTGTACTAAAGTAAAGTTTTCAGTGATGGAAACTAGAAACAGCCTCCTTTTCATTGATTTTCTTAGAAGATGGGATTCTGAAGGGTGAGTAGGAAATTGTCTTTTGTCTCATGCTCATGAAACATTTTCTACTGAGTGAAATTAACTCAAAAGGATGTCAAACAGCAACTCTGCCTGCAGCTCCGACTTAAATGAATACGTTGTACGCTTGACATCTAACACCGAATTCCGCCAGTCTTCACACCATTCTCCATTTAAAAAGACAACATCTGACTGTTTCTTGGAGTGATGGCAACCCCACTTGGACACCTGCGCGCCAGATGTGTGTAGCTGCACATGCGCCTTGCTATTCTGCAGGCAACATTTACCACAAACCTCTCTTCTCCTTTGGCTGAATTGAGAACTCGAGCCATCAGAGAGCACCACACGTCTTAAACATTTTTTCTCACTACTCTTTTATCTTGTCATTCACATGTTTTCAGTTTCCCTTCTAACCCTATTTTTATATAACAGCTTTTAGTCCAAATCCACAAGTCATTTATTTTGTCCATGTTTAAAAAATATTGAGAACCGGGGATTCACTGTGGCCTTTTAAATTTATTTTTATTTTTACAATGTAGGCAGGAACCAATGGAGGGGCACTGTGCTTCGTTTTTCTGTTGGGTTCACCATAGGCAAGTGAACAAATAGATTTTTAAAGTTCGAATGAATCTACTCCAAATCTCTTGAAATTATTAGAACATGTCTATTTTTAAACACTATTTAATAGAAATCATCAGTTTTTCATGTTAAAGGAGGGGGTGTTCTTTCTCACATGTCTGTGCTTCAGGCTGGAAGGGAAAGTCACACGACAGATGGACATCAAAAATGGAAAGATCAAAGAGTGACATCACTGGAATGCAAGGGCTAGGAGTGGGGCCAGGTGGACCCAAAGCATGAAGTTAATACGATATTTTGCTGCTACCTACAGGCAGGAAAACCCGAGCAAACTCAGCTCCGTGTACAGAAACCCCCTCAGCTGCCGCTGATTTGCTTGGATTATCCCAAACGGCTTGTTCAAATCCATCTCGTACAACAGCGCCATGCGAATCCATGGCGGTCCTCGTACCCAAGCAACGTGCTGAGTTTGACAATGAGCTGTGACTCACGTGTCAAAGGTATTTAGATAGCACTGCTAGGAAAGTCTCGGAGGTTACCAGGGACCAATTTTAGCACTGTATAGTTCCGTGGGCTTCATTTATACTGCAAAATACTAAATTTGTTGTAGGTACCATACTAACGAAAACAAACATTTATTGAGCATAGGTTCAGACACTGGCCTAAGCATTCTGCATGTGTCACGTCACTTCACATTCACAACAGTTTGATGTGGGAGGTACAATGCTATTATATCCATTTTGAAGATGGGGGAACAACAGACTGAGAGGTTAGGATTTCCTAAGGTGGTCCAGAACACTGTGACTGGAAAGCTGGCTGTTTGACTATGGACCACCTGCAACCACTCTTGGAGGGTTGTATCGGATTTCAGTGAGATTGGCATGAGACGTGTCTCACTGGTACGTAGCAAGCTTTGCTTCTTAATGTTCGTTATGCACAAATTTCATCAAAGTTATATCTGACCGAAGGAGAAAAGTAGATTGCATCCCAGGTCTTTGGATGCATTGTTCTAGTCTTTCTTCACTCTAATATAGTATCAATAATATCTTGTTGGGTTTAAGTCATGATCCTCGCTCTGTTGAGGGATAGGCCACTAAACTAATGAGAAAAGGTCACCAAATCACTTCATTTTTGAAGAATGAAATTCAGCTAAGAAATCTGCACCTGTGGGCTCATGATTCATTACTTATCAGAACACAGGCAGATGGATTTTATGCCAGTAAATCCTGAAATATTAATAACAGAAATCAGAACTTTCCAATCATTTCATTCAATTATTGAACTATCCTTATAGCTACCTCATTGTCATTTAAATTCAAATACAATCCTTTCTATGCCAAATAAAACTATCAAATAAAAATATTTTCAGATAAGCAGTCATTCGCCAATCACATATTATGTTGCCTCTCGTGTGATACTTGTAAATCTAACATAACATATGCGAATACCCCAAATAAGCAGATACACTTTGAAACTCAGAATGGAAAATGACATGATATATAACCCAGTGTTTTTCCTGACAACCGGTCAGGCGCACACATGGGATCCAGAGAGAAAATGTCTTTTATTTTAGGTTTGCTTTATTACTCTTCCCAGCACAGAATCCACGGCAGATGGTCATCTGCTACAGCTTCAACCTGATGTTGGTCCTTCAGGGTAAAAAGACTTGAATCTAGGTCACAGGCTCGCAGGCTCTGGCACGCCTCAGGCTGCTGAGCACAAAGCCAGGCCTGCTGATTCGGGTCTGAGGAGTTCAATTTCTAAGGCGTTCCCACAGGACACAGATACCGCTGGTCCAGGGACCACTCCTCAGGAATCCCTGGTTGAGAGTACGGGGAAAACCCTCCTGTGATCCAGGGCACACTTCCCTGCCTAGTCTTCTCTCCTCTGATGTTTCCCTCCCCTTTTGCTAAATGCTTTGTTCAGTCCCTCTTAGCACCTTTTTCACTCCTCGATTCTCATTCACTCATCTCTGTTTGCATTTGGCTTAGGGGATGGGGTGTCGTTCATTTAGCCCCATCTTTTCCACTGCCAGCAGCAAATTAGTTCGGGGCTGGGAGCCCTCACGGTAGTCTGATGCAGTCAGGCATTGCAAATCCAAACTCCTTTGACCATATCTGCTCCCGATTACTAGAAGAGCTTATGGCCTGTTTCTATTATTCTAGTCTGTCTGTGCCACAGGTTTCTCCTGGAGTGGTCAGACGGGTTTTCAGTGTGGGCAGCTTGTGAGCAGTGCAGCTTCTGCAGAGGTGCTCCCTGCTACCGGGTCTGTCCGTGAGGTCTTCCCAGTCCTGCCCCTCTAGGAATCTCCAGGGAGAGCCAGCTGGCTCGTGGCACAGGGGTGGTTTTCCTGGGCCAGAGACCCCTGTCCTTGGTCCTGTCACAGTTATCACCACAGTCACGTAGCTCTTGCTGCTGAAGGGGCACGCGACCTTTCACAGCCTGCTCCGTGGAGCTCTGAGCACTGGCCTGCTGGGCTGCTTTCAGCTCTAAGAAGGATCTGCTCTGTCACAGGCCTTGCATGGGGCCTTCGGACACGCGGCTACTTCTGCCCTGGAATATTCCCCTGTGCACGTTCACCCAGTTAATTTATATTCCCCGCCTTTTTAAATCTCAACTCACACATTCTCGATGAAGCCCCAGCCCTGAAAACCTGATCAGAACCCATCCTTTACCTTCTCCTTGCTCCTCGTACTCTTTCTGTGTCGCACCCACCGTGATTTTAAATGCTACGTCTCAGAGATCATTTTAGTTTCTGGCTCCTCCCCTTAGCCTGTGAAGTCCAGGAAGGGAAGAAGGCTGTCTGGTTTGGCTCATTATTGAACGCCTAGGAACCAGTGAAGTGCCTAAAAATAATTACCACTCAACAGAGACTAGTTTTCTGAAGGCACTGTTGATGCTGTGAGAGGCTCTCTTAGGATGGGTGGCACGGACACAGTAAGGCATTTTTTACTTGCTCACACCCATTACTTTACACAATCACTTAGACCATGCCAGTCTCTGTACTGGAAATCTGTTACAAGTACCCACATTAAGGAAGCTATTCTCAGAAACAAACGACATCACATCACAATGGCAGCTGAAAATGCTCTTGTGATGAGAGGAACCAATTATGTTTTCATCCTTGTCTGATCTGCCGTGTCTCTCTTAGACTTATATTATCCCCTGAACATTTAGGTGAATTCCATTTTTCCTGTTACTCCTTGTTTTTCATCCGAGTTACCGGATTTGAGCTGTGGATATAAGTTCTCTCTCTCTCTGTCTCTCCCTCCCTCCCTTTCTCTGTCTCTCTTCTCCTCCCTCTTTGGCTCCATTTATATACTGGAGTGTTTGTCATCAAGGCTGTCTAGTTAATTTTTCCCAGTTTCTCTGTTCAAAGCTTTATCCTGTTACTTGTCTTTCACTGGTATTTCCGTTGCAATTTAGTTTTCTTCTTTGTCTTCTATATAACAAGCACGCACCCTTCAACTCAAGGCTTTTTCTCAAGAATCTTTTCTTTCCATGAGGAACATGAAGGAATGTGTAAAATTCCAGAAGCCTAAGAAGATGATTCTAAAGTTGCTAAAAGTCCAACCAGGTTAGGTCACAATGGAGAACAAGACCTCTCAGATCAAACGCTATACCAGTGTTCCCAAAGATCAAGGAGTAATTGCTTCATCCTTATGAAAAACTCCCTCTGGCCGTTAACAGCCTACATTCTGAGTTTATGCTGGTCAGAATTTGAGGTAAGGTATGATTTAAATTTACTTTTCATCTTATGTAATGATTCTCATGGAAGGTTTTCAATTAATGGCTTCACTTTCTAGAATAACCAGAGAGAAATCACCAAAGGATGGATTTGTCCTGGGAAATGTCACATATGTCTTTATAATCACTGAAAATACAGAATTTCTGGAACCTCTAACCTGCAATGGTTTATGGCATTAAAAAAAGTTTTAAAAAACTTTTTAGAAAATGAAGAACCATTATGGGGGGAAAATGTTTTCTTGGCCTCCCCGGGTTACTCAGCTGCCTACTGGACATACAAAGCTGCTACTGGTGAAACCTCCAACTTTAAGTGAATGCAAGAATGCCTGTGGTTTGGTAGTGACCATGCTTTATAAAATAACATTTATGAAGACTTAGCTTCACAGTTACATTAGTTAAATGTAGTCCTTAACTTCTTCTTCCTCTGTTTTGTCAAACTTACAATGTAACAAAAAATAATGAAAAAATTTCCATTATCATCATTACACTGACACCGAAATATCTGAATGTCTGAAAGATCTAATAAGCATTTATTGAAACACCATGTTTCCCTGAAAATGAGACCTAGCTGGAGAAGAGGATCTAGCATGATTCCTCCAGGATATGGAGGGCACGCATCCCTTAAGACATGAGGGTTTTCTGACCTGTGGAGAAGGGTGCCTTTTCCACAAACTCCTTCAGCTTAAAATATTCAGTATGCCAAGGTGCCGTATTTTGGCACCTAAAATCATGTGAGGGCTTATTTTCTGGCTAGGCCTTATTTTTGGGGAAACAGGGCATTCCCAAATTCACTGATCTGATTAGCAATTAACTTAAATTTATCACCTTTCAATCTTCTACATGAAACTGGAGTTGGAGCTCTGGGTAGTGCATATTGATAAACATATTACTTTTTAAATTTCAAATAATGTATGTTAAAATAATTGATTTTCTTAAATAATTTTCTCTTAACTCACTTCTAAGTGTGCATTCCTAAGTACTCATTTTTTTAAATAAAAAATAAACTTATACCACTCTTGCCTGAGTTTATTCGTGATTACTTGGTATTGGAAATTTGATATTATTTCTGGGTCATGGAAATTTGTACTCACAGTTCAGTAAAAGAATTCTCCAATGTGATAGTTTATTTTCAGAAAGAGTTCTATGGTAAGATTTAAAGAAAGTGATACCATTGCACATCAACAAATACTTGTAGAAGTGACGTAATATTTCAGAATAGATATGTACATTTCACCTCTCTTTCACTAGATGAGAGAAACAACCCATCACGGCTGATGGTAATCTTGAGCAGTTACATGCACAGTGCTTACATGAGATAACGCAGAAAGCAAGACAAATGTCTAGAATGATCAGTGCTCACAGTACTTAAAAACTGGGGTGCACAAACCAATCATTATGTCATCAGATCATTTCACCTTACTCTTGGGCATAGCTGTCTCCCAGTCCTTATCCATACCCTCTGATCTCATTCTATTGATATTAACCAGTTTCCACAGATGTTTCTAATGTTCTACGCAAGCCTATTTGGAGGCAAGAAGCTCCGTTAACACACTCACACTGAGCAGTTTGACAAGTCTAACATCCCCAAGTGACACGGCCAGATGAGAATAACATTAGCATCATTCCACTTGCAGGGCCTCCCCATCAGTGGGGCCCTTCACTGTAAACTTCAGCCCTCCCGACCACATAAAAATACAATATGATGCATCTCACATGTGACTGCATTGTGTAGCCTGATGCTCTTTCAGTTATCAAGTCCATAATAACAAGGGACAGACTCTCCATATGGACGATCTCCCTGCCTCTGGACTCGAGTCCTTGAGAAAGAAGGCTGCATCTATTTTATGTTTATCTCCATCACCTTACCTAGTTCAGGGCTTGTCACCGAATGGATTCTCAATAAATAATTCTATGAATGAATTGATTACATTATCTATGTTTGAAAAACCAGGGTGGAGGAGGAAACGACCTATGGAGGGCAATACAGCAGAGCTCTGTGTTTTAATCTGGAAGGTCAAGCACAAGTAAGAAAGGCAGCATGAATTGGGGACAGAAACCCAAATTTAGAATAAGGACTATGCCTGTAACTAGGGAATTTCTTGTTTTAACTCATAGTCCAAGAGTAGGGGGTGATGAATGTTTCAGATGTTTCCAGTTGCAATGACATTAACCATACGAACTCTGAAGTTGACATTAATAACACAAATTTATCTCACGTGTCAAGGAGTTAGGAGATAGGGCCATTTCAAGGTATTAAATTTAGCTCATAAATAGTTCACCAGTGGTCATATTTTAGCTCTGACACCCTCTTTTTTTTAATTTTTGACTTCATGCTAGTTCCTTCATGGTGACAAGATGGCAATCCCAATGTCAAGCACCTCATCTTCATAGTATAGCTTGAGGTCAGGAAGTAGTTTGCTTCACTACAATAGGTACTATTTTCTTTTCCGAAAGACATTCAACACAATTTCCTACACAGCCCATTGGCTAGAGGAGGGTCACATGGGGGTAACTAAACCAATGCTAGTCAAGACGAAAGGGATTATTGTGATTGACTAAAACTAATCACGATTTCCAGCTTAGAGCTGTCCAGTTTCTCCTGAAGTATGACCCCCAAATTCATGACCAAAGTCCAGCTTCCATAAGCAAAGAAGATGGTTTGGAACTTCTGTATGTAGGCAACCCACTAAGGGGGAAATCCAAACATTAATCTTTCATCTCACTGAGCCTGGTGAAGCATCATAGGAACTCTAAAGTCCAAAGATCCCGTAGTTTTATTAAGGTGGTAGAAAGGTTAATCAGCCATTCATTTGGACTGGGTGTCTCTGTCAATCATATTTGGGCCGTCACAGTCTCTCTTCTAAAAACACCGCATTTTATGATTTGGCACCTGACCGTCCAGCTGGTGTGTTGATTTCTAAGTCCTGACCATAATGACATTTTTGGCCATGACCCACAGAATGTATTTTGAAATCTTGGCACTGGCCTCACGTGAGCCAACATTTCTCATGTGGTTCACATTGATTACTGAAGTCCCAGTTCAGGAAGTTCAGAGGAATTGAAAGTATGTTCCTGCCAAGTAGAGGACAGGCATTATTCCATTTTCTCCTCTAATCTAGCCTCCCAAGAGGAACAGCAAATTGGTCTTAATGTAAAAAATACACTGTTAGTCATAAACATGTCTTCAACTCAAATAAAAATGTTTGTCAACTACCAGTGATTCAGGCAGAGTTCACTGTGAATAGCTTCAAAAGCCAGTAGGCCAACTACGCACAGTTTGGGAATGGAGAGGCTGCTTGCTAAACTATTTCATAAACTGCTCACTGGAAGATAATGTTAGCCTATCAGGATCCACAGAAGTCCATTGAATGCAAAAGCTATAAATAAGTTAAAAATAATTTTAAACCTTTTTCCATCTGATATAATAGGTCCTAAGGCTTTCAATTGTGTAACTTCCTCTAAGAAACTCATTAAAGTCCTAGTTCAGCATCTTACAAAGTAAAAATCCTTCAAAAAGTGCAGCCTGTAGCCTAACATTAACTATCACATACGGTAAAGGAATCCATACATAGAATGAAAATAATAAATGTAAGATTGGCCTCTGAGTCACTGAAGAAAAGGTGGTGAGACCTGCCTCTGCCCGTACTCCTCTCACCTCCTTCCATTTCCCATAAGGCACTGGTTTCCCACACTGCCCCTCCCCCCCGCCCCCAGAGGCTGATTATTCAAATCTATACATTCCTACAATAAATCCCTTGTGTGTAGAATACAGGAATCCAAGGCAACTTGTTAGAATTGCATAATGACAGCTCTGAGCCTTTATTCATATTCCTTCTCTCACCCATCCCTCTTTCATTTTCCCCTCCCCCCCCTTTCCTTCTTTTAAGATAATGGGTTTCCTAGGTGGGTAGAGCTGATTTGAATTCTGGCTCTGCCAATTGTGGCCTTTTCAACCCTGGGATAGTGGATTAGCCTTGCCACATGGTCATTTCCTCGTCTGAAAATAACAGCAATATTATCCAATTCGAAGCATTGTTCTGACTATCAAGTGCACAGCACCAAGAAATATTAAAAAGCTAATATGTTACTGGGTCACAAATCTATTTTTAAAAATATTTTAATAGCTATTTTAGTATAGTTCATTTTCTTTGTAAGCCTCTGAATTGTATTTTATGAGGGCTGATCTACAGTCTCCTGCAGATGACCAAGGGCTTTGGGCAGCAAAGTGCAAGTCCCTGCACTAAATAAATGCTGGAAGTCTTTTCATGTCACAGGTCAATGACTACAGCTCTAAAAGGTTTACTCTAAATTCACTAAGTAGAAATTATATTAGACTAAAAAGTAATAATTGTACAACAGATAAAACCCATTTCTCAACCTGACTGTATAAAATAAAAAGACAACCCTCTTTAAAGATTCAACTAAACATCCCTTAAAAACATTGACAATTGGACCATGCCATGTGGATTTCTGAAGGTTTTGATGAAGACGATTTGGATGATAAGTTCCTACTCCCTGACTATATTTGGTTTCAAATATTAGTTAATGAAAAGACTCAACACTTGTCCACATTTTGTCTTTAGTTGAATTTCTTGCTCTAAGCATATAGGGAACATTCCAGAATGTTAGAATATGATTAAATGAGTGAACTACTAGGGAATGAACTACATCCATATTTTTCAAATGATGAAATAGGCAGCAAAATCTAACTGGCAAAACAAACAAAGTAATAAAATTCTGACTTTGGTCCATTTCTGCCAGCAACAATGGCTACTACTGATTTGTATTAACTATTCCTCTCCCCAAAGAACAGTAACTTATCTCAAAACTTGATGGGATGGAAGAGCAAGTTCAACAGGTTTGGATGTAAAGAACATGCTTTCCAAGACTGTCTGTTTTATAACAGCCATGGTTGTCACCATAAATATGATTAACGGGATTTTTGTCACCAATAAGCTTTTTAATTCTGAGACAATGGCAAAGATGAATAATGAAAAAAACTTCATCATTCTGTAAAGCTGCAATTTTAAAGAATGCAAATCTTGTGATGAAAGAAGGAAGTTGGCTGAATTATGTGCAAACTGCAATTTGACCAATATTGTTTTACATAATAACTACTCTTAATATGTCAGCCATATTTCTCTTCTTGCACTGAAGTCATATTTCTTTGAAGTGACAGTAAATTATTTTTTCCTGTCCTTATTCACTTCAAATAGGTGGTGCTGAGTGATTAAAATGAAAACCCACACATTTCAACACATCCATTTTCTTACTCCCTTCAGAGTTATCGTTGGAATCAATTCATTTTGGTCACAAACATCTTCTTGCTTTTCCCTAATCATTTCCAGTACATTTAATGTAGTTACTTAAGACCTTTCAGACTTAAATATAAAAAGGACCAAGGGATGCTTTTTTAAAATTACTTACACTTGTAGAGATGCATTTTATTAAGAGTAAGAGATTCCCCTTCAATAAGGGATACCAAGTCATGCTATGTAGGTTTGGGGAAAAAAGGATTTACCTACATAATTTCACCCACATAATGAATCCTTTTATATACTTTTATATTCTTAATACATATCTTGGATTTGGAGTTTAAGTATAATTGTATAGATATAGTTTTCAGGTATTTAATATCTTTATATTTATGCAATTTTTTCTAATCTGGAAAGCATGAAGTCAAAGAAATAATCACTTTTTAGGGTTAAGTAAACCAAACACAATCATTCTCTTCCTTTTAACTCATTAAACATTCTACAGTAGTTCTCAATGAAAAAGTATCCAGAGTAAAGCCTGACAGATGGTTATCCTTAAAACAATTTACAATTAGCCATAATTAATAATCACCAATATTCCTCTGGCCAAAATTTTTCTAGTTATCGTCTGGTTGAATGGAGCTTATCTCCTAGTAGATTGATCAGCATGGGCTCATGATTAGTTTTCTCTGAGTTCTTGCATGTTAAAAATGGTTTTCTATAGCCCTGGCACTGAGAGGACAGACTGGATATATAATCCTAGGTTAATTATTTTCTTGACTTTTTAAAATGCTGCTACACTGTGGTTTTGATTTGTATGTTGCTGTTGAGAAATCTTACACACATGTGATTTTCTTTTTATTTGTAAACAACTTGGTCTTTTTGCCTGAAGTTATTTTCTCTGTCTTTAGTCTCCAGTTGACTGTTTCTGGTCAATTTTCCTAACTACATAATTAAACCTTTGTCTAGATCCATACTTTAACTTATTTCTGGATATTTTCTTAAATTATGGTTTTAAATGTTAGCTATGTTCCATCTTTGTTTTTCTTCTTCAGATATTCCAACTATATGAGGTTTGGGTCTTCTTTGTCTGTCTTCTACACCAATCCCATTCTTCCTGATTCTTTTACCTCTTCTTCATTTTATTGTCATTATCTTGTCTGTTTACATGCCTTTCCTTAAAAACTCTGCCTGTATTCTTCAATCAAATCTATTCTCCCCTGAGCATCATGTAATTTAGTATACATTTAAAAAATATTTTTTTCTATTTCTAATGTTCTTTCCCCAAGTTCAATCAAGATTTATTTGTTTTTATGTTCGTATTTTTTCTGAGTTTTTGAATATCTGACTTGAGCCATTTTCATGTGTGATAATTCTTATTTAAGTACCTTGATTTAGGTTTTGATGTTATGCTTTAATTTTCTTTTGCCTCTGGGTTAGTATTGGAAGTATAATTCTTATCAGCTTAAATGTTTTGTTTCTCATTTTCTGTATTCTTTCTATGATAATTTTGTATGAATATAATCTTCTCTTAACTGTTTATTTCATAAAGTCTTATTTTCCTAGATTAGCAATAAGATTGTGTGCAAATGGGAAGGAGGGATTTTGTTTGGTGTACTGTGATTCTTGCTTCAAGAACACTCTCTTTTGTTAATTTAGTGAATTGTACACTCTTATACATGACACTTTTTTATAGGGTAGGAAGAGAAGGGATATTATGTGTCTATTTTGTGATTTTCTTTAGTTTCTGCAGGACATGTAATTTCCACATTTTGCTTCCTTCTTTTCGTTTATCGCAAAATCTGTGAGGGCAGCACCCCTGCCAAGTCCCCCATCCTCCAGATTACTGCCGCTAATCCTCTTCTATTTCCTCCCTTTTGAACAACAAAACCCAGTGCTCTGATTTACCAGGTCTCACTCAGCCTGGTTCTTGGTAACCTACTCAGGGCGGGACTTCCTCTAAGTGTGACCTTGTGGATCTTTGGTAGCTTCCTCACTTTCCTGTCCTCTTTTCCATGTGATCTTTGCTGATTTTTTTTTTATCTAGTGTGGGTGAGCTCTACAGATGGATTTGCTGGGTTTAGGTGTTTATGTGCCTACTTACATGTAATACGAAATTTTTTTGCAGGCTCTGATCTGTCACTGGGTTTTTCTGTGCATGGGTCATAACCCATCGATTGATTTACATGCTCTACTTAATGATTTCTGTGGTTTTTGGAGGATACCTGGAAAGAGTTGAATTGAAGTGGCTTCCAATAACCCACAAGAATCTAACAACTTTTCCTCATTTTCTTGATGAACGCAATTTTATGAGTCTAAACTTCTTTGAATGATGTATCTACATACCCATCTGTATTTGTTTACTTTCAAATGTTCTAGGAATTTTTTGTGTGCTGTCTTTCATTATCCATACCTCATCTGGTACCAAAATTTAATTGTGCCCTTCTAAAAGTTATTAAGATTGCTCTTGTCTATTGCTTTACCATGTAGTTTTGAGATCATAAATGAGAACCATGAGCAAAATCTGGTGGGAGAAAAAAAACCCTGAGGACAAACATCAATAGCAGAACGCTTTCTAAGTCTAGAACTTGGCAGTCTCCACACAGCCACCTTCTGGCTCGCTCCCTCTGCCTCGGGTTCTTCTAAATCTTGACGTTATCCTGCTTGCCAGCTGCCTAAGCTGTTATGTTTACTACTCACAGAGAAGCAGCTCCTTTGTTCCTAAAAATAAAGTAAAATTACCAAATCCTAACAGTTGAGGAATTATCAGTGATTTCTCACACTGGTAATGAAGATGGGGTAGAAACCTATGATCTCCTTTCTTTATTGAGCGCATTTACATATTCTATATTTTAGACATATAAAAACATTAACAAAATGATTCTGTACTTGATACAACTGAGTCATCTGGAAACAGCACTGCACATAAAATAATAACATGTTACACTTCAAGTACACAGGCACCACCTCCTTAAATTATTTCATTACTCTTAATGTGGCCTATTGAAAATACCATAAAAAAATACCCAGATTTTTTTTCTCTCTCAGTTCTCTAATGTTAGTTATATGATACGGCAAACACTAACTCCATATTTAACTGGTAATTTTCTGAAAATTGAGATTTGCTAATATAGTCAGCAGACCAAGTGCTTTAAAAATATATTTAGCCTTCGTACTGCTCATAAAAGCATGTTTGAAAAAACATGCCAAAATTATAACAGTATGCAGTGGTTTATCTGGCAACCAGCATTAATGAATGTTTCATTACTATGAATCACTTATGGATACATGATGCTCTGAAGTTTGTACATTCAGACCTCAAATACATTGTCCCCATGTTTTCTATTAGTTTAATTTTGTGGGTGACATGTTGGGAAGTTTGCTTGAATTACAGGCCCATGAAGGGCTCCAGGGGTGAAGAATGAATGGGTGGGGTCTGTGTTTAGTTTGGACTTGGGGCATAGGGACACCATTAGTGTATCTGGAAAAGCTTTTTCAGTTATTTATATAACTTTGACTATAAAAACAAATCTGTCCCTTTATTCTCTTATTTTGTTTTTCATCATCAGCAAGGATACATAGCTATTTTGGGGGTTTTAAATGACAATTCAAACAACGGAAATAAGTAGGTGTCGAAATGCTATGCAGCTGTTAAATGCCTTTAACCATTTATGGCTTTATTAGCATGCGTCCATACAATTAATGGAAACATCACTGAATTATTGCATTGGGTGCTTCTAAATACCAGGATCTAAGTCTACATATTTGGATTAATGTAAAATTATTATTAATGTAAAGGATTCTGTTATAATCTTTATGACACAAGGCAGACACTGTTATTGGCCCACTATATACTTGAGTGAGCTGTACACAGTGTCTCAGTAAGTGGCCAGGCCCCATGTACAGACAGGACCCGGCCCACCGTGTCTCACTGCGTCTGCCTGCCTCGGGGCAGACTGTGGGGCGAGTCCATCCAGTTGGACTAAAATTCACCATGACCCCCTGAGATGAACTCTTCAACTTGGGTCATGTGATTAGGATAGCAACATAATTTATCTTCCACACGAGGATACATTTTGTGAGTGAAAATGCTAAATTTATAAGTTTTGAAATATTTTTATACTCAAAATTAACTGTATTGGTGGACTTGTAAAATAGTTCTATTCAGAAACAATTTTCAAAAATAAAATTATGTTTATAAATTAAAAATAGCATGTATCCATATATGTGATACTATAAAACATATTTATATTGGTACATTTTCTTACATTTTAACGTTACTTAGCAAATCTAACGCCATGTCATCAGTAGGAAATTCTAATACCAAGTCATCAGTATTTTGCTGCAAAATATAGTTTTTTCAATACTTTTAATTTTTTCATAAAAATGGTTTCAAAATTTTTCAAAGTTTATGGTCAACAAATTCAAAATTTGTAACAAATTTCTTTGCCTTATTTTCTGTAAACCATGATATCTCTAATTGAAAAAAAAATCTCTTTAAAGGCATTGGTTAGGATCAGAGAAAATTCTGCTAAATAAAGTTTAATATTAATTCCTTTATATATAATTCATTTAAATTTATATTCCATTAAGTGTATCTTTGAGAGATATTTCATAAGACAAAACTCATTAAATTGGTTGTCTCTATTCATGATTCGTTTGAAACCATAATTGCTGTGATATTTTAGTCCTTCTTAATATTATTTAATTCTGTACAGAATAGAAATTTATCCAATTAAAAATCAAAACTCCATCAAAATATTTCCTCTTCAGTTGAAATATTCCAAAGCACAATTATAAAATTTCAAAATTTTATCCAATATACCATATAGAATAATGATTTGCTCAGTTGCTCCCTTGCTTTTCTAATAAAAATATTCAATGTGCTATTTTCAAATATACTTTTTAGTAACTGCAACTTAACAAAAGCTTCAAAAGGTGAGTTCTTAGTACTCCATTTGCTGAAGCTTTGGTTAATAATTTCTAACTGATTTGAAAAAATACAAACAAGAGGATTTTTTCACAAAAAAGGTGAATACCGTTACAGAACACCTAGGTTGATCTACAAAATAGTTCTTCCGGAGCTCACGCATTTCTATTAATAAAATCCAAATGATGATGGTCATCAAAGAAAGAAACCATGTGCTCTCATACTGATGGATTGTAATTAACTCAGCTTCAGCTTTGTGTTCAAAATTTTGTCATTCAGTTCATCTAACTCTTTATATGCAACTGTAAATTTTCTCAACCACCACTTCTATTTTTTCCAGCATTATTGATAGATAAATGAAATATAATACTGTGTAAGTTTAAGGTGTACAATGTGATGATCTGCTACACTTGAAATTAGAATACGATTACCACCTTAGCATTAGCTAACGCCTGACCGTTTCTTTCTCATGGTAAGAATATTGAAGATCTATATTCTTCTCAGCAGCTTTCCAGTATATAATATTGTTAACTACAATCGCAGGGCTGTGCATTAGAGCCCCCGAACTTATTCATCTTCCGTCCAGAAGCCTGCACTCTGACCAAAATCTTCCCATTGTCCTCGCCCCGCAGCCCCTAGGAAACCCCGTTCTACGCTGTTTCTATGAGTTCAGTTATTTTAGAATGCACATATCTGTGACAGTATTTGCATTTCTCTGTCTGATTTATTTTATTTAGCATAATATGCTCAAGGTCTATCCATGTCATTGCAAATGGCAGAATTTTCTTTTTTCTCATGGCTGAATAATACCCAATTGTGAGTGTGTGTGTGTGTGTGTGTGTGTGTATGTGCATCACATTTTTATCCATTCATCCATTGATGGACATTTAGGCTGTTTCCATACCTTGTCTATGAATAATGGTAGAATTTATATAGGAGTGCTGATATCTTTTCAATATCTTGTTTTCCTTTCCTTTTGATATATGAGTATATCCTGAGGTGGGCTTGCTGGTCCATGTAGTAGTTCAATTTTTAATTTTGGGGGGGACCTCCATATGTTTTAGATAATGAATGTAGCAATGTAAAGCAGCACTGACATTGCACAAGGGTTCCCTTTTCTCCACATCCTAGTCAAAACGTGCTCTCCTGTCTTCCTGATGATAGCTATCCTAACAGGTGTGAGGCGACATCTCACTTGGTTTTCATTGGCATTTCCCTGACAATTAGTGATGTTGAGCATCTTTCCATGTTCCTGTTGACCATCTGTATGTCATCTCTGAAAAAATGTCTCTTCACATCTTCTGCCCATTTTATAATCAGATCCTTTTTCTGTTATTGAGGATATTGACTCCTTATTGTATTGGTATTTGTTTTAGCAGATTTATATCTTTGGGTTTTTTTCTGGCCGGTTATATGAGGATAGTCCCCTGAGAGATGTTGAATGTTGATAAATTATTTGTGCCAGTTACATGTTTGTAATCAAGCATTTTGAAACATAGAAATTCAGTGCTTAATTTTCATTAAGCATGCTCCTCTCTTTGAGATCATAGTTGATGAGACATTTCATGGCAAAAAAAAAAAAAAAAAGTTAGGAACAGCGGAAGACTACACCTTGCAGATGGCCGTCAAGCTGTGGCCCGTGCTCTGCAGTAAGGGCTCAGGCTCCTCTGTTCGCCTAAGGAGCGCGTCCCACCTCCACCTGCTCTTAGCTCACAAGCGCCTTACCCTTCCTTCTCTGCCTGTCTCACCTTAGGGACCGACCGCTGGCACTTCTGCTTCTGTGATGGCGCCGCTGAGGGGACGCCACTGAATACTTTTGCCGGGATTTAGTTGGTGTCTGAACGCTGTTCGTTTTGTCAGCGGGGGCCCTATGTGCTCTTCTTCCGGGAGTTGCTCCTTACACTTGCGCTGCACATGCTAAGGGCTGGGACATGAGAGAAGATTTCTTCAGGATCACCTTTCAGATCTGAGAGTCTGTTGAAGAGATAACTGTGCCCTGTCAAACAAGTCCCTGCAGCAGCAGGATGGGTAAAGTGGGGGCCCATCAAATCTATCCGGACTGATTTCACTGCACTATTCATTATAATACATTACTGAAAAACTTAGAAACCCTGGATAAATGCTACATGGACAGGGTATTTCATGGAAGACACAAACTAGGACTATCCCAGATGAAACAGGATCGTCCCCTTAGACAGGGCCCCCAGGTTCCCAAAGCAGAGCTGAGGGGCGGGAAGGCTGCTCACGCTGCAGAGAGGGTTGGCCAGGCCGGGTCCTGACAGAGGGTCCAGGAATAAGGTATCGTCCGAGTTCAGAGGACGGTGGAGATGAGGCAGAGGAGGCTACGGAGTGAAAACACAGGCTCTGAACAGCCAGAAAGGCTGGGTGGGAGTGAAGATTTTCAGTAAGAAGAAAAGTTGACTTCACACAGGGGAGAGACACTCCGTGCTATGTCCGAATCATAACTCTGTCTTCCCAGCTAGCAGGGATGAATCTAGCCTCTCTTGGTTCATATCCTCCAATTCCTTGTTCAGTGACTGTCAGTGTTAAAGATCAATTTCTATTTTAACCGTGGAGATTATTTGCTTTGTTGTCTTGGCTTTGTTCCTGTTCTTGAAACTTTGCTATTAATTGAATCAGTATTTTCATGCAACACTGATTTGGAACATAAATAAATATTGAGGGACAACACCTCTCATTTCCACAGCAACAAATTAAAAGCAAACACTGGTCACTTAAGCATTTCCTCCCTCCATGCACGGGTGCTCCCAAGCACCATGGCTCTCTGACCTGTGTCCTGAGTAGAGGCCGACCCCACAAGGACATTCTGGGTCTAGAGAACCACTGGGACATCTGCCCAGGTGGAGCAGATGGAGGTCTGAGGGGGGAGTGCGGCCATAAGTTCTGTTTGCCGGTAGTGAGGAAACTGGAGGATATTGAGCCTGGGAGTAACCCGGGGGAATGATTTTCATAGAAAACCCAGCCAGCACCCTTTGCTGTATGCAATTGGAAAGGTGACAAAGGGAAGTTTGGTAAGTTACATGGTTGTGCAGCTGCCACGGTGAGGCAGAAAGTGAGCATGGCGGCTCGGTGAATGGTCTGACAATACACTGGACCCCCCCAAATACTTATTTCCAGGGCTTGAAAAAGTTCTCCAAACTCTGGTCTGAAGTGTGAGTTTATGTTTGAACAAAGTCCATGACTTATTAAAACTAAATTCTATTGACTACCAAGAACATACTAAAAATCAGTCTTTAATGTAAGCTTCATAGAAATAACGCATTTCTAGATTCTTTGGGTGATTCTTTGTCTTCTTCCTTACGTTGCTAGGAAATATGTTAATTGGAAATTCAGTAGTAGGAAATATGCAATTTCTAAAACAAATGAGTGTTTCCATGTCCAAGAAGAGAATCTACACCTATATATTTTCATGCCTAGAATTCTGTATTTAAGCTGCTGAAGAGCTGGTCTAGAAGGACCCAATCATATCTTATTTATCTTTGGAGCACCAGTCCTAATGAATGGGATGTATGCAATAAGTAGTGTAATTGAATGAATAAAAGAAATACTTTCTTGTGATATTTATCACTGATTTGGCAGCTTAA
The DNA here is from genome assembly GCF_001890085.2 of Hipposideros armiger. Classification (NCBI taxonomy): domain Eukaryota; kingdom Metazoa; phylum Chordata; class Mammalia; order Chiroptera; family Hipposideridae; genus Hipposideros; species Hipposideros armiger. Next base: position 7,658,705 of record NW_017731351.1, read on the forward strand.
GTCTAAACCATGCTCCCTACATGTGTGCACAAATGTGTAGCATGTTCCCCACTTCAGTATGGGGATGGGGTTGGGTTGAAGTTCTAAGCTCTATGATTTTATAATCCTATTACCAGAAACATTCAGGGTTTATAAGGGTATACACTATATTGTATAGTTTTACCATGAAATTTATGATTTGTAGTCAAGTCTTTACAAAAATAATTGAAGGAATAATTTCTGTTTCATACTATAATATTCTTTTCTTTTGGGGACACTAAATGTTTTCCATGTAAGAGACAAGAGAATTTTTTTTAAAAAATGTGTCTTTTCACATGTCAGAATGACTCAAACATCACTGAAATAAAATAAAAGGCATCATTAATTTCTGTGAATTGCATATCAGTTAAAACAATGCACTCCAGCCAACCAGCCTGAGCACTATGCCTGATGAATGCCCTCAGTTGATCTCCTAGAGTGTGGGTGAAGTGCAGACCCATCCAAGTAGCTAAAATTAAAACTGGCATGGAAGTAAACGGAATGAAAAAGCACACAGAATTAGGCCCATTTCTGTTCAATTTTGTCATTGGAAGAAAAGCAGGTTTGCTGCGTGTCCACTTTGGCAAATCGTCCTGCTGGCTACGCTGAGTTAAGTTGCTATATGGCAATTGTTAACCTTGAATTTCCCCTAAAACAAAACCAATGCTTTTCTTTTGAAGTGACCCAGATGTGTGCAGCTTGTCCTTACTCAGTACACAGTCACGTGTGACCATGCTTGGTGGCCGTGCCCGTTTGCTGGGTTTCTTCACAGTAAGAAGATGGTTTGATGAGTTGTGTTGGTAAACAGATTCCACCATCAAATGCCCTCCTGCCTGAGCTCAGGAAGGAGAGTCTCCGAGCCTGGATTCGTCCTCGTCTCATCAGGGACTGCGGTGCTCAGAGGCCTTCTGGTCTCTGCACAAAGCACTGCTGGGGGCAGAGAGAGCATTCCAACGATCTTCTCACGTGCGAACACCAGGATGCTTGCAGTGTCCTAGGCAGCTTTTTTTTTTTTTTTTTTCATGGAAAGATGTTTCTTATTCCCCTCTTCTGGCCTCTCTCTTTCCTCCTACTCCACCCTCCTCCTTTTCCTCTTCCACTCTCTCCGCCTTGCTGCTCTTTTGCAGCTTTTAAGAAACACTGCCCCCTGTGTTTGGCACAATGGCTACACACCAGTGTGTGTGCACAATTCTGCACAAGCGCTGGAGAGACGCCGGAGAGAGCGTCAGGTCCTGTGGGTCCCCTGCCCCGAGCCTGATGGCTTCCATCGCACTCCCAGGGCAGCCATGGCTCTGAACTGGCCGGAAAGAATGTCCTCCCCTGGAGATCCCTGGGACTCACTCCCTCGCCTGCGCCAGGGCTTCCCGGTCCTGGGGCCTCCTCAATAGACTCCTACCTGAGCCCCCGACTTAGAGACGCACCTGCCGATGGCCCCTCATCTCCTCCCTGACGCGATTTCTAACCCTCGTCCTGATTTCGCTTCTGTATGATGTGCCAATGATTTCATTTACTGTTGGTCTCTGAACTAGAATTCCATTTCCATAAGTATGCAATAAATATTTGCTCAATTAATGAATACAATCATACTCAATAAGGCAACTGAAATGGTATAAAAGCTATTTTTCATGCATTTTCATATATTTTTATACTATTTCATAGAGTATACATATCCTTAAACCATGTTCTACACACACACACACACACACACACACACACACACAATTTGTTCACTAAGGCCATTTGAGAGATATGCCAATTTTGCCTTATGTTTCTTATGTGCTTACTAGAATTTAACCTCATATGAAATGTATCTCCACTCTAGAAGTCCCAACACCTAACAATCTTTACCGGATTGCAGCCATTTAAACCCTTTGATGTGAGTAGTCTCACATCAATAGTATGGTACCCACTATTGACTAATTTGTGAATCAGTCATCCTTACGACAGTGGTAGGTAGGAAAAAGGCCATAGTGCTTGTCGGAGGGATATTGTATCAAAGTTGTGTGTGTGTGTGTGTGTGTGTGTGTGTATATGTGTATGCATTATGAATGTAAAGTATGTGTATGTGTGAAATAGCATCAGATTTAATAAAATGAACATTTATCCACAGCCTATATAAAATAGATTTTTTTTCATTTTCTGTCTCTTTGAGGGTAACTAATGTTAATTCTTGAATTTTTAGTAAGAGACTAAATGATAAGATCTATAATTCCCTTCCTTCTCTTTTACACGAACCTCTCTAAGTCTCATGGTTTCAATTATCACCTCTATTCATATAATTCCCAATCTATTTCTTTAATCGTGACCGCTATCATGAACTCCAGTATCACATTTCTAATTGCCTACAGGGCATTTCCATTTGGGAGTCAGTGTGTGACTGCAAATTCAACAGAATCTATTATTACCCCACATCTATCTTCTCCTCCTCCTCCATTTACTTAAAAAAAAAATAGTGTCCTGCTTTACCGTCTATATGTTTTAGGGCTGGAAATCTCCTTTACAAACAGTCCAAATTTTCTGCTACTTTCTCCTGAGTAATTATTCTCTCACAACCCTCACTTGCCTCCCACATCCGTCTGTCCATACCCTCATCTTCCATGCTTGTGTTATTATAATCATTTTAAAGTAGTCCAACCTTTCCTCTTCTCTCCTCTTTCATAACCACCTCCAAAACTTTCAGATAGCTTTACTTTCAAGGCATACATGACTTTGATTATGTTACTACTTTGGTCAGAATTTTTAAAAAATTATTCCTGGAAAAAACTCTAACTCTATGGCAAAATTTTTAAACTTCTAAATTTATCACATCCTATTATTAAATGCAAACTGTTGTTCTGGCCCCAAAGTTTTTCATACTGTTCCCTGAACACACCTAGGTACTTCCCATTCTGCACTGCGGCCTTTATGAGGCAGTGCTGGAAAGTCACTTCTGCAGTGAAGTCTCCCTTGATCATCACAGCCCATGATCATTTCACCCTCTCGGGACATCCGGGTCTCGTTCTGAATCTGTCACTAGCCACATGGCCTTTAACATGTCATTCTGTGTATCTTACATCTACTTCTGCAAAAAGAAAGTCGGGTTACATAACCTCATATTTTCAATCACTCAAAGTTATACAAATTTACAACATATTCTGTTTGCATAATTAATTTGCACTTGACTATTCACTGCTTCTTGTTGCTATTTAAATGTTTGACCTTCCCAAATTGCAAGTTCACTAGAGCAGAGATATAATTCTACTTCTATCTTAGCAACATAGTCTACATGCAGAGTAACGGCAAATTAAAAAAAAAATTGAATTAGTAAAATCTCAAATATATCAGCTGCTATATTTAATAAGTCTTAATAAGAGTTGCTCACTAATTAATCTACTGATTCCAAGATACCGAATCTGCTGAGAGCCGCATGTCTGAGCTCTTCACAGAGTTATGATTTCTGAGGTCCACACACTTGTGAAATGCTTTCCTGAAGCATCGCGAAAAGTTTAGCCAACACACAAAAAAGGGATGTGGGAAATGAAGCAGTTGCCTTTTCTCTTGCAGCTTGTTTACCCGGAATGACTAGCTTACACATCCATCATTTTGATCCCCCTTTTTGTCAATTTCTTTATCCCCACCATAAAGGATCCATTCTGATTATTTTCACACACAGCTGTTTCTTTGAACTACAGTGATTATGAGCTATAAGTATTCTAACACTAGCAAGTATTCTACCAAATATGTTTCTTCTACTTAATGATAGAACAGATGCTTATGAGCATAGTCGAATTACTTTAGTTTAGAAAAATTCATTCATTTAAATACCCCATTGCTGAGCACATACTATATAACAGGCAAGATTCTGGCAGCACACACATGTGATGACTCAGCCTCATCCTCAAGGACTTAGCTGGCTGGAGAGTCATTAGATCTATAGCTCTGTAGTCATCAGATTTATACCAGTCATTACATCTGTGTAGGCAAAGGGCAAAAGGCCATGATGTTTCAAGAAGGTCACGATCAGAAATAAATGGGGGAAATCAAGGAAGCCTTGATGGAAGGCTGGTGGTAACCTGACGGAGCAAGGGGATGGACAAGATGCGAGAGGTGGGTGATACCTGGAGCAGGAGACAGGGGAGACAAATGTGGCCTGACATGGCCACGTTCTGTGCACCGCCTTGGGGCTAGAATGGGTTTGAAATGCAGTAGATTTCACACAGGCATTTTTAGCAGGCGCTACACCCCCAGTCCAAAGCTCTCTTCAAACTTTTGATACACTTCACTTTCTGGATTCTAAATCACATGAAATTGATGTTCACACCATTGTCTCATATATGGTCTGATGGAGTTTGTCCTGTTTCACTCTGTGCCTCGAATTTGAACTCCCTCTTTCTTGCTAGTGTAAGTTATATCTTCAGGTTGGTTGTAATTTTCACTAAACGTAAAGGAATTGTTTAATTCAGAAGCTAATGTTGGAGGGTTTTCTTTTTAAATTTTAGTTTTCCACTTAAACAAGAACCACACATAGTGGAGAGAATGTAAAGGAAGATGAGGTTTTTTTTTTTTTTTTTTTCAGCTGAGCCATCCTGCCACCTGTTGGCAGCTTAGTGGCAGCTCAGCTCGGGCCGAGAATTGAACCAGCGACCCTGTTGCTCAGAACTTGCACTCTTGAGCGAGCTCCTAACCAACTGAGCCACTCGGCTCAGCCCTAAGATGAGGTTTTTAACCTTATCTGATTGCTATGGTCTTATCTCCACTTACCCTGCCTTTGCATTACATGCCGTGTGTGTGTGTGTGTGTGTGTGTGTGTGTGTGTGTGTGTGTGTGTGTGTGGAGAGAGAGAGAGAGAGAGAGAGAGAGAGAGAAAGAGAGAGAGAGAAGCTTAAAGTTAATACGTATTAAAAGACAAAAAGTTTCAAAATAGGGAAAAATGATAAATCCAGGATTCAAGAAAGACACATAAAATTTCCTTTGCACTACCACAAGAAGAGGGGTGAAGAGAAGAGTGGCTAGCTGACTAGTGCATGCTTAGTGCATTTATATGGCTTTATCCTAACTTTGAGAAAGTCCCCTGAAGATCATAAAGCAGTTTTGGTGACATCATGGAATGCTGCCCCCCTAAAGTTTCTGATTCTTTCCACATTGTCTCTAAAATTGGTGAGGTAAAGCCCTTCCTCTTGTTAGGGACTACTGTTCACAGAGTGCCATCTGGGCAGGCATGACACAGAAGAGATGAGAAAGGCCCCAGGCTGCTGGTGACTTATTTTTGAGAGCTAATTATATAGCTTTTTTTTTTTTTTTAACTAAACTGCTCTTTGGCCATTTAGGGATCCTTTATTTTCTGCTCTTGGGTCCTCACTGATCAAGTGAAATGACAGTGCTTCTGGATTTTGGAAGTTTCCTGACTTTCACAGAGAAATTTTCCTGTTTTAAAGTTTATTGAAGGAACTAATTATATTAATTATCCTTGAAACGCCGTGATAATGAAAACGACCTCCTTACCAACAATTCAGGAAGTCTCGAATGAGAATTACAGCATATATTGCAAGTTTAAACAATGAAATGGACCATTAAGTTTTCTGATTTCATCTACGGGTCCTGCTTCCCGTCGTGTTCTTAATTTGATCCCAGTGCTTATGACATTTTTGGACTTCAAGTGTGGTTTCACAGTTTGGATGAGCTGCTAAACTTGGCACTGAATAAGTTACAAAAACAAAGAGAGAGAGAAAAAAACCCCACCGTTTTTCCTCCTGAGGATTAAGGGAGTTTGAAAGAGTATGGAGGTATATTATTCTAATATGTGTGTGTAAATTTGTGAAGGGAAACAGTTAACATTTCCTCGCCGTTAACTTGTTTCTATGGAAATGAGTGGAGCGACCCCATCTTATTTATTTGCCTTGTTAATGTCAGAAAAGACTGCCTCCATGGATACTCAATGTGGAGAGATGGGAGCATAAATGTATCAGCAAAGCAGAGGTGCTACATGGAGACTGACGTGATCCAACAAGCTGGCCTTGACTCAACTAGTCCTCTTCTGCCTTAGGAAGCACACAGGGAAAGGCGCATCTTCCCTGCAGCCGGGAGGGCAGAAGTCTCGTCAGCCATCCTGTGCAGCGTGACTGCTACGAAAGCTGCAAGGTTTCCTCCATCGTGCCCGACTCGGCTGCACTGACAGGTCCAATGCCCAGGGTGTGACATCACTGCAAACGCACATGCAAATTACAGAATCCCAGCATGTGCTCTGCATGGAGTCCCTGTGAACAGCACAGATCTGCTCTAGAAGCTCAAATGTGGGGTGAACCTGAACAAAGCTGATTCCCCTTTATAAGAGGACAAAAATTATTGCTTTCTCTTTGACAATTTAAATACATAAAACTTCAACGTAATATATTCACTAGTAAATATAATACAATAGAAACATTGGTGTTATATTTCTATAATAAAATATGATATATAATGATGAATTTACTGAATTAAATATATATGTATAAATATATATATGATAAATTATAAAATAGCATTAATTTCCCTAAAGTTGCTTTCCCCCCAACTTCTGCTCTATCATACGTGTACCTTTGGGGATCTGGCTAAGGAAAAGTCGAGATGGTATATTTGGGCTCTGTTGGATTATGCCCATGTGGGTTGCAGTTACTTCTATGTGGAATTATTTCTAGCAAGCTTTCACAAGCTAGTAAGTAGCAGAGCTAAGGTTCAAGCCTGTCTGACTCGAGATGCTAATCAACCGATCCCTATAGTGTATTACCTTTCGTACGTTTGGTGACCCAGTCACAGGCTCCTGACTCCTTAACAAAGGCTGATACTCCACCCGCAGCCCCCGTCAGCAGCACACGCTGCCCTCACGACCGTGCCCGGCCCCCGCTCTGTACTCAGCCTTTCTCATCACTGCCCAGCTGATGACCACACTCCAGGCAAGTCTGCTCCCTGCGTCTGCAGACATTTGCTCTGCAATGCCCACAGCCTTAAATGATCCTGCTAGTCACATCGGTACTGCTTCTTGCTAATTATTGCATGAAACACTGACATGAATAAAGATACTGTAAAACTCAGAAAACCCATTCAAAGAGTCATCTGTTCAAAGAGTTTTAAAAATTACTTATGACCCATGAAAACTTCACATACCCTGAACTTAGATTTCTTGTGTGAAGAAACTTTGAAAGAAGTAGGCCTGATGATGGCAACAATCCTAATTATTTACCTAAATATTTAAAATCTTAAACATTTATCATTGACAATAAAGAGTTATGATGGCATAGGAAACTTTTCTAAACTAGTAATTATAAAAAATAAATTTTGATGAATCATGCTATAGAAAAAATAAATTCTTTTGTTTTCTCTATTGAAAATGACATTGTAAAATCTTTGTCATGTGAAAAGATGAACAAAGAGTGGGCAGGTCGAAAAATAAGAATATTGTATAGCACTGTTAGGCAATTAATAAAAATTTTGTGTTAGTTTTCTGAATTCATCAGCTTTTAAAAATCTATACTCAGTAGGGAGGTAATTTATCATTCTAAACCAAACTCCACTTCTGTACCTAAGTTTACATGAATAATTTTATGTATTTCTCTTATTGAAGAAAGTTCTCAAAACCGTATAAAATTCAGATTTCACGAATTTCAAATCAGTCCCTGGATAGGTATGATTTTATCCACACTGCAGGGAGGAAGAAACGAATACAGACAAATACCACGTAAGTAACTTTCCCAAGGTTACACAGCTCGAACGAGGTCAGCGGATATATGTTGAACCCAGGGACTGGGACTCGAGAGCTTGGGCTGGTAACCAGTAATCCAAGGCTCGATTTGGACATTCCAATCTCCAGGGAGCCTAAAGCTACCAATGCCTGGCCCCAGCCCTGAGCGGTGAAACCATAATCTCGTGGGATCTGAACTTTGGTGTAGTTTTAAGGCTCCCAGATGATATGAAGTGTGAGAATCACTGTATTATACTATATCTTATCAACAGAAAGTGTTGGCTTTTGTGATGGAATGTTAACAGTTTTAAGGCGGTCATACTATATGAGCAGTCTGGTTGCAGAAAGCTGTGCCAACAGATTTTTCAAGGTTTTTGTAATATCTTCCCTGGTCCGTGTCCCTAAAGCCCTCTAACGCTCACAGCTGGCAGTACTTAGCCTCCATGTGCAGGCTCAGTTCCACCCAGGTTCCAGGACCAACCTTGTTAGTAGAAGCTTGAAGAAGCAGAGATCTCCGCTCACAGCCACGGAGCCCCCCGCCCACAGCCAACCCCTTTTCACTCCCTGCCTTAGGGGTCTCTGATCACAATTAGTAATTATGCAGCTTATGTGTGGTTCAACTTGACTAAATGACCCAAATTGTTGCTTAATACTTACTTTTTCAATCTCACCTTTAATAGCCATCAAATTATTTCATGTACCATGTTTATGTCACTTTATTTCCTGGATTTCATATACAAACATATAAATATAGTGTAACTCACAATGTAATTTATCTTTAAAGTGTGTGTTATTTTGTTGGATTATCTTGAAAAACCAAAGATTTGAGTTCATTTTAGATTGACAAGTGAACACAGTACTTTAAATACAAGTATGTGATGAAAAGCAAGTGAAAGGTGTTGGAAAATGATTAGGAAAAAAGGTATTATTAACTAATAAAATATATTTCCTTTGTTTTTATTGTCTTGCTGGGTATCAATCTCTACTGTTTGCCAATGCTAATAACAATTTTTGTTTTGAACGTGTGTTATTATTTTATACTGTTTACAACACCATATGCAAAAGAAGAGACGAAAAATGAAAAAAAAAAAAAGACTTATCAGGACTTTGTTTTCTCCTCAGTTACTTAAAACGTAAGTGGGGCAATCTTCTCTGTATCCTTAGCGACATCACAGGTGTGTGATGTATCAGGCTCTCAGTAGGTGTAGCTGGGCTCGCCACTGTGGCCCATGCTCCTTTCCTGTCACCTGGCTCAGGCAGAGGGGCCTCCGAGCTTCCTGTTGGGACCGCAGGGCATCACCAGAAACATTCACACTCATTCCAGAGTGTGAATTGATATTAACAGAGCTCCATTCTCCTCCTGAGCTGTGTCTCTTGACTTCCTTGGGCTTTTCCACTTGGTTTTGATCTCTATATGACACATTTCCTTCATTTTCATATGTACTCGATGGTAGGCTATGGTAGGCTATCCATCTAACAACCAGGTATTGGAAACTCCTACCCATTTTGATACAGGTGAACTGCGGATGCTGAGGGCCAGTGAGTACAGACAGAAACCCCGGCACTAGTACAGCGATGGAATACCAGACATATGACGGTACTGAGTTATCTCATTGATTATGGGTTATATTCTGCCAGCCTGGCTGGTCACCAACTGACTTGACATCAAAGGGGAAAAAAGATGGCAAGTAAGATTTTCAAGGCAAGATATTTAATTAGTTCTAATAAAACTCTAAGGAGTATCACCAAAAGCTTTCACTATGGAAAACTAGTTATCTGGTCACGTAATTCACTGGGGGCACTTGGCTGATATTGATTGCATGACATTCGTAAGAATCACTTTAATGAAATCAGAGGAAAATCTCTAACGTGGGTTTACTTTATTTCCTTCTGGACCTTGTAATATAACTTTAATAAAAACAACATTAAAATATTAGTAGTTTAGTTTTCATTGTTTCCGGGCTCCCAATAAGACAGCTCAAGACAGGGGGTGTGGAAAATGGGGCTGGTTCTCAGCAGAGCAGGCTACTGGGGTGTCACTCGTCATGGGACAAAGGGTGATATAAAGAAAGAGACGCTGAGCTTGAAGCCAACGTGCAGCCTAGCCAGCTTTGCAGAGTGGCGAGGAAGAGGGCAGGGTTCAGGTCGATGGCGAAATGTGGGAGAAAGCGTGCCAGTGAACCAGGGGAAGGGTTTTAGAGCCAAGGAAGGGAGACGGGCCATGCCGGCTCCCTGGTCCCTGGGGTCCAGCTGTCCAGGGCCAGCTGGTCAGCCGCACAGTAGGACATTGCATCTAGGGAGCCCAGTGGGCTGGAATTCATGTCGGTGGAATAGATATTTTCACCATAGCCTTTTACAGATTAGAAAGCTGCAGCTGGGGAGGTTCGGGTATGCATGCGCCCACACAGCTAGTGAACGGGGCTTCCAGGCTTCTAACGAAGTCTTCAGGTCCTGTCCCCCGAGTCTCCACTGGCCTCACTCTGCATATTCCTCCACACTGACCTCAGGCTTGTTCTAAAAACCAGGGCTGCTCACATGAGTCCGTGATTTAAAACAGTGTCCTGGTTCGTTCCTATCATGCGTTCCTACACACAGCCACCGAGGTCTTTGAGGACCCGGCCGCGGCTGTGAGCACAGACTCACTTCCTGCGCGTGCCCGTATCACACTCTGTGATCAGGGTCAATGCATTCTCCATCCCCAACACGCATCCCGCATGTTACCACGGTCACACTGCGGGTGCTGAACGTGTATCCTTCTGAGAGAGCATGTCTTGTCGAGGCATGCATCTAGGTCCTTTACATCAGTCTCCAAGCACTTTACTTGTGTTACCAAAGCATCACAAAACTCCATGACGGTACACAGACACTCAATACATAATTGCTGAAATGAATGAATGAATGAATGGGCATAAACTCGAAGTTCTTTTTTTCTATGTATAGTATCATTTAATTGGAGAAAGGTCACCTACGAAACTAAAGATTTCACATGAGTAAATGTCTCAGCCACAAACACAAGTTTATCTGGAGGACTTTACCCCAAATATCTTTGAACATAACTCCTTTAAGATGCTTCTTTCTTAAGGCAGATCATCAACTGCTTATATTTTCCCAGGACAAATGTGCTTAAAAGAGCCTTTCCTAATTGAGCAATTGATTAATTAGCACCTTTCTACCTTCACCAGGGAGTGAGAATTTAGAGAGTATTACTGTGCTAATAAGCTCACACTTTTCCTATTTTAAACTGTTTTCAATTTTGGGAATACAAATCCCTGAGACAAAAAATAAATTTTAAATCTCTTCATCCGAGCACAGTGCAAAGTAGGTCACCCCACCCGTTTCTGGTTGGCTAGTCCGCTTGCTGAGGAATGAGATATTTCCCTCTCAGGTTTCCTTTTCAAATCTACAGTGTATTTGATGAGGAATTTAATATTGCAAAATATAAAACAGCAAAGAGGGCTCAGTCACAGGCAGCTGAGGAAGGAGCTGTGAGGGCCTACATCTCTTTTCCTTATTTAGCAACTCTCCTCCATGAGGGGTTCAAATTCATGTACCCCAGAATGAACAATTGCTCCTGGACCAGCAGCACACATGCTGAATATGTGCATGTTCACAGAACTATTGCAGTCAAGAAAAACTTAGTGAATATACATGTTTATATTCACTATATAAAGTTACATGCAAAGCGAGTCCTCTGACACGTGACCAAAAACACACACAGAGAATGTGTGGCACCCAGCCAGTCCTCACTGGCAGAGATGCTCTGTCACGGAACGGGTCTGTGTCATGGGTCTGTCACGCGCTGCGGGTGGTGGCCCAGGGCTGTGTGGAATTAGAGGCTATTAATGGTATTAGAGACAGAAAGCCGGTCATCAGCAATAGAGTTTAAGAGCACTTTGAAAATGACTTTGACCCCAAAGTCATTTCCAAATCTATAAAAGAAATAAGACTTTTCAGTAGGGGAAATAGGGCATTTTCTTAAATATACGTTTAATGTATAAATATATAAATATATTAATAATATAAATATACATATACATAATATATATTAGTATGAAATTGCCTTGCAGAATTCATTTGTTTAATCCATATTTATGATGCTCATTTTAGAAAAGCAAAAATAGCATCCCCTAAAGTGTTCTATTAAAAAAGTGACTCATAAGGCACAAAGTCGGCATGTAATACGAGTATGTTAGTTTGCATTATAATGTTACTCAATCCATTCACTTAAAGTGAGGGTATTTATTATTAACTGACATGCATATATTTCTGAGACTTTTTTCCAAAACTGAATGTCTAGAAATTATTGGTAATAAAAAGGCTAATATTTTGCTCTCATGTTATCTATTACTTCCTTCTCTTTGTAACTTTGGAAGTGGAACTCGGGAATAAGAGGCCTCCCCCATAACTCTATGACAAACTAATAAACTAGCCTCATAAGGAGTGACATCAGATGTCTGCAGAAGGCCCCTTATGAGACAGAGCACCATTCAGGCCAAAAACTGGAAGAGCGCGGCTAGAGAACTGAATTACGGTAGGTGTATCGGAAACAAAGGCGTCTTGCGTACATGTGAAGACAGATGGGTTTACTGCTGTGTGTGGCGTGCAGAAAAGAGATAGTCGTGGACCCAGAGGGTCAGTTTTAATTCAGCACTCTCAAGGGGAACAGGTGCTGAACCCAGAAAACTGGAGCGAACCAAGCACCATGTGAAGGTGCATAACTTACAAAATGACAGTTGTAATCTGATGTCACCAATTGCTGGTCGCACTGTAATTCCTTGCTCGCAAAGGACAATCAGAGGAGACATTTGCTTTCTCCTGGTCATGTCTTACTGACCCTGAGGAGCTGACCAACACAGAAGTTAGAATGCTTAGGACTGTGCAAGTACTCTTCAATGTTTACTGATTCTCTTATAGATCAGCTATAAACTTAAAAATTGGCTTTCTGGCTTACTTATCCGTCTCCTCTGGACTTGGTTAGAATAAATCAGTCTTCTGAGTGATCACGGCACCAGAAACTGTGGGTCTGAAATACTCAAGAAAGTTACATAGCACAGCCACTTCATGACTGTGGTGTCACGGGCAACATCCTGCCTGAGCAGCAGTCAATTTCCTAGCTGATATCTTTATCTCATTTTACTCTAGATGGAATAATCAAAATAAAATAAAATAACAAAAACCAATCCAATTCCTGTCATAATGATGTAGACAAATCTTTCTACTTTGTTTTGGAAAAAAATCTGAGGTTAGGTTATCATCAGCATAACAGAAATTATGCTTAGAAGAAGTGATTACACCTTAACTCTCCCTGCTGGCTCTGAGCACAGAATTGTATTAACACACAAGAATTATCTTGTCTAAAATACAATATGTAGATGATGTATTATAGAAATGAACACTTGAAACCTATATAATTTTACTAAACAATGTCATCCCAATAAATATAATAAAAAATTAAAAATTTTTAAAAATTAAAATAAAATGTCAATATTGCCAAGGTTGAGAAACTCTGGCTTAGACAATTGAATTATTTTTTTTAAAGTGGTATTTGATTCAAGATATAGAAAGGAAATCAAAATAAACTTAACAGAAATTAGTTTCATTGCCGAGATAAAAAGAATTTTAAAAATCTCTAATTTTATAATAGGCACTCATTTAAAATGTTTTCATTGTTGTTATACTTTTATTTTTCAATCAACAAAAACTTTAAAATGGACGATTTCATGAAACATTACTGACTAATCAGATAGCTGGGAAATGCTCATGCGTGAACCTTCCTAGAAGAAGCTGATGCTCTGATAAATCGTATTTTCATGCCCTTTCCTCCACCAGTGGGGACAGAAAGTTTAATATTGCTCAGCATCTTCAGTGATTCCCAACCTGATCATGACACTTGTATCTTTTCTTTTGTTAGTTACTGCAGTGTTTGGCAGCTAATAAGAAGGCTGGGGGTTGGGGTGCGGTGGAACCCCTCCCACAGGAAGTAATCCTCAGGCAATCACAGAGTCTGAACAGTCCACCAGCCGCACAGCGAGAAGGAACAGCCTGTGTCATCACAAGTGGTGCTGCTGACAGCTCCGTTTCATACTCACAGGTGTCAGGTTCCTGCTGGAGGTCAGCGTCCTCTGTACTGAGGCCAAGGTGGCATGTGATTAGGGAGCACGCTGTGACGTACATGTGTCCTACCAGCTCTACAGCGCCCAGCCCCCAGGACAAGAGTTAGCTTGTCCTGTTTCTCCTTTGTCCATGGATTCAACAAATAACTGAAAGTGGTGTTTATTTAGAAGCATCTCCACAAAGTAGCCTCTTTCTTGTACATTTTCTTTTTCAATTATCGCGGTGCCTTGAGAGATACTAGCATCAAGGTTTTACTGTCAACTTAAGCTCAGTGACTCGTAAATGTCTGCATGACTTGAGAGCCCGGGGGAGATTAAACTCCATTTCTCCAAGCAGGTCTAGTCTGCATTTTTCTCGGCCTTGTTCTGTGCCCTGAAAATCTGAACTCTACGGACGCCATCACCCGGGGTCCTTTGCCCTCTGACTTTGGTTGGGTTCAGCCAGTGGAGGCACCAGGTCAGAGGGTGGGAAGAGAAACTGGGGCATATTTTCCCTCTGCCTTCCCCTCGCCTCGCGGGATTCTGGCCATCGCCACGCTCTCTACAATTCTAGGTCCTGTCCTGTCGGGGTCCCTTTCCCAGGGCTCTGAGCTCTCTCAGGGTCTGGGGGTACCAGGCCCTCTCTCTCCTTTCTCCTTTTCGGGCCTGAGGACAGTAATGGTTCCTGCTGGTGGTGGTCCCTGGGGGCTTCAGCATCCTCTGGTTCCTTTGAACCTACTCACACCCTGTAACTGTCTGGTCATTACACTTTTGAAGTGTCCCTGTTGTGACCATGCTAGAGCAGCAATGTCGGGATGTAAACTCGAGTCTCTGACTGAAAACTCGAAGTCCTGTTACTCTACCGGGATGTGGAGACGGTGGTGGGCGGGGGGGCCCTCTGTGCTCAGAGGCACCCCGTTTGTCTGAGCAGAGGAGTTTGGACAAAACTCCTCCAAAATATATGTTAAATGCCGTACTACAGGAATAAGGAAATACCGAAATATACCCCAGTGCTCTGAAAATGAAAAGTCATAAGCGACACGCATGAATCTTTAAAGACGGAATATTAACATTTCCCATGGCAACGGCCCTGAGGGACTTGGAGACTCCCTTTCTTTGTAGAAGAAAACTGAGGCTCCCTGAGGAAGACTGGAGACCAGGTAAGGCCCGTGAGATGCGTTAGCAGCCAAGTGGGAAGAGCCCAAGTCTCTCTTCCCAGCCAGGTATTCATCCCTCTTTACTAAATGACTCACAGCGGCGCCCAAGAGAGAATGCCACAAAAGCATCTCAAAGATCAAACGATATTCTGTACACACTCTCTACAAATTAATCAACAATTTCTCTCCTTGAAGGCTATCAGGATGCAAACATCATAATGCAGCCTTTCCTCTACCTTCCGAACAACTCCACCAAATAGAGCATGTGAATAAGCCAGGGCGTGCAGAATCAAGCTCATGCAGAGTCCTCAGAGCTGCAAGCTCAAACTCTTTCAGAGAAAGTTTTTTTTGCCCAATTTAATCTAAATCTCAACTGTTTTTGTTTCCTCATTTAAACGCAGTTAGAGCTAACACATCTGCATGATAGCAGAAAACGATGCTATCAGAGGCTCAGTCTGTCAGCTTTGTAATCTGCGTTTGGCCAGTGGGTGGTGAACTGGTTTATTTCAAGTTGAGAATTTATATGAAAACCCCTTTGTGTTTATTTTATTCAGAATAGCTTTCTCACAAAGATGCAAAGCAACTGAAGCACCAGACACCCCAGTGCTGCTCCACAATTTGGTTTCCTTTTATGTAGAGTAGTTCTGATATTAGGATTTAATGTTGTTAATGTTGCTTGATTCCTACGCATCCCAAAACTTCAGATGTCAAACTGTTTATGAAAACTTTATTTAAATGAAGCTAATCTGAATCATCACAATAGAGCAAGCCCTGGGGTCCATGTCATCCTGGGCGGCTGCGGGGTTTTATGTCTGCTCCTCAGGGTGCTCCCACGAATAGTGTGCAAAAGCAGGATGAAGGAGGCTACTATTTAAATTAGTTTATTTTCACTTTAAATGTTTAAGTAGATTCAACTCAGCTGAGGTTTAGTTTCCAGCTGCTGGAAGTAATTTGTTATTTACTAGGATTCAGGTGATCTAGAAAGCCTCCTATGCCACACATTATTTTTTTCTCTTTTTCTCCTTTCCTCTAAACTAAAACGTATGTCTTTATACAAAGTGCCAAAGACACCTTTAAAAGACTATTTTACACTGATGGTTTCCAGCCACACCACAGGCAAAAGTGCCAAACGTTTTCAGGAAAGGCTGCCCTGGCGATAGTTTTTGGCGGGGATTTGAAAGGCAAGCAGTAGACGGAATACAGACAGTCTTACTCTCCTGTTTTCCCTTATGATTCCAAATGGACCAAGATGTAAGACAAAAATTCAGACAACGTCCAGTGTAACTTTGCATTCATATTCTGCATAAGATCAGGGCCGGCCAGCTGTCCCCAGTGGCACATACCACTCAGTGGTCAGTCAGGGCACTCTGATAAGACGGATGACCCTGTGCCACATGCCAGACCTTCTGTAACTCGCCGCATATAAAAAGACAACTAAAAGTGCCACTTGGCCTGAGAAGAGCTCAGAGATAAAGGGAGAGAGACAAAGGTCCTGAGAATTATGGAAGAGAGGAAGAATCATGACAAGCAAATATACTGGGCTGTGCAGCACGCTAAGAGCATTACATGCATTTACTCGTTTAATTTTCACAACGACCCTGCCATCTGAATTCTTCAGATAAAGAAGTCAAGACTCAAGAGAGGTTATTTAATATGCCCAACATAATGCTGGCATGAAAGATTCCAGCCAGAATTCAAATCCAGGAAATTCTGATTATGTTCCCCGAACAAGGAGAACCTCCTATCATGACCACCGTCCAATCCTCCAGCCTGGAAAATGACGCTGACACACCACCACCATCCAATGCGCAGACACAGTTCAAAGTTCACCACTATCCCAACAGCCTCTTTTTCCATCTGCTTCACGATCTGTATTAAGAACCTCACTTGCATTTAGTTGTAGCATCAGGCTCCCTCTATCTGGACAAGTTTCTAAGTATTTCCCTGTCTCTCACACCTCAGATGCCCTTAAAGAGTAAGGACTTCATTCTGTCGGATGACGTCCACCTGGTCGTCTGACCGTCCTCACGGCCAGAGGTGGCCTTACGTGCCTGACAGGAGTTCCACAAAGCGACGCTGAGCCCTTCTCAGCGCATCACGGCAGGAAGCACAGCACCGTGATTTCGCCCCACTACTGGTGGGACCTGATCATTTGATCAAGTTCATGCCTACTAGATTTCTCCATTTTCAGTCACGATGTCCCCTTTTTATTTGATTAGTATTTTGTGCAAAAATGTTCTCAGATGACACCAATAGCCTGCTCCTCAGCAAGCCTCCAACCACCCCTTAGCATCTATTGATGATTCCCAACAATATTGACTACCACTCTGATGGCATCCAAATGGTCATTATCTGCTTAAACTATTCCTCCTACAGTTATAATAGTTGGCGTCTCATTGTCAGAATCAGCTTTCCATTCTCTCCGATTTGTTTCTATTTTATTCAATGAGTTATAGTCCAACATTCTCACTATTCATTTTGAGAGCAAACTGTCCACACTGTGCAGTGAGAGCCCTGTCAAGATGGCTGTGTCCTTCTGATACGTGCCCATCATTCCATAATCATTTCCTTACTTTCTGAATAAATTGTTCCAGGGTATTTATCTACCTCCGTGACCCAGTTCTGGAATCAGATATTTATCTCCAAATCCCTGACTCCTTTTCCTACAAGATACCAAGGCGGTTGCTCAGTGTCGTTGCTTCTAAGCAGACAGAGGCAGATGATATGTATTTATACACATACACATGAGTACACATACATTTATAACTATTTCTATGTTTCTAGGTATGCATTTATACATATATGTATGTATACACACATGAATTTATACTGATATTTCCATTTCTGAACCAATAAATTAGGGTTATTTCTAGCTTTCCCATTTCCATATTTATAAATCCCTTTTAAGACAGTGAGACATCTGGTTCCCATCATTTTCAATACTTCGCTTACTTCTCAGTGTGCCCCACCTCTCAACCACTCACACTGCCCGCTGCGCCCACCGTCTCTGTTCCCTTTCCTGGCACTGCCCCACTTCCTGGGACACGAACATCTCTGCATCAGGAGAGGAAGGAATGAAAGATGGGAAGGGATGGGAAGATGGGGCTGGCTATGTGGTTTCAAATGACTGTACTAAACTGTGTATTGGTAGAGAGAGAAAACATATGATGGCTAAGACAACTCACAAATTTAACATTTGAAACATGAGTTCTTAGATTGATGATGGGTGATTTCAGTTCAAGTAGAAATAATTGTTTGTCTTGTCATACAATTTGGGGACTAAGGCCTTAAAAAGATGCTTAGAGTCTTGACAAGATATTTGCGCACTCATGTTCATGGGAACATTATTCACAATGGCCAAAACATGGAAGCAATTCAAGTGTCCAATGGATGAATGGATAAACAAAATATGGTACATACACACAATGGAATATTAATTATTCTTATAAAGGAAGAAACTTCTGACACATGCTTTACCATGGATGAACCCTGAGGACTTATGCTAAGTGAAATCAGCCAGTCACAAAAGGACAAATACTGCCTAATTCCACTTACATGAGGTATCTAAAGTAGTCAAATTCATAGAAGCAGAAATTAGAATGGTGGTTGCCAGGGACTAGGGGAAAGTGGGGAGTTATTTTATGAGTTTACAGTTTCAGTTTTGCAAGATTCAAAAGTTCTGGAAATTGGTTGTATGATAACATGAGTATGTTTAACACTACCCAACTATACATGTAGAAATGGTAAGATGGAAAATTTTCTGTTATTTAATTTTCTCAACATTAAATTTTTTAAATGTCAAAAAACAATACTTAGAGATAGAAGTACTCATGTTAAAAAATGCCTTCTTTTCTTTTTTTAAAAGATTTTATTGGGGAATTGGGGGAGGGGAACAGTGTTGGGGAGTCAGGGGAGGGGAACAGACAAGCTGCTGTCCTTTTGTTCTTCAGTCTAGTAGTGGAGGACGTTGCTTCACTGGCTCATGTTGGTATTATCATTGCACTCTTCCCGGGTGAGGCAGTCACTCGTCGGCCATTGGATGGCCGCTCATGGCGGCTCATAGCAGCTCACGGAAAGCTCACGCCAGCTGCCAGTCAGCCCCACTGCAGCCTACGCCATCGCTGGCGACTCACGGCAGCCCAGCTCCAGGTCGAGCTGTTGTTCACCATCTTAGCTGTAGAGGGCACAGCGTCATTGGCCCTCATGTGGGATCCGAACCAGGGCCTTGCTGCTCAAAGCTGGCATCCCAAGCCAACTCTTAACCAATGTGCCACTCAGTCGGTCCCCCAAAAATGCCTCCTTTTCTTATGATTGCTTTGATTAGATTGTGACAATTACAAAAAGTCTAGAAATTATGTCTAAGAAAAGATTAGTGGAGGATGGGTCCTTCTGGTGAGAACAATAAAGAATGAGGCCATTTGATCTGTTCTAATGTTGTATAAAGATGGCACCACTGATACCTGTGACATGAGAATATTACACCTAAAGTGATTTATTAAGAGTCTACTTAGTTGTACCTGAGGGACAAGTTTAACTATTGCAATCAGGCTCTTCCTACTGCATTGATAAGATACCAGATTATGATAGAGACCCAGACCTTCAACAGACAGGAATAAAATGGGAAATATATGAGTAACTAAATAATGATTATACATTTTTACAACCTTTTCATTCTGTATAAGTTCCAAAATGAGTGTGATTTAAGTTACAGAGTGACAGGGTGAAACAAATGAACTGAATGTTCAAAATGCATGAAACTGGGTGAAATGCACCCTGTACTTAAACCGGTCTGCTGTCACACAGCACCCTTCAATACAGAACTCTCCCAAGCTAGAACGATATTTCATACAGAACTACTGCTAGGTTTACATGAATTACTTGAAACACATTAGGTTCATCCTGTTGGCCGCCTCTTCTCTTACCACCGGCCCCTCTGAGTGAGCCATGGTAAGCTCCGTGGTATGGGGGGCAAGCAAACTTTAATTACCAGGCAGCCAGGATTACCCCAATGCCTGAGCCAGAGAATGTGTTTCAACATTTTCCCCTAGTTTCTTCAGTGATGTGAATTTTTTAAATAGATGAGACCATGAGGAAATGAAACTACATGGCTTCCTATGTACACTGACCTTGAAGAAGGGCACTGGGAGAAGAGCAGGTAAGTGCCACACCTAGTTCTTCAAGCACACAAGCCCAAGGCAGTACGACCTATCGGTCTTCTGCGGCACATATTCTTATTGTCTTCCTAGGCCTTCCACCAAAGGAAGCTCACCAATTACTCTTCCCAATTACTGCAATTATTCTTTATTTCAGGTGTATGTTTTATTGCCATGGGGATTTCTTCAGCATAGAAGTGGGTATCGTATTTGCAGTATAACCAGAAATTGTATGTGTATTGTCATCATTAATGAGACCTTAACTCTATTTGGTTAAATTCTGCCTATGCTTTTGGCTCATCTCATTTACGTGATTGCAAAAATATAAACATCCCACAGTTCCCCATTTCTTATTTTGCCTGTTTAGCCTGAAGCTTTTATTGACCTGTATATATTTCCCCAAACTCGCTGGCTTCTTATACTCTATTTCTACTTGCAAATCTTGATAAGTGATACTCCTTCAATAGAAAAGATATCTCATCGGATCACTCAGTATATGAAACACTGTGTGACTTTCAGAGGGGTTTGCCATCTTGAAGACTGTAGAATCTTGAAGCCAACAGGATACCCTGAACATTATTACAAGTGAGAAGCCGTACAGCACCAAGGTCACTACAAACTGACAACTGAGGAGTGATGAGGAGTTTCCAAAAGCCCATGGACTTCTCGTCAACGTGCTCCCTTTTAAAGTGCTTTTAACGTATTTTCTTATCCAACGCGTCAATAATGAACACCTCTCAAAAGTGCTTTTCTAAAGTTTATGCATTTCCAAACAGCGATCCATTTTCTATGCCAACACAACTTACAGAAGCATAAGCAAGTAATGGAAAACTCAGAGTACTTTAGACCAAGTTGTTTCTCTGAATTAAAAAAATTCTAGACATCAACACAAAATGATATATATTTGTTCAAAGAAAAGCATTCCTCAAATAAAAGTCACCGCTGCATCATTTGGTCAAAGGGTATGTCTGTCTAGGCTCAGATAATATTTAAAGTCCTAAATTCCAAATTCCCCACATGACCTTTATGATTTTCCTTGAAGATAGAATATTTGTCTAAGAGGTTTTTTTATGAGAAAGACTAGAATTTATGCCATGAGAGAAATATTGTATGATCTTAAGGAACTAAGCCTGTGTGAAGGCTCTGGCCCAGCTCTGCGTAGTCCACGGCGCATACACCAGAGGCCCACGAATAGCCGCAGAGTGTTTCATTTTCAGGCTCAGCCATGGCTCAGCCTCCTTACGGCAATTCTCTGGATGCTGACAAGAGGCATTAAATCTTTGGGGGCCTATGAACTGCAATGGGGGACTTTGCACCGTGTCCCAGCCCCCAGAGGCAGACACCAGGGCTAATCTGAGTCACCAGCCCCTTTGACTTGCTCTCTTCACGCTTGTGTCCATATTTCATCTGCTCTGAGCTTTATGATTTTGGTTAAGTGTGAAGAAAATCAGTGTGGCAGATGGAAGGAACTCAAGCTGTTCACCAAACGCTAAATTTCTGCCAATATGTTTTTGTTTCCCGTAGCAAAATCCCTGATGTCGTTTTTCAGCCTGTCGAGTAAGCCTTACCACTCGCCAGTTTAAGTAATATCAGATGTATGTCCCCCTGAAGAGGACAAAGGAAGGGGCTCCATGTTTGGCTCTCTGCTAAGGACAACACGGCTCACAGTGCACTTGCTCGGCGACACCATGCAGAAGAAGTTGTGCCGAATGCCAGGCCACGGCTTTGCTGGTGGCCCTGGTCAGAGAGACCCAGCTCAAAATCAGGCTGGCAGTGGCCCCGACTCTTGGGACGCGCATGGGACTGGGCCAGATGACCCTGACTCCAACCCTGACTCAGCCAGCCTATGCCCTTAGCTCTGACGGCCTTTCACAACCCAAGTTGCCACCATAGTAAAATCAAAATAAGGCAGAGCTGGGAAGATTTAATTCAGAGTAAGTGAGATGATAAACATAAACTTATTTGTGGGCTAAAAACCACCTCACAAGGGATTCTGATTCTCGTGTTACACAGCTATAAACATGTTTTGCCAATTTCATCGACCTATAGCCTGTAAATCAATTACGTGGCTGCTACGGCATTGACTTGAACTTCTTAATAGATCTGTGTCTGACTTGATGCCCAGAATCCAGCTGGAAAGTACAATACTGAGTCAATAATCTGGAGTGCATAAGTATACACACATCTCATTACTTTATATACAAAATAGCTACACTTTTGATAGGGTTTTTAAATTGCTGTTTAGCATTACAGACACCCAGACTGAGAAGCTCTTTGTAAACTATGCCTTGTAACCTCGGAAATCTAGGGGCTAAGTTACCACACACCAAAATTAGGTGCAGTTGTAAAATATGGCAATTTTTATGAAAAACTAAGCACAATGGTTTGGAGTCCCGATCCAACTAAATAGCTATCATTGTCTCTGTGGACGTGCACTTATATACAGATATGCTAATAAGAAAGAGAGCTACAATCTCTACACAGAGAGAATGTAATGAGATAATGATATATAGTATAAATGTGAATATATATGTTCCTGTGTATGTACATATATTCATATGTAGGGAGACGTACACACACGTCTGCCTGAGACCAGCCAGCTTCCCATCCCAGAACAATTAAGTCAGAACACACAGGGTGGGGCAGCACTGGTGCACACGAAAGGTTCCCCAGGGCTCAGAACCACAGCTCCACGTCTACACCTGAAAGCCCTTTGTGCAGCTGGTATTCTGGATGCACTTAAACTACACCGGCCCATATGTTTCCATTCGGATAAGACGGACAACACCAAGGCAATATTAAACGTCATCATCTGATGCAACAATTCACTGAACTTTTTCCCATCATCTCCTAGAAAATGAAAATAGACGTCACTTACCTCTGCTTTCTCACTGGGGTGGATGGAGACACGGTGTGTTTGATAACGCAAAAATTAGGGACAGAGGCCCTCCCCTCTCTCACCCAGTCTCTATGTGGCTTTTTGTGTTACTGAGTGCTATGAGTCAAATTTGTTGGAAGAATGGCGAGGTCTTAAAAAGACAATGAGAAGAAAACCTATCAAGAGGCAGAGATGTGGATGTTGAAGCCAGGAAGCCAACACAGAAATAAATGGAGAAAATGGTACGTGCATCACAGCATCACCTGAAAGCTAGAGAACCCTCGGTACATACCTGGGAGTCACCACAACGGCCACTGGGTCCAGGGGCGATGAGGTGAGTGGACACGGCCACGGCGCTCCTCGCCACAGGACCGGCCATGCTCAAGGGGGACAACCACTGTGGCTTCAGGGCTTTGGTCCTGGTCTTCGATTTTATATTTCCAATCAGATGAGAGTTTGGTGACAGGTCCCATCTGTAAACAAAGAACCCACATGAAATTAGTTTCAGTTGGTGTTTTGTTTTTTTAAATATTAAAGTTTATTGGGGTGACAATGGTTAGTAAAGTTACATAGGTTTCAGGTGTACAACTCTGTAATACATCATCTATATGTCACATTGTGTGTTCACCATCCAGTCTCAGTTCTTCTTCCATCACCATGTATTTGATTCCTTTACCCTCATCTACCACCACCCTCCCCCTTACCCTCTGGTAACCACTAAACTGTTATCTGTGTCTATGAGTTTTTGTTTCTTTATTTGCTTGTTTTATTCCTTTGTTGTTTTCAGTTTTATATCCCACATATCAGTGAAATCATAGTTCTCAACTTTTTCTGTCTGACTTATTTCGCTTAGCATAATAATCTCAAGATCCATCCATGTTGTCGCAAATGGAACTAGTTCATCTTTTCTTATGGAGGAATAATATTCCATTGTGTATGTACACCACATCTTCTCTATCTAATCATCTAGTATGTGTGTTCTTACAAGTGTGATCTGCCCAATTTAAAAGTAAATGGCCTTCTCCCGACTGGGACTTGAGACATTTGAAACTTAAGAGGAAAAAAATGTCACAAAATCTCTATGGGAGGTGGCATGTCCGCCTGTACAACCCTCTGGTATCTCTGCCCTCCTCACATGGAGCCTGGTGCACAGCGGGGGCTCTGTAAATAGGTGGTCAATCAGTGATCGCCTGACAACCTCTGTAAGAGACCAATCAGTCATTTACACTATTAGTCAGATCTGCGAATCATCCTTAGCTCCCTAACACAACCAATTTTCATATAATTGTCCTAATGTCCCATGAGATTTTTTTTGTCAAACTTTATTGTACTTACAATAACAGGGGGATCTTATTAAAATGCAGCCCCTGATTCAGTAGGTCTGGGTGGGGCCTGAGAGTCTGCATTTTTAACCAAGTACCAGGTGATGCCAATGTTGCAATCTGTTATCTACTCTTCAGTGGCAAGGATATAAAACAAAGGATGAATCAGAATTTATATTACTCCTTTTGGGAGAAAAAAAGCCTGAATACATAGGCTTTCGCAAACAAAACATTTAAGAAATAATATAGAGCATCTGAATGAGAAACTTAAGATGCAGAGAAAACTCGGCACCTGGCTTTGGAACAAGGTCTCTGTTTGCTTATTGGGGCCCCCTAACCCCCCACCCACAAGCACATGCAGGGTCCTCTGCTGTCCCAGCTACACTGCAGAAACCAGTAAATATTAGAGACATGCTGAGGTTTGCTGCTTGGTCCAGTCGTCCATCACTCAAGCTTCTGGAAACAAGCACTTTA
This sequence comes from Hipposideros armiger, assembly GCF_001890085.2. Classification (NCBI taxonomy): domain Eukaryota; kingdom Metazoa; phylum Chordata; class Mammalia; order Chiroptera; family Hipposideridae; genus Hipposideros; species Hipposideros armiger. The sequence continues at coordinate 7,683,492 of NW_017731351.1, forward strand.
ATGCACTTCTGTGATCTGTAGTTTCCTAAATGTTGCTCCAATCCTATTCCTCACCACGAGCAGAGAGAGACACAGCGATTCCGTTATACAACTACTCCCAGGGCATCATTAATCTTGGCATTCTATCGTAAAGACTCTACCCCATGAAATTAATCAAGTGCTCCACGTTTTCCCCCCTCCCCTTTTCCCTGTAGTATCACCAGATCCAACACACCAGAACACCGATATCCAAAACAATCTGAAATTCTTTGCTTTCGCAGAACACAGATTTGTCTTTTATTCATGTCAGAAAGGACTAACTATTCTGGGCCTCCAGCCCTCTGCTACTTCTACAAGGCTGAGTTATAAAAGTAGGGAGTAAAGACTTGATTCCCAGCTGTTTCATTGTGGGGTCCAGTGTGAACTGGGAGAGTCACTGAAATGCCTCTGAGTTGCAGTTTCTGCATATAGAAAGTGGCATTATCAGTAATAGAGACATTATTTATGATTACTGTCACAACTATGGAATGTGAGCTAATGCACAATTTGGATTCAAAAATGTTTTGAGTGAGGTTAAAAACCCTCATATGAGACACACGTGTGGGTCATGCTTCCTGTTTAAGCTCCTAATTTAAATGTGTTTGGCAGCTGGGAACCTGGACACATGGGGACAAGTTCATGTGTCCTTCAGCCTCTGCCAATCAGTTTCATTCTCTGCATTTAGTTTACAATCTGGGGAGCCTCACAGGGCTGGAGGGATGCCTGTCATTTGCCTCTGGGTCACAGTGCCTCCCATACTGCTCAGCACATGGAAAGTGCCATAAAAGTCAGTTAAAACACATAAAGAGAAATTGTTTGCCTAGGCTTTTAGTTCCTTCTGAGTACAAAAGGTGAGAAATGGACTGGAATTCGATTTGGAGTCAAAAGAGTGATTTTTAGTTTTAACTCTGTGTGATGACAACCAGCAAACTAACATATGTCCCACCACTGTTTCATCGTAACCTTTCTACTAAGGGGCACTCAGTGGGAGTTGGCAGTGTTAGTCGTCCTGAGTCTTTTATGGAGATTGGGACCAGCTGGGTCGTGCTGTTTACCTTGGGATGAATAGCATCCACCTCTTCCCTCTCTGTGTCTGTCTCCCTCCCTACCTGTCCCCCAACAACCTGTACTTTGTCACACCTTCCAGACCTCCGAGCTTACCCAGTCCCAGAGAGGGGCCAGTGTGTGGGGTCAGGACTCATGCAGACTCACTGGGACTCCAGGACCCCCGGGAAGGACAGAGCGCCTCGGGGGCATGGAAAGGCAATGGGCACTTAAGGTCCCAGCACTGGAAATAATACCTAAAAATAGAGCTGTCCGTCCTGAACTTGGAGAGGTCTAGTCTGTGGCTGTGAAAAAGAGCAGAGGTTCTGGAGAAGAAAAGATGCTAATTAAGGGACCGTGTCCAACATGGACCGCTCTGTGAGCTAGGCCTTCCCACAGTGCCTCTGGCCTCCATCGTGTCTGAACTCAACTAAAGGATTACGAAAGGGAAAGGACTCTTGTTTGTGTCTGTTGTTCATTTTCTTTCCATTTGTTTGCCTCACTGATTTTAGATTTTCTGCTGTAAGCTTTTATCCTCAGAAATCTAAGTAAATCACAAACTGGAGAACAAAAAGACTCTGTTCCTCAGCTGTTTGTGTGACTGAGGAATATCTATATCCCACGCGCCAGATAGAATGCACAAAGTGTGCTCTGAACAGTCTGCAATATAAAACGGAGGAAGGTGTTGATGAAAGTGCCGAGCAGTATTTTGTTATCATCTACTCCCTAACATTTTTAACCCTAAGATGAGGCCAATCCTGATCCTAGGATGAGGTAGGTACCTTTGGAGCTGCATTTACGACTCCAGGTAAGAAGTGCTTTATTTCCACCACCGCCCGTAACTGTACATGCTCTGGTGAGCTCCATCCTGTGCTAAGGGATCACAGTGAGCCAAGAATGGCACACATTTTACCATTCTCTTGAAATTAGAAGTCACTCAGGCACTTTCTTATTAACTATTGAGAATTATGAAATCGTTTGGAAAAGCACACCCAAGGATGGTCAGTGGAAGTTAATTGATTTAAGTGCTCGGTCTTGAATAAACATAGATTTTAGACACAACTACAATTTTAAGAGTCAAAAAGGCTAATTTCCTAAATGGTTCTTTGTAAAGGTTCTTAAACTCCCCTTTTCAATATTCTGTGTAGATTTTATGGGTTGTTTTTTTAAAGGAAAAACAACCAAAACCAGCACCCGTTTCTGTCACTGTGTCGTCAAACACATATGCATCTCCTTAGATTCCTCTTTGACTCGCTGAAGATATCTCATTGTCTCCTTTCCTTACACACTCATGAGAGACGAGTTATGCAAACACGAGCTGGGGATTCTGGTAAGTGGGGAACGTGCTCACAGCTCCGGGTCTCTGGTGGTGAAGAGCCAGAGTGCCTAAGCTCCACTGTGCGGCCGTCAGCAGCAGCAAGGTGAGCGCCACCTGTGGAAACTGCCCTTTGGTGGTTGGCAAAACGGAGGGGATCTCTCACGAGAACAGACTCCTCTTATGAAAAGCTACCGATAAAAGCACTTGATACAACACCATCTACAAACTATTTTGGGAATAACTTCATGGATCCTTTATTCATTGATACTCTTGATTAAAATGAAAAGCTAATCAGTGGTCTTGACATAAGAGGGAAGGAAAGTGTTTGAGGGAAGAAGTGGCCTTTGTTGCAAAAGGGATATCAGTGTATTGTTGTAGTTAAGAAAATCGTTTTTAGTCAAACAGGGCAGGAATTTAAATTCTATTTTCAACATTTACTAACCCTGCGAATTTGGGCAAAAATTTTATCTGCAACTCACATTTCTTGTTGGAAAATAGAGTGAATGATACTTACTTCTTAGGGTGGCTGTGAAAATTATTTGGGATATATTTAAAAGCACATAGTAAAGTTAATTCTTATAAGTGGCCAAATAAATGGCAACTATTATTTCAGTCCCTGCCTAATCAGATAACACATTTTCCAAGATTTTTGTAGGATTGATTTATTTTTTCACAACTGCTCATTTTCATAAGAACTCCACCAAAGTATTTTATTCATTTCTATTATGAATCCTAATCAGGAATTCTGAAGTAATATTTCTGGATAAAAGTGAAATTCAAAAGAGAGAGAAAGAGAGAAAGAGAGAAAGAGAGAAAGAGAGAGAGAGAGAGAGAGAGAGAGAGAGAGAGAGAGAGAGAGAGAGAGAGANAGAGAGAGAGAGAGAGAGAGAGAGAGAGAGAGAGAGAGAGAGAGAGAGAGATTTCTTAATAAGAGTGAGATATTGACCAATCACTATCAGACAGGAATTAGCCAATCAGAACAGCTTCAGGGGTAATTAGGGCAGATGCCAGTGATAACCACTTGGTACAGGGATGCCACCTGCCTAAACAACAGCAGCCGTACTCCTGGACCAGAGAAGGAAAAACATCAGAGACTCAGTTCCCATAAAGGGAGGTAAGCTCCAAATTAAAGACCTCTCATAAGAAGGAAATAAATGTGCTTCTTGAGAACAATTAGAGTTGAGATGATCTTTAATTTCTAATCTAACAGAGGTGTAGTGCTTCACAGCACATCACTTTAGAAGTGGGAGTCATGGGAGTACTAATGACAGGTCTCTGTTGAACAGCCGCCATGTGACGTTGACTGCTGCACACTGCACATGCACTCACTCACTACTTTGATTCTGTCAAAACCCTGCCATTGGACGTACCTCTGTGTTACAAACAAGACGCACAGTGATTATCAGTGTAACTTGCAAAGGTCACACACAGCTCACACAGGAAAGTGCAGGCTTTCTAATCCACACAAATCTGTCTCCAAAACCCATTCTCACATACCTGCTATGCTGCTTTCCACTACAACCTCATACAGCAAAACGAAAGGGTCACATTTCAATCAAAACTATGTGAATGATAACAAAATAGTATTAGCCTGTTTGATAGCCACCACCAGCTTGATGCCAAGGTGATGGAATTTCATGTAACATGTACTGCCAATTCGACAACCAACTTCAGAGAAAGTTTTGGAGGGTAAGAAAAGCAGAAATATTGCAAAGGCTTCTATTCTTTTCCTAAACACGGTACAAATAAACGTGTCTCCGCTTAACCAGATGTGGAAAAAAACAGCTGTATACTAAGCAGCCCTGCACTGGACCCTCCCCTGTCAGCAGCCATCCTGACGCTGGGGGAGCTGTGTGCAGACGCCAACCCTCTCCACATACTGCGTGAGGTTTTTGGATATTATTATTGCCACTTTTCTTTCTTTTTAAAACAATATTTTTATTAAAATATAGCTAACACATATTATATTAGTTTCAGGTGTACCTCATGGTTACTCAACAGTACCCACCTAGCACTGTACAGAGTTATTACCACATTATTGACCATATTCCCTGTGCTAAAGAAGTGATCACCAGCAAACATCTGACACTGTACCATGCTATCACAATGTTTTTGGTTTTTTCCTCCTTTATAAATTTTTCAATTAGAGTTGACATTCAATATTATTTTATATTAGTTTCAAGTGTATAACATAGTGGTTAGACATTTATATCATTTAGGAAGTGATCCCCCTGACTAGTACCACCTGGCACTATAAATAGTTACTATCATATTAGTGATTATATTCCCTATACTTTACATCCCCATGATTATTTTGTAACTATTAATTTGTATTTCTTACTCCCTTCATATTTTTCACCCTGCTCCCAACCCCCCTCCATCCATCATCCCAACAGAACTAGTACTCATCTGACACCATACATAGTAATTATAATATTATTGTCTATATTCCTTATGCTATATCCTACATCTTCCCCAACAAGAAAAAGCTGAAGGAGTTCATCACCACCAAACCAGTATTACAAAGAATCTTAGGGCGATTTCTTTAAGATGAAAAATAAAAATAAAAAATATGAATAATAAAATGGCAATAACTCCATACCTATCAATTACTTTCAATGGAAACAGATTAAGTGCTTCACTCAAAAGATAGGGTGGCTCAATGGATAAGAAAACAAGACCTTTACATATGCTGCCTAGGAGAGACGTACTTCAGATCAAAAGACACACATAGACTGAAAGTAAAGGGATGGAAAAAGATATTTCATGAAAATTGAAACAAACAAACAAAAGCTGGAGTAGCAATACTTATACCATAAATAAACACCAGGTCCAGGTGAGATTAGCGCACTGGTCAGACAGTGTTCAAAGACGCTTCTCCAGCTCTATACCAGGTTCCATCCATACTCTCATTGATGGACTGAGGGCAGTGAGAGTGAACGGGAATCTCTCCGGAGACTTATATGCTGTCCTAGGTTGCTAGGGCTTAGGAAGACTGAACAATTCTAAAAGTCTATCTCCATTTATCAAACCCCAAACTCTTGTGGGCTATGAGCACCCCCTTCCTACAGCAGAAACTGACCATGGGGTATGTTGATGTCTGTGTAATAAACATGGGTATGCATACCCATTTTAGATTTTAGTAGTTCCTGTCCGTCAGAACAAATAGTCAAAAGCTACTTTGTAGCTGGCATTTTAGAGTATATATGAATTCACAATACACACACACACACACACACACACACACCATCTCATACATTGCATGAACTGCTCAGCCACAAAGTCCCAGCATTTCCATGGTAAACCTTATTTTTAGCTGTTCATGAGAGTGTGAAAATCTGAACCATGGATGCATAGATGTGTTCCTTGGTGACTTTCTCCTCTTTTATACTATTATTACATATGGAAAGAAAAATATATTCTTACCTTTTAAAATAATATTTAAGACATAAATAAATGATGTCCTATCACTCTTAGTCACTGTAGGCAGTAATAACATTAGGTATTTAATTTTAAAAATTGAACCTTAAATATAAATATGTCATTCAGAGGTGGTTAGAAGTGGTTTGGGCAGGCTATCTGTTTATTTGCTGCTGTAATCAAATGATGTGATTTCTACCCAATAAGAAGCACTTATTATTTAGAGACAGAGAGGAAGGCGGAACATGAGCTTCTTCCTTCTGTGAAATCCCCACTTTAAACTCGGGAGGAAGGTGCTTGTTGAAGAGCCTGCCTTGCTTCCTGAACCCCAGGTCCCAGGCTGGGGGGACAGACAGTCACCCCTTAACCGGGATCATGCACCTTCTTTCTTTAAACATGACTGTATCTGAGGTACAGAGATTGCCGCTGGCAGGACTCCGCCTGTGAGATACCTCATTGATCATTTAGGAAGAACCACTCAAGCGTGTGTTTGAACAGCTCTAGAAATGGCTCTGGAGGCTATCATTCAGAGCTTTAAACAAAGGCTGTTCTTGTTAAAAGCAGAACCGTAAAACTTGATGGGAACAGTCAGCACGTTGTTGTGTTCTGCGATCACACTGAAACATTTTATGTATTTGGAAGTAGATGTAATACAGGGTATTACATCTAAAAAAGTAAAACATTTTTTTAAGTTTTTTATGGAGGAAGAAAGTAGAAAACACGAAATGATTCCTTCTCAAAAGACGTCTGTGCCTGGTGACAAGTAGGTGCCCAGGGCGAAGTGGACACGGAGAGATAAGGAAAGTTAGGAGCAGATGTGGTGGTGGAAGGGGCCGCCTGCTCTCCACTGAGCCCTGATAAAGCAGATTAACCGAGTGCCGTGGCCCGGTCACGGGGAGGCCATCGGCTGATGAGGGAGCTGTCTGGCAGTGCTCTCCCTGCCAGTGACCTGGAAGTCCCGTCACTGTGCTGCTCTGAGGTGCAGCTTGGAAAAGTTTGGCTCAGTTAATGGCAGAACTTGGGTGAGCTCTTTCCAGAGCAACTGGGAATGAAACCAGAGTTAGACTTCTTTAAAGAGTTAAATTTGGGGGATCAGATAAACATACGGTTATTACTAAATTGTCTCATATTGTGCTTAAGTGGGATGTTTTCAAATTCAATTATAAAAATTTTGGCAAAATTAGCTAACGTTGCTGTTTAAATGCCTGAAGATACGGTTCTTCATCTATCCAGAAAACATGGCTTTTTCTAATTCACAAGATGGTGTCATTGTGCTAGAGGAAACCCTGAGTGGTCGGGCTGAGGGAATCTCGAGGGAACACGAGCTCCCCTGAAATCGCAGATTCAGAGGGTCCAGCTGTGTAAGAGGTGGACAACATCTTTGCTCCTGCCGAGCTCACACTCTGATCATGGTAGACAAGATGACCCAGGTAGCACTTACTATTCACTACGAAGAAAATAACGAAGAGTCACAGGATAGAACTGACTGGTGCAGGGGTTGCAAGTGAGATGTTTCAGGATGGGTTGTGGATAAAGAACAGTCGTGACCAAAATACCGACCTACAGAAGCAGCACTCTGTGTAGAGGAAAACTCTGCTGTGAGAACTACTCAAATTCCAAAATAAAAGTTTATTATCCTACATGTGGGGGCACAGTGATGAGTCACAAATTGATCAAGATGCACAGAAAAAGGAAGGCAGCCTCACATGGCCGAGTTTTGGGGGGACCTGATAGCACCACCGCAAACTCTGATCAGACCTTTCATAGCTGTTCTCATGGCTACCGAGATAAAGTATTCAGCCTAAGAAAGATGCTGGTGTACTTTGGATTAAATCTCATATGTCGTGATACAATTATATGACACTTTCATGACCGATTAGGCAATTAAAGAGACTGCGGAGTGGAGGCAATGGACTGATAAGGGAGAGCAGAAATAGTCAAATCACTTCGCCTCTTTTTCTTTTTCTTTTAAACACAATGGACCATTCTGTGTCACATGAAAAATACTTGCATAACAACAGTAAAAGTGCTGACATCACCTTTTCCTATTTTGGATACCATCTGATAGAAGTAGCCTAAAAATATCTACAACACTGTGATTTTATGCTTATTTTTGACAATTGTTTTGCTAAGGCTTAGTGAGAGTGCTGAGAACAGACAAATTAGATGTATTTCCCCTGAGTGTCATATCACTTGAGAAAAAGGGAAAATAAATTCAAAGATATAACTAGGTATATTGTATAAATAAATATTCAGGGGAGTAAATTATATGAGTAACGTGAGTTCACCAAACTATAGGAAATAAGGAATATGACTCTGAGTGACACAATCACTGGGATAAATATTAGAAATTTCCTTTGCCACAAATCAATAGAAATTCAAATTTTCCAAATTCCATTCAAAATACAAATTTATTTATTGCCCAACTTGTGTAGCATTCTTGGGATATTATTGCAAGCAAGAACTGGTGATCACACTGAGGCAAATAATGTGGTTGTGACTTGAGAAATGTCACACACACAGAAATACTTATTGTATTTCCTTGGTAAACAAAATAGGTTAGATATGAAACACATCATACTGCTTATTTATTTAGCATATTCCTATATTTCAATACAAGCTGACATTTTATCTTTCTTTTGTTTGAGATTTTATTTCAGTTACTGAATAGACCATGAATATGGCAAGTATGTTTCTACTTTTACTTTGAAAACTGGCATAGCAAAATATATAAGAAGATGGCCTCCAAATTAATTTACTTTTTAATGAAATTGTCATGTCTTGATTGCATTCTAAATAGGGAACTAGGTATCAATAGTTCAGTTACTAGGGCTCCCCGTTTTACACTTAGGTAAAATTATTGAGAATATCTATGTCATCATGAGGTTGGTATGCGTTTGTGATATCCATTCAGGGTGTCCAAGGTACATCTGGGTAGCAAGTGTCAAAACACACGGTTTGGTGTGGACTAGACAAACAGGGGAGTTATAGGCTCCCTTTCATCTGGAAATTCCTGGGGTAGGAAGGCTTTCAGCTTTGGTTAATCCAGTGGCTCAACAACAAATCACAGTGTTTTTTATTACTGTCAGTTAGAGAATCTGAAATGAACAGTCAGCCATAGTTAAGGTGCAATAGCCTTTTTCTCCATAATATCAATCTTGTCTCTTTTTACCTATTTAGGTTTTATAATGTGTTGGACACAGGGCTTCTGGTTTGTGTTTCAACTTGTCAATCTTGATCTTTTTGACCTTTACATTCTTCAGCCTAAAATAGCAGGTAAGATTTGCAATATCAACTCAACAAATACTAAATGCCAATCATCTTTCTGGAATTTTAAGATGTGATATTTAAATATCATAGACATTACCGAAATTAGAAGCACCTTTAACATTTCTCTTATTGTTCCTTTCTGTATTGTTCCCTTTGGATTATTTTGTTCCTCAATACACCTGGGTACCACTCCAGCCTATCCACCTGCAGGACTCACGTGCTCACGTGGGCCAAGAGCCCTCCATCCAGTAAGCACTGCTAACGACCGAGGTAAAGACCACACCATCACACATGCACTGAAGTGATATAAAGTCACACGTGGAAATTAGTGTTAAAGACTGGCAAAATGTGCACTGGGGAAAACATACTCATTTATTAATTTAAAAAACTATAATATAATCTGATTCAATTAATATCAATATTAAGCTATTAACTTTTTACTGACCTCACTCCACTCACATCTTACTTGAACTCACCTAACACACTAGTGTTATTAAAACTCTAATTGTTACTCCTATGTAACATTTAAGGGCTTGCAAGAAATATTTCAGAGTTTGCCCACTGGTTGGGATAAACACCAAATTACTGGGTTGTCGGAAAAGTCATGACACATTTTTGCAACGAAAAACATAGAAAAAAATACATCATGACTTTTCCAACAACCCAATATTTAACTCTGTTAAAATCCCTCTATATTTGAATCATACAACGTAGTACTTGGCAGTAAATAGATATTTAGTAAATTTTATTTCCATCCTTCCTTTGTTTCTTCCACAATATAGTTCTAATAAGCGTCTTCCCTCCCTTCCTCCATCCTTCCTTCTTTCTCTCTCCTCCTCTCTTTCTAACCTTCAAGGACAATGCCTTACAGCAGTGTCCTACCCTCCATTCTCCCAGCAGCAGTTTTCAACCTTTGCTGCACATTAGGATAACTAGCAAAGCTTTTAGAACATTCTACCTCAAAAACGTAGTGTTTCCATTGGCATGGAATGAGGACTGCCCACAGGTATTTTAATAAAACTAGGAGATCATCATGGGCTTAGAGCCAGGAGCAGTGACTGCAACACAGTGAAAAGTGATCTAAAACAGAACAATTTAGATGCGGAGTGAGCGTCCCCATTGCAATCCCGGGATGTGGAGTAGGGTAACTCCTCGCAGGGCAAGCGATTCTGCAGCTGGACAGCGGACACACTGACAGGGGAGGAGGAGGAAGGACTCTGATATAAAGAGAGCAAAGGGTATGTGGAAACACACACAGTGTGGATTCACCCAGCTAGGTGAAACATTGGGAAAACAACGGAACAAGAGGCCAAAAAAATAAACCGATGCTGAACTTGGTGTGCCAAGCCGAATGTTTGGATTTTATCCTACGAGATTCAGCAGGAGATTAATAAGATCACACACATGCCTTGGAACTACCACCCTGAGAAGATTATGATGGGTGACTAGAGGGCAGAGTTCAGTAATCCAGGGGGAGATGAAGGAAGAGGGGTGAGGGCAGGGAAGGGACAGATAAAAGGGGTGAAAGTGAGAGAAGTCAAACAGATCTTCTGGCTTCTGGCTTGAGCAGCTACTAAGGTAGGGTGGCCAGTCTTCAGGATAGAAAACACGGCACAAGAACAAACTTCGGAAAGAGGATGAGGATTTCCATTTGTACAAACTGTATTTCGGAGGTCTGATGGACGCCCAAGTGGAAAGAGAGATTTAACAAGCAGATTCACGAATCTTATCTCCAGAAAATTCTGAGCTAAAGATAAAACTCAGGAGTCATTCCGGAGGTTAATGAATCTGTTGGGGATGAAATTCCTACAGGAAGAGCATTTAGACTGAAATGAAAAGAGAGCCCAAACCAGAGACCAACAGGACACCAATATTTAGTTGCTTATATACACACATGTGCACTTGTCTTTCTGCCTGTGTCACTGGAAAGTGGGTGTCAGCCAGAGGTTACAGTTCCCTTGTACGCACCAGCTTGCATTGTGCAACATGAGCAGAAGTCCTGTATGACATGTCCATATCAAGGCTTCTGCTCACCACCCAGAGTCAGCTCTCCTTCTGTCACCATATATTTGACCCCTTTTCCCTCTTCTACCTCCCCCTCCTCTCTTACTCTGGATGGAGAACACACAATACAATATACAGATGACATATTATATATAGAAATGTACACTTGAAACCTATATAGTTTTACTAACCAATGTCACTCCCAATAAACGAACTAAATAAATAGTGTGTACTCTTTGGGGAGGAGTTTTTTTTTCCTTCTACGTTATTTCAAGCATTGATAAGCTCCTAAAGAATGTCAGAGCCATAAAATGAAAGGTCCCCTGGACTCTGAATAACCACAGAGTAGAAAGCCACCAAGCACGCCAGCTTTGCATTGTCACATGAGGAAGGAATGCACTTCTCTCGTGGTAAGCCACCGAAAGGATCACAACTGAAACGCTGATTCTTTACTCGTGCTCATCAGATCAACTCTGCCCTTTGTACCCTCATCACACAGGCTCTACCCCTCCTTCAAAGCCCAGTTCAATTTCTTCCCTTGCATGAATTCTTTTAACCTTGGTAAGTCTCAGTGATGATTTCTTCTTGTGAAATCTTAGCATGACTTTTACTACCCATTTGGCAAATAATCATGCTTTTTGACATGCCCTATAATTTTAATTGACTTTTCATGTATTTTTGGTTTCTGTCTCTCAGTAGACAATCAGGCTTGTAGTCAGTATATTTTTCACATATTTTTTTCAAAGGGTGAAAAAAGTTTGTCTTCCTCCACACACACACAAAAAAAAGACAATTTCTAAACTAAACTCTAAAATAAAGAATAAAATGGGGGCGTTTTGAATGTTAATGTTGACTAAACAATTATGTAGAAGTTATGTGCTTGGCAAGGGAACTAAGTCTGTCTGTGTTTGTGCTTTGAGTAACATGGACTATATTCTCAGAGAACAATAAACTATGGGACCAGTTAGATTCCTGGGTTCCCAGAGCAGCCATCCCGACCATTTACCTTTACTTCTGGAATAATCATAGCACCCATCAGACATGTTACAAGCTATGGCACTCGGTTTTTGATTTTGTAAACATTAGCTGAAATTTGTAGTCAATCACTTACATTGTTTTGTATTACGTATATTTTTCTTAGGCTTACTGTCTTTATAGTGTCAGGCCAGCAAGTTTCATTCTCTCATAAGATTATGATGAAATTAGATATTATATGCAACATTAACTTTATCTTTCAAATTTATCGAACATATGCTTTGTGGTATACTGCAAAGGGTTAGTTATCCCTGGTTCTGGGTTACTGTTTGGAATTAGAGTCAGACAACCACATTCTGTCCCCTTTGGACAGACGGGTGCACGTTTCCCAGCCCGCTCTCACCACATCCTATCAGCCATCATCTCTGAAAGGCCCTTGGCCTGCAGCCCAACAAGAGTTTCATTCCCAACTTCGCAGCTCAAATAAATGACTCTACGTCTCACTTTCCCATCTATCAGCCGCACGGTAGACTACAGGGCTAATTTGTTACTCTAGCCCTTTGGAAAAAGAAAAGGTGATAAATGGTTTAATTAGATTTCTTTGTAGAAGAAATCATTTCTGCAAATGTGAGGCTGTGGAAAACATGCCTAAGGGACAGAATTAGGGAAGGAAAATATTTTTCTAGGAAAAGCATCAAAGTGTTATGACCACAGCCTGAGAACGATGGGACAGAAAGACCAGGGGTTGTTTATGTGCACACAGCCGCGAAGGCTCTTACTCCATGACAGCCATTTCGGTGAGCAAGAATAACGGGTCCGGAGGTACTTTCAGAATATTTCACTGCTTCTACTGTAGTGTTACGTCTTTCTTTATTTGACATTGTTATTTGTCACACAGAAGCGTGTACTTCAAATGAAAAATGGCGTAACATTCACATGGATCTTCCGGCACATACATTCTCCCTAACAGGGCACCGGTGTGTTTGCAATCAGCGTGCGGCACCACTCACCCCTCAGCGTTGCCCCCCAGTGTGGGGAGGGAAAGCCAGAGGAGAAGCAGTCAGCTACTGCATTTCCAGTTTTCCATCCACAGCATCTGAAATCGATAGCTTTCTGGACTAGATATAATGGCCGCGACTGAGTATTTACAAACTGACGAAAAAAGCACTGACAAAAAAAAGCACTGACAAATAAACGCTTTGATTTGCAGTACCTGAATTGCAATAACTTAAAATGATTTGAACATGCAGATACCTCAAAGCATCATCTACTTGATGGTGTTAATATATTAATGTTCATGAATTCTGAGCCATATTGCCCTATTTGGTTTACAGGAAATTAGATTTTTAACTTCTAAGTAGAAATATAGATCATTTTTTAAAAGATGAGATCTATGCTTAGAGTTGAATAACATTCATAGGTTTATAGTACTAGATGTTCTAATAATTTTTTCTAAAAAAAGTAAAGAAACTTGGAAATGATAAGTTGCAAAAATAAATTCTAAAGAAACCTCACGTCTGGTAATTGACATCACTTAAAACCACATTGTAAATGACTGATTCCTAATTCCAGTCCATTTCATTCTTGCCACTGGAAAAAGCTAATAGTCCCTAATCATCCAGTATGAAAATGTATTCTTATATCAGTGTTTTTGAAACTTTCAGAACCACTTTCAGAACTACAGTGAAACCTGTAGACCACTTACTGGATGATGACGTACATGCAGAAAACAAACTTTAAATTTTAAAAAGAAAACAACAGGTTCATCATAACTTTTAATATAAAAATTATATCTCAGAAGTAAAATAAAAAATACCTTTTTAAATCATGAGGATGATGTTGTTAGGAACCCTTTACTAAAGTATTTTTTTCAGGCTCAGTAACAAGTACTTTGGAACAAAACTCAAGTTCTACATATTATGTAATAATCAGCATAGTGTTTTTTCTTCCTCTTTATTTCTACTAAATTAAAGAATTCAAAGTCACGCTGACTGGGCAGGAATGGGTACAAGGATTGGCGGGGGAGCGTGCTGAGCATAACGGTTAGGAGACTGGAGTTTGGTTCTGCCACTTCCGAGCCGCATGAGATGAGCCAGTTTATTGAGCTCTCTGTGCTTGTTTCTTCAGCTGTAGAGTGAAGATAATAAGAGTGCCCAACATCTTAGGGTTTGGGTGCAAATTAAAGCTATTCATACATATACAGGCCTCGGAAGAGTGCCTGGCACATGGTGAGTGCTCAGGAAATATTAGCTCTTGTTATTTGTCGATTCTGTTAGGTCAGGACCAAAGCTGAGCCTGTACAGGACGAGGTAGCTTACAACCATGTCCATTCATGTCCATGGTCAGGCCCGGGCCATAAGAGTTGTAGAATATTTTGAATGCCACCCTTGGCCAATTGCTGTATATAAAACAGGGCATGGATATAAATATTACGGAGAGATTCCTCATTGCACACTGCTCTTTAGCACCCTGGTAACACTTGATATATAGAAGCACTTGAAAGCTGGATGCTTGTCAGTTTCAAAATAGAGAAGGAAGCAAATAGATTCCTGATCTTTTTATTGAGTAAATTCCACTTTGCAAAGTAGTCCTTCATGTTCATTTGATGAATTTGAATGGAATTTAAGATATATATATATATATATATATATATATATATATATATATATATCTCCAAAGAATATTTTTCTCTAAAAAAGTAAATAAAATCATTTGTTCATGGATAATTTTACTCTAATCAGTTAGTTGCTTCATATTTTGTCTTTTAAAGAATTATATTATTCTGAACATTAAAAATCAAGTTATTCCACTCCTGAGTGCTGGGTTCAGGCTCTTCATGATATTACAGCTTATTTAGCTGTATCACTGGAACAGGTCATTTGAATTAAAGAAAAGATCTTTCCTGGAATTATAAGATATGAAGGAAAATTTTAAAGAATTCATCTATTGGTTAGAAAACTCATGCATATAAGGGAGGATATTTCTGTTAGGAGGTCAGCATATTAGCACATAACGAAAAATAATGGCTGTCGTGTACAGAGCGCTCACTGTAAGCTATGTGTTAAGGTACTTACTTCTCAGTGTAACTCACTAAGGTAGGCATGACTGTCCCCAGGCTGTAGCTAAAGAAGCACAGCCATGAAGAGGAAGGTGACTTGCTCACACCTAGTGGCCCAGCCAGTCTTAAAGCACAAACAAGCTTGACTCCACAGACAACGCACCTCAATACTCCATAAACAACCTCTCAACACAGAAAAGAACTCATTATCTTCAACACCCATATTTTTTTTTTAGCTGAGCCATCCTGCCACCTGTTGGCAGCTCAGCAGCAGCTCAGCTTGGGCCGGGAATTGAACTGGTGACCCTGTTGCTCTGAGCTCGCACTCTTGAGAGAGTTCTTAACCAACTGAGCCACTCGGCCAGCCCAACGCCCATTCTTAACAAAGGCTCTTAACAAGACAGGAATGAACACATTTCCATCATGATACGTGTATGTGTAGTATGTGAGTGTATCAATAATGGTACATAAAGAGAAATACTTATTGTATTCCTACTAAAGAAGATAATTTAATATTTGATCTGCATTAAACTGGAAAACAGTTAAATTAATCATTATTTGCAGATGATAGCTTTGTTTACTTAGAAAATAAATCAACTGAAAGACTATTATAAAGGACTATTCTGGTGGGTAGGCAAGATTCTAAGATGGTCCCCAAGACCCCCTCCCTTGGAGCACACACCTGTGGGTCCTCTCCCCTTGAGTGTGAGGGAATGTTTGATTATGATGTGAAGCCACTCACTCATGAATTGAGTTACTAACCAGTTGAGGTTCAGTTAATGAGAAGGGAGATTATGGTGGGTGGCCCACACTGATTAGGGAAGGAGACGAATCAGGAGACACGCCCCGTCAGTGGCCCTGCTATGATCTGCTTCCAGGATCTGCATTTGTAAATTGTTGTTCTCAGCCCTGCCTTCTACACACCACCCCTAGAGTGTAGGGAGGTCCCATGACAGAGAGAGAAGAGCGGGCTCATTCAGGCAAAGAACAACCACCCGTCATCTGGCAGAGCTGGGGATAGGGAGGCCACGAGATTGAAAGGGCCCACTGGCACTGCAGAGCCGGATGATGAGACAGGCCCAGCCATCTGAGGAGCCCGGTGATGCAGTGGTGGGCACACGGGGGCAAGGACACTGGCTGCCACCCCCTTCTCACAGCACGTGCTACAGATTGGAGATGGGCAGAACACCACGTCTGGGTGACAGCCGGTGCAGGGCCACCACACTCTGCTAAGGCCCATCTTGTTGGTAAGCTCATGCTTTCTCTGATCGAACCAGCATGTCAGCACCATGGTAGGGGCCCAATCCTACTCAGTCCCATGACGGGATGTTACGAAGGCCAGCGGGAGCTCTCATGATTATGACAGACTATGAAAAAGCCTACTCAATTCTTTGTTTTCCAAAACTGAGGAAATGATGACCTTAATAATGATCTCATCTTTTGCTAATTTCAGAGAATTCCACCATACTGGACTACAATATTGAACTTTGAACACGTTAACGTGGACATTTCTTGACTGTACAAAGAGTTATATTGATAGCTTTTCTTTTAGAATAACATAGTAAGAGTAACAATGAATCAATGCATTTAAAATGGGATGAGATTAATCAAAACTGCATCTTCCAATGGCTAGGGATAACCTCCCCTCTCTTTGAGAGGGCCAGGAAATTCCTAACGAGAAGGAAAGAGAAGATTTCGGCTGTGCCCATCATCAAGTCCTTAACCTTTCAAAGTCTGAAATCCTGGCTAAATGAATGGATAGTAGTCTCCATAGGTGACTGCCTATGGTTTCCAAGGCAATGTAAGAAAAATGCTAATCATAGGCAGGAAAACGCATTCTACCTGTATAGTGGCTCTTCTCTGATTGGTTCTGACAGGGACGAACTGGAGATTGCAAATCCAATCTCTCAATTTAGAGTAAATTAACAAAAAGATTCACTTTTCAGTCAAGCAAATCTTTGTATGAAACTAATTGGTAACAGATGCCATTAGCTGCAAAATATATATACCTAGAATCAATGAAAATCTAACCATGCAAATTGCAGTCCAGTTAGATTCAGAACCGTGTGGAAACCATTTGTGTTTACCTGCTGCACCTCCGCCCAGCACCGTCTTCTGTCTCCTTATGCAGACACCCCAACCGCTGCACCCCGGGGTGAGTACTGGGAAGTGAAGGTGCTCGGGGCTCAGAGTGATGACTGGGAACACGGTTAACAAATTTCTTCTATCTTAACCAGAAATTGTATGGTGCTCTCTCTACCTCACAGAGGCTTTTAATAAAAAACTGTTCACTTACTGTACTCAATTTGGATTCATGGAAAATTTCGATGGTTTCCAGGTATATCAGAGACACTTACATCTCATCCTCTGAATTCCATAAAACATATTTGAAGGTGACCAAGTCATCTTAGCTAAGGATTTTACTCTAGCAACAGAATTAGGGGAAAAAGGAAACCAGTACTTTGGAACACATACATAGTTATCCTGTTCAAGTGAATGTAAGTGGACACAACCAGCTCTGTTAGCTCCTAATATCACGTGACAGGCACACCCAGGATACACCAGCAAGGCCATTTACGCTCCCACCACTGTGAGAGAGTCCCAGTTCTCCATCCTTGCTAACATTTGATGCTGTCAGAGAAAGCTGATCCTGCTGTCCAAGGGCAGGTGTCCCCCCAGACACCAGACAGCCTGCTGGCACCTTGATCTTTGACTTCCAGTCTCCAGAACTGGGAGAAAATAAATTTGTCACAGTTTGGAATTTTGTTATGGCAGCTCGAGCCGACTAATACAAACTCCTTATAAAAGGTTTTTACAGACGTCTTTCAGTCTTAATTCATTTTAAATGATAGAAAAGTTTCAGAGAGCGGATGGAAATTTCATTGCTGTAGTTTGGGAGGGTGAGCACGGTGAGCTGGGGGCAGGCGCTGAAAGGTGTCCCCAGCGTACAGTTCCCGTCCTCCTTTACTAATAGGACCTCTCAATTCTCATGGCTGAGTACCACTGAGTACCTTTGTAGTGGCTGAAAATGTCTATATTTAAAAAATTTCCTTGTGGCTAAGTGAGGCCCTAAAGTTCTGCCAACAGGCTCGAAGTGGAGGTGAGATGTCCAGTTTCTGGATCCTGTCCTTAGAAAAGGAGAAACGCTCTCTCCCACCTCCCACCTGTGGCTGGTGGGGCGCAGAAGGGGTGACAGGAACTACAGAAGCCGTGCTGTACATGAATTGAAAATAGGGCGCCGAGCAAGGCGGGGGGAGCACGTGAACAGGTCCTGGCTGCTTACACACGCATCGGCCCCGACCACGCGTCCGACCTTTGGAAGAGAGAGAGATCTGCACCTTGTTTAAGCCACCAGCTCACGGGTGACCCTTTGCCTCCTGCCCGCACGTGGCAGTCCTTCCTTCACACCCCAAAATGACCCGCATGAAACGCTGACTGAAAACGGGCCATTTTCTTTTCTGGGACAGACCGGCAAACTATTCAGCCCCATAAATACTTGCCAGGTTGTTTAACCCTGCCGACACAGAAGACTCAAGCATTCATAAGTGCGTGTCTGAGACTGGAAAAAAAAACCCAAAAAACAACCAACAATCCCATATTCTGGTCTTAGCCTCACCATTTTTCTGGTTCTATTGAACTTTCAATATGAAGAATAAAACAATGATTATTAAAACATTTCAATATATTTCTGATAAGTGCTTTTATCAAACTTAAGCTAATCAAATAGATATTTATTACCAATTCTGATATCCAAGTAATAGAGCTAAATGTAGAAGAAGAAATAAAAGGCTGCTTTCCTTTGTTCTTTATTAAAAGAGCTGGCATGCGTTTCATTTTTTATAAAATTACATGCCTTTTGAAATCAGTGCCTCTTAGGAATACATTTTAAATCGATGCCAGGTCTGCCCTTGTGCCGACCAAAGAGGCCACAGCAGAAATGACATCATTTCCCTGATGCTGAAACGCGGCTCCACATTCAGTAGGAAGTGTGGCAAACTCATTTGTTACCCTTTGTTCCCAGAAGCAGAAGTGACAGAGCTCTCCTTGTCGGCCGCGCTGATAAATGTTACTCCTCTGGGATTCCACATTCCTGAACTCTTTGCTGCTCTGCTGGTCTCTTTCATGCTGCCCCCTCGACACAGCCTAGATTCACCATTGTGTGTTTGGTCTCCTTCCACTGTGTGGAGACTCTGGTTACATTTTCTGGTTCCTTTCCCAATCTGCCCCACTGCTCAGGGCTTTCTGTGCCATTGTCTGAAGGAAAATGATTCGTGTAGACAAAGAACTCGGCATTATTATAAAATGACATGGAGAGTACTCAGTAACTGTGCCTGAGGGTTTTATTAGTTTTGTAATCCCATCGCTCGTATAAACGATTTTGGCTTTTCAGATGGATTTCCCTTAAACAAGAAAAAATTGAGCATTGCTATGTTGTAAAAGGAGCTTAACGGTTTAAATGTTTACAATCTTGGGTTTGGGTTGAATTGTTAAGACATAATAAATCACATTCTTCCTTCTGGTTTCTGGTGAGGAGGGCAAGATGTCCGCCAACAGAGTGAGATGGCGCTGGGCGTAATTGTGCAAATTTGGCACAATCAGTACTGAACGCACATTCTTCTACCTCAGCCTGTCTTTGCTCAACTAATTCATAATTTATTTTTAAAAACCAAGCCTGTTTCATGCTTAATTTTTTGCTAGTAGGCAACTGACCCTCTCCTCCTGCCCCCACCCCCCACCAATATACAATATTTCAATGTGAATTTAAAAATGCTGCATTCGGATTTCTGAGGTTGCTTGGAATTACTTGACTGCTTGTAAAAATCTTTAGTAATTTGATCGTTTCAACTTATTGAAACTTTATTGATCAAGACTAATGTATCTATTTCTTTGCTCTGACAAAGCCATATAGATGATTTGACCAAAGCTTCAAAAGAATACACCCATGGCTAACTGGAATAGGAGGTAAGCTGCTGTGAGTTCTTATAAATTCTTATAAATTCACTATCATTTCCTATATTCCCTACAATCATAGACTTCACTATCAATTCACTATATATCAACTCACTATATCAATTCATTATATAATTAATTCACTATAAATTCTTACACATTTTTTCATTTAGTCTATTGTTCCTGATTCTATGAATTAAGAAATAAAATGCACATAGAAAAATATACGAGTACCAAAAAAGGAGAGAAAGAAGCACTGTTTTTCCCAAATTACTGGAGCTGAATTTGCATTATGCTTGGAGCCCAGTACAGCTCAACCTCACTTGGACATGGATTAAGATGTTCCAAGAATATTTCAGGAAAAAAACTATAATAAATGCTGTGATAGTCACCCCCAGGCTCAAGGGACAAGTTCAAAGCAAATTAAAGATGCATATAGAACAGCCCAAGTGGGACTGAATAAACAGTTATTTTCCTGAAAGCTCAGAAGTCAGGGTTTTCCTGCCTCGTGTGTTCTCACAACTTGCGCTGCGTCAGCCACAGGGACCCCCCTCCCAGACTCCCCACTGGTTCCCCATCTCCTCCTGCAGTGGACAGCCTACACCTAATTGTGACGGACTGTTTTCAAGGGCTTCGTGAAGGTGCTTGGGTGCAGCAGCGCCTGTTTCACTTCAGTGACAGGAAAGCACTTTCACGTCTTTGTTACGTTACAAAGTCCGAATGAAGGTGCTGTTTCCATACACCATCCTTTGAAGGCCATGTTAAGGAGTTTTAATCCAACGTCATGGATTGTGTGCAATACTCTTTGGTGTGGAGGACTCATGGAAAACAGGTCTCATAGTATACAGATTAGCACTTCCCCAAATGACAGAACAGTTAGGTTTTGAAGGAAAAATATACCGTTTGTTTGTTATTCAAGTTAGCTCTTTATTCATGTTTTAAAATGTGAAAAGATGCTATTCATAATTTTATGTCTATGTCACTAATATAGTCTGATGTTAAAGTTTATACTTTTGCTGTACACATGTAATAAAATATTGGGTTGTCGGAAAAGTCATGACGTATTTTTCTATGTTTTTCATTGCAAAAAATAGATCTGGCTGCCGGCTGAAATGTATATTGATTAATTAAAGGGATATGATTTGTTAAAGAGCTGTTTAACTTAAATCCAGGATTCTTTCAGCTTCTAGAGCCCACTGAGGGATTTACTCAGAAGTTCTCACACCAGACACCTTGGCCTTGGGGCCATGTGCTTTCTCTGGAACTGAAAACGTGTCATAGACGCCAGAGGAATGGCTTGTTAACAATGCTGTTGCCCTCGCCCACCCAGCACTGGTCTCTTCCTCTAGAAATTACTGTTTCTGTTCTCTTGCTTCTTCCCAATGACTATGACGACTTGTCATCCTTACAGTGGAAAACACAGATAGGTTATCTGCACAGAAAATTGGCCTCGCCTATTTCCACATTGGCAAATGGATTTAATCCACCTAAACCAAATCACCCTCCGTATCATTCCCTGTATCACTAAATTACCCTCCGTATCATTCTCTGTATCACTAACCTTAAAAGTATGAATGAGAGCTCTGAAGCAAAGAGACTGAATTTTCCGATCTCAATAGAGCCCTTCTACTTCAACGTGTCTAAAATTGGACAATTTCTTCTTCCTACTGCAAGAACCCTCCCTGACTTCTAAATCTTGGTCAGTGCTATCATAATTTCTTAGACTCCAGGGCTCAACCTCTGGGCATTTTCCTTTATCTTTCGGAAACTTTTATCTCCATCCCTCCAAGTACATGCAGTTCTGGACAATAATTCTTTATTTGGCTTCAAGTCTTCAGCATTCAGATTTTTCCTACTCTTGTTACTTGCACCTAGAGCTGCACTGTCAGTATGGCAGCCACCAAGCATATGTGACAACTGGTCACTTGAAATGAGGCTAGGAAGTGAAAACTAAAATTTAATGTAACTTAGTTTAAAGAGCCGCCTGTAGTGAGTGCCTATTGTATTGAAAAGCATAGTTTTGGAGAATGAAATCCTACGTTTAAAAAATATGATTAAAATAAATGAGTTTTTTACTGGAACAAAAAAGCCCTTTTTAAAAATGGGATGATAAAAACTTGAAAATTGTGCAGTCTTTGTCCTAGAATATGTTAGGGAGGAAAATAAACAACACTCAGTCTTAAATGATTTAGCTCTGTACAGTCCACTATAGGAGCCACTAACCACTTGCAGAAATAAATTTAACTTAAAGTTAAGTGAAGTTATAAATGCTGTTCCTGAATCACACCTGCCACCTTTGAAACCCAACAGCCACAGGTGGCGGCATTTCCAGGATGGTAGAAAGTCTGTCTGGGCATCACTGTTCTAACGTCTGTTAGGCCATCTTTGTGTCAAGTACACATAGTTACTATTGGTCCTGTGTGTCACACATCTTCCTTTAAATAAATTATAAATTCAGATTAGCTTTATGAAGTAGTGCTTGGCATATATTCTGACCAAAAAAAATCTTTAAAAATATTCTCCTCACTAGGAATTAACATCATAATTTTTACCACCCAATCTTCAAAGCTCCTTTCAATGGCCCACTATAAAGCTCTCTAAATTTACCACTCTGTGTTTTTCACATGAGCGGATTAATCAAGCAAATACTGCCAAATTTATGGTTCCCTTGAAACACCAGGTCCATTCTAAACTCCAGTTTTTTCCTCACATCATTGCAGGACTGTCCTCTTCCTGTGGCTTACCTAAACCCTGTGCCCCATTACACCCCACCTTTCCATGAATCCCCTGCAACTCTCCTGCCTTCAGGGCCCCCAGCTTTGCTCCCACTCTCAACTCCTACAGCACCTCTGGGATAGGAAGCAAGTGTCCTAGTCTTTCTCGTAGCAGAGGGCTGATAGCATTTGTGTGGAGTGCAGTGTGGACAGAAACTGTGAGACAGTGTGTGGGGGAGTGACAAGATCAAATGACAATCAAAGCCATCAGTAAGAAGGGGAGCAGCCAAAGAAGCCATGTTCATCACCAGTTATGGCTGTCTCTAAGTGATGCCGACTTGACCAATTTCTCTTGATTTATTGCCAGAAATGTCAAGTTCTTGCTATTACAATTTGTCACCCATAATTTTTGGCATAAACCTCACAGAAGATGTCTTCAAGTTTAAACACTCTTTTAGAGTGAGGTTTATTGACTTTCCATATTATATACGTCAAAAATCCCCTGCAGTGTGGAAGAAGTGAGGAGATGATCAAGGCGGGCAAGCTTCCAGTCACGAGACAAGCAAGTTCTGGGGACCTCACACACAGCACGGTGCCTACAGTTAATAACGATGGATTGTGTGCTTGCAAGTCCCTAAGAATCAATCTTAAATGTTCTCCTCACACACACCCACGAAATTGTAAATATGTGAGGTGATGGTTGTGTTGACTAACTTATGTTGGGAATCACTTTACAATATATATGTGTATCGAACTATCACAGTGTACATCTCAAACTTACACCATGGTATATGTCATTATATCTCAATAAAACTGTAAAAAGCCCCACAGACCTCCAATCCAGCAGACCTCCCAATACTCCGGGATCTCTGTCCAGACATCTGCCGGGAGAGCTGAGGGTGGATTGCAAAACAACTCGCCTTTTCCTTTTGGTCTCACACTCTCGGTTCCCTGAGTGTTTAAACACGGCAGGGCGAGGCCTAAATCAAACACCTGTCAGGTGGCATCTATTCCCACCCAGGCCACCCCATGCCTTCCTGCCCACTGAGAACCAGCAATCCCTTTATAAAGCTACTCCTCACAAGACAACAAACACAGTATTGTTTCCTGCTGTCTCCTTACTTTTCTGGTTTGATAGTCCTTGCTTTTGTTTCTATGTCAATGTGCAAATCATCCCACCAGATTTAGAGCAATCGATAAACCATAAGCTGAATTCCAACATCTCTTAAAGTTTGGAAACACATGTAAGAGAAAGTTCACATCGAATTTGAACTTTAACATTTAAAATGGTCTTAAAATTCAGAGTGGTGTTTACTTCACAGACCAGTAACCCTTGCACTCTTATCTATTTACATTTTGAGTATAGGCAATAAAAATGGGATAGACACCCCCCAAACTTTGGCCCAAATTTAACAAAGGCACAGGGTTGAACATAAGGAATTCTTAGGCTAGACACACACACACACACACACTCATACCTCCTTCTATTGAATTTTCTAGCACCAAGGATAATCATTTTTTAAAATTTTCATTTTTGTTTGTCTTCTACTCCCAGATCAGCAGACACTTTTAAACCCTAGGTAAGCAAGAGGTCAAGTTCTCAACGAAGCAAAGAACAGCCTCACTGTGGTTTTCCCCAAATGTAAGTCTCCCCAGCTCTTCTAGAAAAATATCATGTGCTAACTGTGGAAAGATGGAATGCAGAGTCTCTTGTCAAAGAAATTAATGCGACATGAACTGGAAGAGACAGAAACATCAGTTAAACTGTAACTCTCCTCAGACAAAAGAAGTGAGTAAAACCCGAATACACTTTGAAGTTTATTCATTAGTTAAGGTTTTTTTGTTTTGTTTTGTTTTTCTTGTTCATGAGCTGTCTCCTTCTCCATGTTATTCAAAATATCCATATATTTTCCCATAGAGATAAGAAAAATTGCACATATGACTTTTTGCAATGATTGGTTTCTAAGTGTCACTCCGCCAGAGATAAGGTACAGCTATAAGAGCTTGTGTTTTACAATATACTGGCCTCAGCGCTGGGCTGGACGCATCACAAGCTGGACTGCCCATTGCCAGAGACCCCTAAAATTACTTGCACCTGCAAAGTTTATCATTCTAAAACATTAGAAGAACGTCCAGCCTCTCCCTACTCCAGCAGCTTTTTCCAAAAAGGCATTTTCCCACATATGTTACTTAAAATGCATATTGTCAACGGATGTTTGTAAAACAGTTGGTCACACTGAGACAGGTTTCGTTATTGCACATTTACTCAGAAACTTTGCTAAACTAATGTGCCTGTGGATAGAGAAAAAGATATAACATATGTGACGGGTCAGTATTCCTCGGCTTATTTGCCCAGAGAAGACGTTTTTTCTTTTCCTGGGCCAGCCGGCTCTCAGGACATTGGCCTCCACTGGTGTCACTCAGGGCAGGGAAGGGGCCATGTGTGAAGCAAAGGGAGGAGGGGATGGAGGCAGTGAAAGGAACACAGGCTGGAAGAGGAGTCGGAAAGTCTGCGGAGGGCTAAAGTTCATGTCCCAGGAAATCAGGCCTATTTCTTTATTAAAATTATGAAGCTTACAGTGTGGGGTAAATACCTGTTTTCAGAGTTGAGAATATTCTTGTTACTGATGGCTAGATTCACCCTGTTACAATTAGTAAGCAGGACGACATTTGGATGTACTCACTGATGGCTCTTTCTGTCCTGCCCTGTCCTGGTTTTTGGCTCTCTGGGCCTTCCCCATTCAAACCGGAGTGAAGACTCCCATCGAAGCTGGGACTGCTACGCCAGAACTAGGGGGAAAGATGAAAAGACTCAATTTTCTGGTTTCAAGAAAATATTAGGAAGGATTCTGGCCAGCTGAGACACTGTCCTTTTCTCAGGGACACTAGACAGGGTGGGGGTTCAGAGGCAGAAGCGAGAGGTTTAAAAGCTGGAGAGTCCTTCCAAAGGCGGGTGCTCCAGCCCCAGCAGCTCCGCAGCCTGTGGGAGCATCGAAGTCCAGGCAGGGAGCCGCTGACGCCTTCCCTTTCCTGGGAGGACTTAGGAAAGTCCCCACAGACTCCCAGCACCCGGGAGAGTAGGGGCAGTTGCTGCATAGGATGAAGTCCCTGAGGGTGTTTCACCATTTCCTGGAGCCCAGGACGCTGGGGGCGTGCAGCTGAGTCAGACAGACCCTGAGGCGAGGCCGAGCAAGAAGTGCCTGCTTAGGTCACAGCTGAGGGTGTGGAGCTCAGCTTGGCCTGTGGTAATGACCCCAGCTACAGTCCTAGAGGGAATCACCCTTGGGGTTTAGTATTACTTTGCCTATTTGCTGACAAGACAACTGAGGGGTGCATGTGTCCTGGACAAGATCACTTGGCGACTAAATGGCCACACTGGACCTTGAACCCAAGTCTCCTGAATCCAGGCTCCTTCCAGCACTTGGCCAGCAAGTGGGGAAGCAATTGGCTCAGGGAGCAATGACGCACTGCATTTAAAGGTTGCTCTGTTGGAAATCTCATCTAGAAATGTAGCAGTTGGAAATCAAAGACCTGATTTCAGAGACAAGGCTTAGAGAGAAGAGCCCTGGCTTTGTCCCCGGGAGCAGAACACAGTGATGGAGGATGTGGGCGACCGTGAAGGGGGACAGTACAGGACGCTGGGAGAGCCTGCAACTGGGCAGCTCCAGGGAAAAGCGGCCGGAGACTCTGAAGAGGACCTGCAGTCAAAGAAAGTTTCAAAAATGTGCCTCCTACTCCCCGTTAGAAAGTTAACTAAGTGAATTACAGCCCTTCTCCAGGCCTAATGTCAGGACAAGCGTTGCCTCTGAGCAACAAGAACACAAATCATTCTCTCACTAGGAGCTTCTCTTACTGTGCATCTAATATAAACCCTACAAACTGGCTTACGGATTTCCTAATAATCCACACATGACTTAGAGTAATAAATTAGGAGAAGTAGACAATGTTCTCGAGTTAAAATACAACGGGAATAAGTAACATGTGAAATCACGTCTACAGTAAAGAATGCAGAAAACTTTCCAAAGAGGAGATAAAGCCCTAAAAAATGTATGGCATTATTTAAGAAGAGCACAGAAACAGCCCTACGTACTCTCATAGCTCTGAGTCCGTTACCTAGAAAACAGAGCTCACAAGTCAAAGGTATTTCTTGTGTTGTTCCAGAGCCTGCATAAAAAATTTCTAATCAATCAACTCTGGCAAAGAGGCCAGGAAAGACCGCGATTCCTTTCAGAATAAATTTTCTTCGAGCGTATTGGCTACTTCGAGGAGTACGTTAAAGACCAGGGGACATTCATTTCTGGGGAGCACTCTGATGCCAAAGCAACCCGATAGTTCCCAGCACGGCAGGCAATAAGGATTCTTTTTTAGATGATGATAATGCGAAATAAATCTATCTGACCATGTATCTGTAAGTTTAGTGACTCAGAGCTTGGCCTCGGGAGCCAGGCGGCCAGGGCTGGAGTTCCAGGTCTCAATTCACTGACTGTGTAACTTCATGGAGTTTCCTCACATCTCTCTGCCTCAGTTTCTGCATCACGAAAGCAGGAAGAAATACATTATTTGGTGGAGATTCATATAAAGCCCTTAAAATAGTGCCTGGGGCTCAGCAAGCCAACATACTACATACCTTTGCTATTATTACACGTGCCACACGGTTTCATGAATTATAGCCTTCATGAGGTTATCAGCGCATGTAAAGAGTAGAATTACCATGAATAAATTTAATGAAAATATCCAGAAATAATTTCCCTTTACTGTGATTTTTTTGATTATCTTCCCATATGTTTTAGTATAACTCCTTTTACTTAACCTTAAGAAAAATAATCCTGAGTATTATAATTATTGAAGAAAGAAAAAGAAAGACTAAAGTTGTCTAAATATCATATATGGTGACTTTAGAGACACAACTCCTAAACTTCCCTTTCAAGTCTGAATTTCTCCCCTGGAAAACCAAAGGAACACAGACATTTACAACTTTTTGCACATTTACCATGTTACTGTGTGGGCTTCTGGACGTAGGCACACTGCTTTATGACATAAATCTGAGCTGGCCCCTGAGTAAAACTGTCCCGTCGTGGACTGAGGTGGAGACAGGTAGGAAGCACCTCTAACACAGGTAGGTAGGAATGGCCACACTCTCATCTGAGAGGCTTTCAGAAAATGAGCCCGACAGTAATTTTTAACATCATACATCTTTCCTTCTGGAAGCAATACACCAATGTGCAAATATTCTTATATCCTTCTGCAGATTTTGGCATTTAAAAGACTTTAGTTTTCTGACTCTGATAAGGATTATTTACCTATGGAATTGGTTATTAGAAGTTTTTACTGAATTTCCTGCTGGTTCTCCTTCCTAAAAAGTCACACATGTTTTATATATAGATGGATATAGTTATAGACATAAATATAGATTATATAGATTAGCAAATTGATTTTTTATTTTTGCTGGCATTATCTTTTAATTTCATTCTAGCTTAAATGAAATTCTTGAAAGTACCCCCTTCATAGTTTCAACATGGAAATGGCTGTAAATAACCAGGTGAAAAAGTACCAGTAATAGGTTAGTCCTAGAAGATAACTTCTGTATTTAGTATACGATTCTTTTAATTTTTTAAAATTAGACATCAGTAATTTTTCTCCTTGAATTTCATTTATGTTTGCCTCTATGATGTGAAAACTTTGAATCTAAAAAGTAACTAAACATTTCCTATCCCTTCCTTTCCACTGTGTCTCTGAGCCAATACAAATGCCACTATTTTTTGAAGGGCATTTCCACTGTACTGGGGACTTTCCGGAGAGACACTGGTGACTCCTAGAACTGTCACTTCCCTCAAGGCTGTGTAGCTTTCTGGTTTGGGGATGAGACTAACCCAGTTTTGAATTCCAGCTCTGCCACATATTAACTCAGTGGTCACTGGAAAGATATCTTGCCTGTATGAGTTTCAGTATGATTCAAAATGTTAGTGAAATCAAGGATAATCATGCCTTCTTTAAACACCTCTCATATGGGTGACATGGGATTCATTCATTCTTCACTATCAATCGAACAACTCGTGTGCCAAGCCCTATTCTAAGGGAGGGGGCTCATATCCCTGTGAGGGCGATGGGGAGTGATAACTGATGAACAGTGACAACCATAGTCACAAATAAAGGTAAAACAATGTCAGTTAGTGATAAGTGTCACAGAGAACATAAAACTGCTGAGTGTGGTAACGATCGGGCTGCTTTAAATGCGGTGGTCAGGGAGGCCTTTTGAGGAGGTGACATCTGAATTGAGATCAAGAAGCCTAAGACGACCTTTCTGGGCAGGAACTTTCCGGGCCGAAGGGACAGTAAATGCAAAGATCGTGACACAGGAGTAAGATCAGTATTTTCAGGAAACAGGAAAAAGGCCAGGGCAACAGGCAGTTGGTGATCGAGACAGAGTAGTGACATTGAGGTCTGAGAGACGGGAGGCCGGCGCTCTGAGTCAGACACACTTGAGTTTGAACCCCATCTTACCACTTGCCGGATCCGGGACTGAGAAAAGTACTTAAACTATTTGGCTCTTGGTTCCCTCAGTGTATAGTTGAGCTGTTGTCATTTTCTTTAAAAGGCAGAGTACATACAAACTCCCAGTGAGTAGCAGCAGCCATTGTTATCACCGTCACCATTGCTATTACTTTGTTACCTTCCTAAGGTGCTCCAGCACGTTCACATGTGGAGGCATAATGTGTAATTCAAGCACATTGCTGCAGGAAGTAACTATTTCAGTCTGTAGCTGGGGCGTACGGCATTTCAAATCCATTTAGATGAAAGGTTTTCTAAAAAATCTTTTCCCCAGGCTTTGCAAAGTTCCAAGAGCTTTGTGCCTCCGTGCATTATTTTTTACCACACAGGCGTAGCAAGGTTAGATGCTGATTGGTGAAGGGCAAAGTGATTTATAAAGTCACTTTTATTTTCAATGGCTTTTCTTTCCAATGATAAGTGAGAAAATGTCATTGGGAATGTCAGCTGGGAATAAACTAAAATATTTCAGTTGCTTGTGGGTTCACTTACTTATTGTCTGTATCCTGTACTTTGACATTTGATCAAAAGCCACATCAATCTTGGTTTGTTTCCTCCAAACCAAGTTTATTTCTTCTGTATCCTGGATTTGATCCTTCTCTCCCAGATTGTTCTCTTTATCACCCCTGTCACTGCTGGTTCCCCTCAGGATCTGCGCTCCTCTGCAGCTGAATTTCCACTGGAACCATTCTCACTTTCAAACCTCTCCTGAACCCGTTAGTCGCTCAGCGTCTGACCCCCCAATATATGTACACACAGAAGAAATTTTATTAAAAGCTAACAGCGGCCATGTATTTGAAAGAGGACAAGTTATCATTCTTTCCATATTTGAAATATAAGAAAGAATGGTCAAAAACAGAAGTGTGGAAGCAAGAGGGCTATATGTGAAAATTACAACTATTCTGTTGCAAAAAGTCAAATATATAAATATTTCCAAGTACGTGAAATACTGTCAATTAGATAAAGCATATGAATGCTTCACTTAATTTCCCATTTTTTATTCTGCCATACTGTATTATATATATACACTGTTGAATTGCACTCAATGGTTTGTTAAACAAAGGCACTTCTGTGTGACATAAGAAAACAGAGCTGAACTGAAACTTTTT
Organism: Hipposideros armiger; assembly: GCF_001890085.2. Taxonomy (NCBI): domain Eukaryota; kingdom Metazoa; phylum Chordata; class Mammalia; order Chiroptera; family Hipposideridae; genus Hipposideros; species Hipposideros armiger. The sequence goes on from NW_017731351.1 coordinate 7,713,918, forward strand.
AAACTTAGGGGTTATTTTTTGTTTGTTTTTAAAATAGCCTTTTTAAAAATAGAATGAAATAAATTTGAATTGTAGAAAAATTTGTTCATAATGAAGAAAAGTAGGAGGAAAAAATATATACACCATCAGGACGCCTAACTGTATGCCCATGCGGACATTATCAGGAGGTGGCCAAACTTCCGGAAGCGGATGGAAGTGTGGGAGGGGCCAGGGGCAGGAGTGACTGGCCGACTGTAACCGGATTAGACTTCTTAGCTGCCATAACAAGATACTACAGATCAGGCAGCTTAAACAGAAGAAATGCATTTTCCCACAGTTCTAGAGGCTAGAAGTCCAAGATGGTGGGTCTGGTTCCTCCGGAGGCCTCTCTCCTCGGCTTTCAGGTGGCCGTCTTCTCCCTGTGTCCTCACAGGCCTGTCCTGGGGCCATGCACTGCCCTGGTGTTTCTCTGTGTCCAGACTCCCTCTTCTTGTAAAGACACCAGTCAGACTGGACCAGGGATCACTCGAAGGGCCTTGCTTTAATTTAATCACCTCTTTGAAGGCCTTATCTCTGTTGTCACACTCTGAAGGCATTAGGGCTTCAGTATATGAATCCATGGGGGACAGGGTGACAACTCAGCTCATTCCATTGACTGTCTATTTTCAAGCTCCAGAGATTCTCTCTCTTGGGCCTGGGACAATCAGGCCCTTGGGGACTGGCTACTAGTAAAGCAAACAAAATAAAATCTGAGGAAGCCACCAGAATATCCACTGTTTATTTTGATGACAGCTAGGGATGTCACTCAGACTAGAATTTCTATTTTTGCATTATGGTAAATCATCCATGTGTTCAAGCTACATGAGATTTAGAAGGTTACCTGGACTGCTGTGTGTTTTCTAACACCATTAAGGAATTAACTCACTTCTGACACTTTCTACTTGATAGCCTCAGATTCCACAGGTAAGGGTCCCACAAGACTGAACCCATTTGAGACACCAATGGCAAACCCAGGTTGTCACCTGTGCTTTTGACCAACTGGCCATATATTGGAGCTTCCCATGCCCCCCATGGGTTCTGTTAATTTGCTAGAGCAGCTCACAGAACTCAGAGAAACATTCACTAGTGTGTTATAAAGAACATCATTAAAGACACAGATGAACAGCCAGGCGAAGAGGTATATAGGGTAGGGGCAAGAAGGGTCCCAAGCACAGGAGCTTCTGTCCCCATGGAACTGGGGTGCGCACCCCCCCAACATTGTGGGTGTGTTTACCTACCTTGAAGCTCTCTGACCCTGTCCTTTTGGGCTTTTTATGGAGGTTTCCTTACATGGACATGATTGATTAAATCAGACTATTAGTGAATGAACTCACATCTCTGACCCCTCTCCTCTCCCTAGAGGCAGGATTGGGTGGGGGTGGGGCTGAGAGTGCCAACCTTCTAATCACGTGGTTGGTTCCCCTGGCAACCAGTTGCTAACCAATGACCCTCATTAGCATAAACTCTGGTGTGGGCAATAAAAGGACTTGAAAATAGCAAAAGACACCTTTGTACTCTTACAGTTGAGGGAATTTCAAAAGTTTTAGAAGCTCTGTGCCAGGGACATGACAAAAACAGAATACATATGTGTATTTCTTATTATATAATAAATCACAGCATCACATCTGGTTAGACTGGACTCAGAAATATGCTTAGCTAATACTAGTCAATCTCACTTTTTGATTAATACGTTTTTCTTTACATTTGTTAATATAAATATGCAATTTACAAATACTATGAAATCTTGTTGGCATATAAGTCACCTTGCCTCCTAAGCTGGTTTTATAAACTGACCAACAACAATTTCTCTTTGCTTTGATGGTTACTGAGGACACCACACAGTATGGCCCTAAAGAACAGGATTGATAAACACCCATAGTCGGAGTTTGGTATCTTGCTTTTTCATACATGAAAATGAAAGATGAGTAGTTCCCATGACATTAACTGTTCTATTGTCATTAAAAAATAGCTTTCACTTTTACAGATGTGCATTGACTATCAATACTGTTTGCATTTTATTAGTGAATTAACCACTTAATTATTACAGAATAGTTAATGGCTAAATAACATTCCATTATTCATTTGTAGTTAGATGTTGAATTTATGTCATTGTTTTCATGGTAAATAACACTGTGAAGGACATTCTGTTAATATGTCTTAGTTTATTTTTACTTATTATTAGTAAAAATTGCCCCTCAAAATTTACTATGTCAAGGATATGGCACATTCTTATGGCTGCCGATACACACTGTAAAAACCACCCGATACAATGGTGGTACCAATTTACACCCCCACTGCCAATGTTGAAAAGCTGTTTACCATTTATGAATAATTTGGTAAAATGTTATTTTAAAATATGTATTCTATATTGGTATGTAAAAAACCCATATCTCATTATTTTAGTGTGAATTTTAGTAACTAACTAGATAAGCTGGTTTTACCCATGTTTAATGGACTTATTTTTGAACTGCCTATTCATGTCTTCTGCTCATTTTGCTACTGAATTATTTACCTTTTCACTGGCTTATATGAGCTCTTAGTATATTAATTATATTAACCATTTGTCCTAAGTTTTTAAAAATTTATCGATTTTTATACCTGATAACTTATGATCACCTGAGGTTTTTATTTTTGTGTACTCAAAAATCAATATTTTTCCTTTTAAAAATACTCAGGTTTTTCCTTTCTTATCCAAAAGGAGGTGTGTGTGTGTGTGTGTGTGTGTGTGTGTGTGTGTGTGTGTGTATATATATATATATATATATATATATATATTACACTGTCTTTTCAGATGACATTCTCTTTATTTTTCCAATTACTGGTAATTGTATATGCTGCACAATATCTATAATTTCTCCTAATTAAATACCTGGAAACTCAGCAATTTGATGGTCATTTGTCAGAGGGTGTGTGGTGTGGAGTAGAGCTACAAGATATATATAACTTTGGGGAAAATGACTTGTCCTTGAAACTTACTTCCTACAAAATGAGGATGCTAACATTGCTACTAATATGAGGATACTAAAATAACTACATATTGCCAAGGAAATTGAACACTAAATCCTACAAATTATTTCAGCAACAGAGGAAATATTATCAATGCCAAAATAAATATTCTCTTTCTAGTTCTGTGACAAAACAACTTCTTATTAGTCAGGCTACTTTTAGTAATTGGTGACATTATTTAGCTAATTGAAACATTAAGACAATTCATAAGCGCTTCAGTAGAAAGGAATTCATTAGTTGTTAAAGTTAAGGTGTCCAGGACATGGCTAGCTTCTGGGGTCCAAGTCAGAGAGAACCATCTTGCTCTCCTCACCTCTCCATACCCCCAGCCCTCAACTGCTTGTTTCTGTCCACGTGACAAGGAATCTGCCTCCACTGACTTGAGGCCACGGTTGTGCCTTATTGATTCAGCTAGCAATAACACTCTCAGCCATCTGTAACTCAGACACACATCAGGGAGGAATCGAATTGTCCTCAGTCACAGTGTGGGCCATTGCTTGTCTGACTTCCATCACTGTGTGCACAGTGATTGGCCCAGCTGAGAACACAGGATCAGTTTCATGACCAATGGAGTCTCAGCCTTTTGGCTGACACCAAGTGCAGCCAACGACCTGTGGTAGGGTAGTGCCATTGAGAGCCTTACCAGGACCACAGAACAAGAGAGCAACACTCCCCCAAAGTAAATGAAGAATGATAGAAAAACATGACTATCTCAACAGACTGTTTCTTTTTTTCACATCAAATCACTTTCATTAGAAGATAACAGAAGTTGTTACAAGGAAGATTTCTTTAATCCCCCAAATTTATTCAAGTGCCTAGCAATGCTGACTTCATACTATATTCATTCATATAACTCTGGGCTTAATCTGTAGGATTATTATTCAAAGTGTTCTTATACCCAGATTTGGTGGTACTTCACAAAGGCATAAGAAAGGGCAATTATCTTAACTGAAGTATATTTGGCATAAAACTTAATGTCAGGGGTATGTACCTTAACTATCACTGTCTCAAATCAAGTTTACTTCAGCTCCTGAGATATTTTCCAGTGTTTATAAGTGCCCTGTAAATTTCTGAGTGAATGATGCATTTGTATGCTACATTGCTGGCATAATTGACTAATAATTGTATTTATAATTATCTCTGCTTTAGCATTTTGAGTCTTGTGAATTAAAAAACTTGCAACCATAAAAAGAGACCTTTAGTGGCAAATGATAGAATCTAATTTCTTCCCACCCAAAGGGCAATTTAGCAATATTGACCATTTACAGGGCCAAATGAAACAAGATAATGAGGGCTAATTCACTTTGCACTTTCTGGTTTACCAATCTGGATTTGAACAATATGGACAACAGAACAATACTGCCATAATTATTATTTGGCTTTCAGAGCTATACAAATGGATAATCTTTTTCAATGATGCTTCCAAAAAAAGTTCTAACATTGTTATATAACTACATTTTTCCCTTGCCTTGGCTATTTTGGTCTTGTTAAAATGTTGTTTTTGATCAAATAGCCCATACACGATTAGCTGCAGTATTAGAGAATGAATGAATACCAGCTGCACTGACAAATACATAAGCAGCAGGTCCAGAGAGTGATAAATGAAAAAACAATTCATCTCTAGCTGGAAGTCTACTGACAGCTGTAATTATAGAACACAGCAGAGCCAGCGTGCTCATCACACATTAATGTGGCTCCTTTAAAAAATGCTGACAAAAATTTAAAGAATAACTTAAAATATATCTTCAGTTATATTGATCTTATATGTCTGCTGCTGAAACACAAGGAAATATCTACTATAATGAGAGGGTGTGGCATTTGAACACGGTTATAGGTGGTAGCTCGTAAGTAAAATTGCACGTGTGCGTGTGGCGCACATGTGCGCACCTTGTAGATCTTCTGTGATATCCCTCTCCCACTTTTTTCATCCGTGCTGCTTTCTGACATTCAGAGAGACATTCCTAGTTATTCTAGCAGGAATATACTCAATTCACCCCCAGATAAACCACCTGTAACTAAGTACAACTTGCTACATTATAATGGAACCTCATTATGAGATTAAAAAGCAATTAAATAAAATTAAATGTGAGAGAAATAAGACAAATCTTCAATGAAAACAAAAACAACAGTAGGTTTTAAATCCACTCTAGAGGCAAATACAAACAGAACTGATAGTTTGAAAAGCTGATTCAACAACGCGAATGATAATTGACCTTAATTCTCTGAACTTGAAGAGAAAAAGACATACTACCCTCTCCTGAAAAAATAAATACACAAAAAATAAAAACTAAAAAAGGAGAGATGAAAAATGTGGTGGACGAAGCATAGAGGGCCGCACGCCTGTTCCTGAGAAAGCTACAGGGTCACACGCGGCAACCGCAGGGCCGTTCTCGAGTAAATGCTGAACAGCAGTGTGCACTCAAGTCAGCTCCCCTAGACTCGCTTTTTTCAAGCTGGGGCACCGGGAACAAACTCTTGAAGCTCTCTGTGCCTCAACTTCCTATCTGTAAAACATGGACACTTCCAGTACCTGCTTCAAAAGTAATAAGGACATAATGACTTTTACTTACAACAACCTGGCATGTAGACAGCCCTCAATAAACATCAGCAATAATTACAGAAAAACCCTAAAACAATTTTGTGTTATTCATTTCCTGCTTTCTCACAGTCCACTGTGCTCTGTTGAGCAAGTGAAAGATTGAAGATAGAAGAAAACAGTCCTAAGCTGAAAAGGACCTACATATGCAGAATGAAGGGGCTCATTCTAGGCAAAAATCAAGAAAAGAAGACTTAAAATTATAGATATTGTGGCTAGTTTTTGAAACCGCACATGTAAAGAAAAATCTCGAAGGTTGAAAAAGTATAAAGGCAGAATATTTAAAACCCACACATTTTGACATTTCTTTCACATTATGCAATTTGTATAATTATTTGCATTTTTAACCTACTATGTCCTGGAAGCCTTTCCACATCATTGCACACTTAGCTATCTCATTTTTAAACACCTAGAATAGAGTTGGCCAGGGTTTATTTGAACATTCCAATTCACAGCCTTTACCAGCAAGGGGAACATTTTATTATTTTAAATGAACACCTGGTTAAAATCTATGTTCTTAGACTACAATACAAAAATACACTGCCTTCCTTCTCCTTTTATTAGACATTAGCTGTGTGCACTTGTTATTGATCAATTTTGCAGAAATGATTTGGAATTTGGACATAAGTATTCTTAGTCATTAAAGAGGAATTAGTTTAATTGCTCCAGGATGTATGCCATTTTGTTTGCAAATTGCATTGCACTTCTCAATGTCATCCCTGGAAAGCCATATGGCCCTCACTTCAATAATATAACAACTTTTTAAGGAAAGGGCATTCCTTGTAAACACACACACACACACACACACACACACACACAGACGAAGGTTTTAGCAGATTCTAGCAAAGAAAGTTCAATAACAGTGATCGGGATATGCGCGCACCAAGGAAAAACTGAACTTAGAAACAGAATTGACATCTTAGGATCAGCTGATTGTCCATAGCTCCACATTTTCCTCTAATTGTTCTTTTCTGCTAATATCTGAGAATTCTAGAATTTGTTTCAAGGGAAAAAGGGGAAAACAATCACCTCTCATAAAACCACCCACAAATTGTTGGATTTATAATAGGGGGCCAATTTATTGTCTTGCTTTTTTGTTGTTGTTGTCATCTTAACATTGTACACCATATTTTGAAAAGCCAGAAAAGTTAATTAATTTTACCATATAAAAAATAATTACACATTTTGAAAATAACTACATTAATAATAGCATGCATATACTTACTGTATGCACACTGTGTCAGGAGCTGTGCTAAGTATTTCATCTGCACTAACTTTAAATCTTGATCCCTAACAGATGAGGACGGTGTCCTTATAAACCCATTTTATGATAAGGAAACAAACCAGTGAGGTTTAATAACTTGCTCTAGGTCACACAGAACCTGTTCCCACATGGATCTGATTTGAAAGTCAGATTCTTTTTTATGATTGCTTGTTAGCTTTTGAAATGTTTTTTAAAATAAAAAAAGCTCATACGACATTTAGAAATTAGACATTTAGACTTGTATGAAGTAAAACTTTTCATCATTTGCAGCAATCTACCACTCATACCCATTCTCAAAAGCTCACCAACTTGAAGATTATGGAGTACATCTAGCCAGAATTTCTCAATGCATATATAAAATATTTGATACATAGATACTATGCCATTTTTCTCCAGGAATAGAAACACACAATATTTAATAAACTTTAAATTACATGTTTTATTTAGCAATATATTTTTATTTTCTTTTTATGTTAGTAAATAAAAATTTTCAACACTTTTTAATGGCTGCATATTATGTCACTGAATAGATGTACCAAATTTTTTATTATCAGTCCACCATGAATGGATATTTTTAGTTTGGGGTTATTTTCAATTTTTCTATTTTAAATCACATTCCTGTCAATAATTGTGAAGGGTCTGAAATTTTACTCTAGTTTTATACAAACATGTCAGCCTGCCCCAGTTTCTTGGATGCTGGTAGAAGACATGAGTCTCCTGGGTCAGAAATGAAGGACTTTACTACTTGTATCCCAGCAGGAAGCATGAACTCCGTATCAGGTCAATTTCTCTCTCCCTCTGGGTTCCACGGCAGAGTGGAGAGACCCAGGAAGATGCTGTGCCTGCAATAGGCGTGTGTCACAGCTGAAGCACCCCAGGCTTAGGAGGCCCCAATTTTGTTTACAATTCTTGCCAGCAAACCTGCCTAAACGTTTCCCTGGAGAGGGATGTTACCCTTCTTATACCTTCAATGCTCCCCTTTGCAGCTGAAGGACACACTACCTTCCCAGGCCGTTTGCTGTACAAACATGCTTTAACAGTGAGTCCAGAGCAAAAGGCTGTCCATGCCTTTCTCTTCCCAGCATGTGCAGAAACCCAAGAACAGTCTTTCAACAGTTACAGGGAGAATTATCGGGGTTCTTCACCATTATGCCCCTAGGCAAGATGATTTTTGCACTCCAAAATATTGCATAGGTCTATATACCTCTCCTTCAAACTGTGGTCTGAGGCATTGTGGGCTATTGGAAGGAGCATGAGAACTGGTGTAGAAAAGATGTAAGTTCTAATCTCAATCTATTATGTTTATATCTGAATCGATATTCATAGATTATTAATAATGGCTATTTTTAATTGTAGAATTTGGGGTGAATTTTAACTTTTTCATTTTTCTGTGTCCTTTTCATGTTTAAATAATAAGCTTGAATTATTTTAGCAAAGCAATATCATTTTACTATGTCACGAGTACAATTTTTAGACAATAATTGATCTACCTTTCTAAAATCTCCCTCATTTCTGCAATAACTCATCCAGCACCTTGATAACCATTATTTTGGTCAGGAATTGAGATGTAACCCAGCATGGCTTTCAAATAAACAAAATGACTCCTGAATACATCAAATTAATTTCCCTGGAAATACTGTGGTGACAATTCTATTATTGTTCTTTATAAATTCTATTATTGTTCCTTGTAAAAACCAAGTTATATGACTGGTAAAAAAAAATGCTTATAACCTTTTAAAATGAGAATCAACAGTTATGTGAAACTATATATAAGTCCTCAATAAAATGCTTGGCTTCTGTATTTCAAAAGTTGATTTTTAAATAAAAATATTTACTATATTCTCCATGCCTTTGTACTGGTTTGAGTTCTTTTTTGAAGTTGTGTCTCCAACCACCAGAGTCATAATTTTCTTGAACTTTCAAAGTGGAATGTGCTTATACCATGCTATACATAATTGAAATTGCTGAAAAGATGAATTTCAAAGACCTAGAAAGCCCCTGACCTCTTAAGACATAAAAAGGGACTAGAATACATTGGCTGAAGAGCTGCATGATTGCACAAGCATCAACAGGACCACAGCATTCCTTACAAAGCACTACATTCATCTCCACAAATATCATTCCACCACCACAGAGGCGCGCCGTCCATTGCTTTCCGGCAAATATGTTTACTGAGGTGAAGCTCGCTGGTATATACATCAGAGAGCACATATAATCTGCAGCAGTAGCAGGAAGAATAGGAAACACCAAGAATTTAAACTATGTTCTAAAACGGACTATAACATTCATTCATTCAGACAATAGTTGTCAAAGGCCAAAAACGGGTCAGGAATATGAGACACTGGGAATTGAAGGGAGAAAATGGACAGGGTCCTAGCCATTGTGCAGCCCGCTGTATGGGCTTCCCTGTGGGAAAACCGTAGAAAAGGAGGAACACATACTATCTCCTTTACTATGACACTGAAAACGATGGTAAAATATTAATAGTATTTGATGCTGTATTGGAAAAATAATTTCATTGATAGTGTGCCCTCTTTTTGAGAGAAAAAAAAAACAACAAGAAGAGGGAATTTTTATTTTCAGTTCTGCAACCTTCAATGAGTTCCCTATAATATTTTTTAAATGAAAGTGCTATATAGGAAGAAATCCAGTCTTCATCTTTCAAAATATTGAAAAGTCTAAATAAATTATTGTGCTTTAAGCCCTCTTTTTTAACCTTCAGACATACTAATGGATCCAATACTTAAATATGACAATTGTTTCACTAATATTAGTTTTCTATGTTACTTTGAAAATAGGAAGAAAGTACAAGGGCTTTTTAGATAACGTCAGGAATCCTTCTAATGTTTTGAAGACAATATGAACTATATTTCCTAACACTGTGTGGAGACCTCACATGGGTAAAATGGAGCTGCTTGGCTTTCGGAAGCCTCCAGGCTGCTATGGGAGGCTGAGCATGATTAACGTCCCAGAACAGTTACTTTCCAGGTAATCCTCCAGGGCCAAGGAAAAGGTTTATGCAAATCAGATAAACTGTGACATATTGTGCATAAGAATGGCCCGCTCTAAAAGTAAAATGAGAAAGTGTCCACATTTCTCCGCAGTGCTTAGCTCTTCCTTACAGCTCTGCTTCCCTGAAACCAGCTTTGAACATCCGCACTGGCCTAGTCCGTGTGCTGTGAGGAGATTCACAGGCACTAAGGCTCCTGGTCTCCCCTCTCGCTGGGAGGATCCCTCCGAGGCAGCTTTTGTGAGGAGATAAGACCAGACTTACTGCAATTCACCCCACCCCCTTCCACACAAACGCTTTTCCCCAGGATACTTTTAAAACTTACATTTCTGGCTTAGATGAGCCACAGATACATTACTTAAGAATGTAGATTTGATATGTCTAAATAGCACTCCCCCTGGTAACACTTCATTCGCAGTTCTATTATTCTTTTGTTTTCTCTAAAGGAATCTGAAACAGCCTAAGATCTCTTTTTAACCTGCCCCTGTGCTTAGGTAGGGGCCATAAGGACAACGACCTTGTCTTCTTATGTACTAGTGCACACACACATACACGCACGCGTGCACACACACACACACACACACACAAGCACACTTCACCTCTGTAAGTAACTTCAGATGATAATGGAGAAAGTATTAACTAAAAATGAGAACAGAGAGCATTTGCAAGTGAAACTATCTTTATACTAAGAGAAGAAGTAATGCAGATTTCAGAGAGCCTGGGTTGGTTTGCCAACACGGGGACCAACAGTGCACGACTGTGAGTGTTACTTCACAGATCACAATGACACCCAACCAGGTGACAAATACGGCTGACTATGGCATGCTAAGGGTCTGTCTCAGCTCCAACATCCACTAAGGACTTGAGCAAGTTTCCTAATTTCTCCAAGCCAGTTTTGTCATCTCAAAAATGAGATGATATTTATTATGAGTCTATAGTATTATATTAGTACACGTAAAAATACTTAGCACAGTAAGTATCCCATAAATATTAACTATTATTATCCAGGATTATCAATTTACATTGTTCTCAGTAACTAGAGTTCACATTGTTATTTACATTGTAGATAAGTGTAATTATTTCAATGAGCAAAAAGAGTGGGAAGGAAGCAGCAGAACCACAAAGTCTTATTTTAGAGATTTCGTGGTGCCCCGGATGTCATTTTGTCCTACAGTTTATTTGCTCTCCATTCGACAGCCGTCCATCAGATGAAATTATATACTCTTCCTATATATTATATACTGCACTTGTTGTGCAAAGGACTATCTCCAAAGCAGACCCTCTCTCCCCAGAGTCACAATCTGTAAAAAGTTACCCCTTGGACATTTCTTCTTGCATGTCCCATTGCAACTCCCACCTCAAGAGGCTTTCAAACTGTTACACTGAACAACCGTTTTTCCTCTTGGACTCATGGAGCTATCACCCTGCTCCTCTCCCGTGGTCCCCACGGGCCGTGAGACCCAAGTCCTATCAAGCCTACCTCTTAAATCTGTATCAGCAGGTCCCCTCCTGCTGACCTCCAGCGTTACACCATCCAGTCCAGACCCTGGTCATGCTCTGCGCACAGGACTGCTACAGTCTCCTACTCTCGACTCCCTGCCTCCATTCTTGCCTCCACCCATCGTTCCAAAGTAACCTTTTAAAATTTCAAAAATGATCATCAAAGGCCCCCATCACCTTCAGTATAAAATCTGAAGCCCTTAGCATGGGACGAAGTCAAGCAAACCCGTCATCAAGTGCAGAATGATAACTGCAGCAACAAAGGCTAGCGACAGAGGGCCTAAACCTTGAAAGTCCCATGAGACACTTTGCGAGTGGAATTATTGTGGCTTTGACCGACACACGGATGTCAGCTTTTGGATGAGGTCGGCAACTCACACTGAGAACCTTTAGGGAATCAAGTTAGTTTCCTTTTTTGCTAAGTCATAATGTTTATAAAATTTAAGATCCCAATAAAGTGTAACTGGTTAGAAGGTATTTTGGGAAATGATTTTCTTTACACCCTCAGTACAAGGTGTGCATTAATTTATATGATGGGCTAATTTGCATGTGTGTTGTGTAAGCAAGCTAAGGAAACTTCCTTAGAGCTTAACCTCCCCCTATCTACACAATTCCCAAGCAATGGAAGGAAATCATACTGCTTGCTGGATTTGTGTCGTCATTGTATTTGATATGGTTGACTTTGTCAGCTTTGTCAACACAGAGCCCTCTGTCAGGAGCTGTCATCCCAGCAGGCTCAGGTCTGCGGGGAACCACTGACTGTTAACGCTGTGAGATCCTCCGACATTAATATTCTAATAAGACACTCACATGTCTCCTATGTTGAGAGCATCTCTAACTGAACCTGCTGCTTCTATATTTACACTGAAGTCATAGATGGTGGATTCGAGAAAAATTGACCTGACCACACAAGTTAATGTTTTGTAATGTTTTTTATAACCTTCCTCTTATAATACCAGGAGTCACTTACAAAGTAGTTTAGCAAATTAGTCATCAGTGAGGGATCACAAAACAGTTTGACCCTGTTTACAAACAGAAGTAAATTTTGACTTAATATCTGCCTATTTCCTTTGCTTGTCTAAAGGGTAAGAAAATATATACCTCTACTTGATTCCAGGACTTTTGAACCAAGAGTGTTTTAATGGTAAAATGATGAAACATTCCTGACATTTCAAAGCTCAGTAAAAGGTAAGCCAAGCCGTGCTGCAAACACCAAAGCTTTGGGCAGATTTCCGCCAAAAGGGCGAAATTGTTTTTCTTTCTTTGAAGGAGTAATATGGCTCAAGAAGAACCATGAAACTGGGCAGAAAATGAAGGGGAAACATTAAATATGTGGGAGGAAAAGAAAAAGTGGTATAATATACACATTGCAAATCACTTGAAACATTTGCTCCAAAAAACTAAAACAATTAAAAGGCTTTGAAAAAAAAGGGCATAATTTTTATGCCAAAAAATTACTTAACACACCCTCTCTATTTCATATACCTTTTTGTCCCCCCTCATTTGCTGAAAATTGATATCCTTACAGATGTCATTTGTAGAAATCAATTTAGTATTCATATATAAGAATATTCATGATATTCCTTACACATGCACATTTTGAAATTCGCAGTCCCTTTATTATAAAACCTTTGCAAAATAGGCCTACACTATACATAGAATAGTGTGAAACAATCTATGTAGTAACTGTGATAAGCCTGAAATAATTCTGACATTTTGGAATAATAACAATGTCTTGCAGTGGCAGAAAAGAGTCTCATGTCAGCCTAGAGTTAGAAACATCAGTGTAGAGATTTTTAGAATCTTTTCATATAAGAAATAAAGCTGAGGTTCATCTGACACGCCTCTTTAGTTCTCATTTGGAGCTTCCAGACTTTACTCAGAAATGCTAATTTTAACTATAATTTGGGGTTCCCCCATCTAGACCTTTCAGTTAACTAGGAACAGTCTATGGAGAAAAGCCCTTGGACTGGGACACAGGCTCCGTCCTACTGTCACGAGAGCTGACCTCATGGGGGAGGGTTAACTGAGCAAAGCGTATACTGCTTTCTGAGGCTGCTGTTTTCCTCACCCTTCGAACCCTAGAATAAACTCACCATTTTAATAACTTCATCACATCTGAAAAAAGGAGAAACACACAATGAACATGTATGCTTAGGCATTTAGAAAACATTAACATAGACGTATGCAGATATTCATGCACTCATTGAATAGTGGCTGAGCACCCACCATATCCAGGGAGGCCCCCGGCATGAGAGGCATGCTGTCTACTCAGTGGTCTCAGATCAGGAGACAGCCGTGTACGGAGTAAACAGAGTGGTGTGACACAGGAAGCGGAATGCCGGGAGTGTGCGTGCACCTTTATGCTGATGAGGACACCCACAATTAAAGGAAAGTTTACAAAAACAAATAACCCCGCTGGTAAATTTAAAAAGTCTAAATTCCTAGTTTCAAATGAGTTTTCTATCGTAACCACAATATACCAGTATATCTATGACTATGAAGTCTGATCCAACAAAGCTCAACTTTTAAATTTTAAAAAAGTTATTTAAAATGTATATTATTTGTTGTTCAAAATCTTTCTTTAGTAAACAAAAAAATCTTCAAGGTCTTACTATCAGCCTCAAGACTTAAAAATAGTCACAAGTATATATTGATAAAAGAATTTTAATTTGGCAAGAAAATGTAGAGAAAAGACCTCAATAATATGGACTATACAGACGATAATATATAATTTGAGTAGCACACCACATATAATTTCAGTAACACTTTAAATATTCGTGTATAATAATGGCAATTTTTAATGAAAGGGCTATAGATATTTTAAAGCTGTAATACATGGCTTTTAAAATGAACCATTGAATGATTAAAATACATTGCTCCTATTTCATGCAGCAACTGAGATTATATGTAAATTTCTCTCCAATTAGAGAAAATGAGTGAAAAGCTACAAAGATTGCTCTACTCTCATGTATCAAATGAGTCCAGATTTAATCTAGCGCCGACTGTGTGATTATGTACGCATACATTTATCCTTCCATGTTTGAATAATGCATGGGAATGACGAGATGTTTATTTTGAGATATCAAAATGAACAGAGACTGCTGGAAACAAAGCATTTTGTTTGTTTATTTATTTATTTTAAATGTCTCTGTCTTCTGAGTCCCCAAAGAGGGGACTGTCTTCTGGGCCTCCAAAGCGTCTCCTGATCTCTATCTGCTATCATATTTCAACTCATCTAACTTTGAATGACCACTTCAAAGTAAATGACTTAAGACACAAGTCTTCATTTACGTCATTTAAAGACTTCGGGGTACAACAAATTTTAAAACTTTTTCAGATTTAATACTAAAACAATGAAAAATAAAATAACCAAACCAAAAGGCAAGCTGTAACCTGGGATTATAAAGACAGTATGATCAAAAAGGTGACTTATAATACAAAAAAGAGAATATGCTAATATTATATACCATTATTTTACAAATGAGTATGTGGGAAATGAAAATGAGCCAACTTAGAAAAATAATTAAGATGGTTAAGAAACATATGGAAAAATTTTCAACTTCATTAGAAATAGAAGAAAAATTTAAATATATAGACATATATGTGCATATGTGTATATATGTATTTCTATCTATTATATATACCTATATATACACACCCCTATATGTACATACATATTCCTGTACATTATATATTTATATATAGTATATACACATGCACACAGATATACACATATATACATGTGTATATATATATATATATATATATATATATA